>NC_058369.1:157952680-158294108 GCF_018350175.1 Felis catus | reverse complement strand
ACGTACAGAAGTGCCTTGGCTGTCTTGCCGAGGTCACATATCTAGTAAGTGGGAGAGTCATGGTTTAGACCTAGGCAGTCTGGCTGCAAAGCCTGATACATAGGCCCTGTGCAATGGTGATTCTGTACGTATACATGTGGAATGCCTGATACTGTTTTTATTTCTCTCCTTTGATGGCTTTCCCACCTCCATATCTCTTCTCTCTAGGATCATTTTAAATTGGGTCTCATCCTAGTTGGTGAGACCACCAGTGTCCTTAGTTGGGAAAGAGTATATCAGTTAGGAGTGTATTTGGAGATAAGTAATAGAAACACTAATCCCACGGTAGATTAAATGATTTTTCTTAAATAACAAGAGGTCTTGGATTTGGGTGGTTGAAAGGTGGTGCAGCTGCTGAATTTTCTTGATAGGGAGTCAGACTTGTTTGTGCTTGTCCAACCCTTTTTTTTTTTTAATTAAACAAATTTTTATTTATTTTTTAAATGTTTTGTTATTTATTTTTGAGAGAGAAAGAGAGTGCGAGTGGGGAAAGGGGCAAAGGGAGAGGGAGACACAGAATCCAAAGCAGGCTTCAGGCTCTGAGCTGTCGGCACAGAGCCCGATTGGGGGCCTGAACCTACAAGACCTGAGATCATGACCTGAGCTGAAGTCAGACGCTCTTTTAAACATTTACTTACTTTTTGAGAGAGACAGAGCATGAGTGGGGGAGGGGCAGGGAGAGACACAGAATCAGAGGCAGGCTCCAGGGTCCAAGCTGTCAGCACAGAGCCCAATGTGGGACCTGAACCCACGAACCATGAGGTCATGACCTGAGCCAAAGTCAGACGCTTAACCAATTGAGCCCCCTGGGCACCCCTGTGCTCTTCCATTCTTACTTACTGGCTGTTGGCTTCATGCTTGTTAGTCTCCCGGAGGCAGAATGAATTTTGGCAGCTCTAAGTATTAAGGGTGCATTCCAAGCAGAAAGAAAAGGATGGAGGGATTTTAAAAGGTGGCAGCCAGCCTTGTTCATGCTTCTATATCCAAAAAGAAAAAGCTTTTCCAGAAGATTCATGCAATTGACATTTTTGTTTTATGTCTTATTACCAAAACTAGTCACACGGCCAGTTCCAGACACCAACCACATGGAATCATGTTACCATGACTGGTTTAGCCCAGCCACAACTTGTCACCAGAGATAGTCACAGGGACGTACTGCCACCCACATAAGTTGAGGTTGTATTGACAGAAGGAAGCAGGTTGGGTGGGGCAGATGTTGGGGAGACAGCTGACGAAGTCGAGTGTAGGGTGATTTGTAGGAGCTACGGGCCTCTAATCAGGATTTGAAATCCTTGTAATCTTGCTTGTCCTGAGGATCAAAGTCTCTGGTTTCCGGGATGTGCTTGTCATCTTTTATCCGATGAAGGGGCTCAATACCGCTCTTCCTCAAAGGCCTTTTTATAATTCTCAAGAAGTCTAGTTTTTTGGATCTGGGAGTTGACATTTCTCTGCTTTCTACCCATTCCAGAGCATCTTTTTTTATTTTTTTTATTTTTTTTTTTCAATGTTTATTTATTTTGGGACAGAGAGAGACAGAGCATGAACGGGGGAGGGGCAGAGAGAGAGGGAGACACAGAATCGGAAACAGGCTCCAGGCTCTGAGCCATCAGCCCAGAGCCTGACGCGGGGCTTGAACTCACAGACCGCGAGATCGTGACCTGGCTGAAGTCGGACGCTTAACCGACTGCGCCACCCAGGCGCCCCTCCAGAGCATCTTAAGTATAAGACACCTACTGAATTCCAGTCCTTGGTATTGGTGACCACTTTCTCTGATGATCTCTTTTGTCTCAAAGGATTGTCTAGCTCAAAAGTTGATGAGGGGCAGGGTCCTCAGATCAGGGAAGTAGGGCAAAGATTACAGGACAGTATCACTCACTGAGTGCGACTGTAGCTGATCTGTACACTTGTCTGAATTCCTGGAGCTCAGTGACACGAGTTGTTCATCTTTATATCTCCTATGCTAAGTGTTCAACTACATGTATTTGGAGGATGAGGCCATTTAAGTTGACTCAGCTCCACACGCCTGCTTTGCATGTGCCGTGGTTTCTTTTCCCATCCTTGCATTGGTGTCAAAACCCAGGCTAAGAAGCGCCTAATAAGGCCCAGCCTCTGACCAGACTTCGTCTACTCCTTATCTTGACCCTTTGCTAACAGCATCAGGAGTTTGCTGTTCTGGCGTTCAGTTTCCTCACGTTACCCACCAATACCCACCCCTGCCAACACCCACATTTGAGAATTTGCCTCTCTTGTAAGGCCAAGCTACAGTTAGAGCAGTCTTATTTACTTAATCTGTTTCATCCAGCATTTTGAGGTGTGTATAGTAAGAGGCCTTTGTATAAGTTTAGTCTGCCATGTTTCTATGTCTTCGTTATTTTAAGCAGAGCATCTTACACACACTTAAGCCTTTTACAGATAACTCACTGTTTTATCTTCCATTGTATTTATTAACCATCAGCTAGCTTAGTGTCTTTTTTTTTTTTTTTTTTTTAAACTTTTTTTTTTTTTTTTTTTTTCAGCGTTTTTTTTATTTTTATTTTTGGGACAGAGAGAGACAGAGCATGAACGGGGGAGGGGCAGAGAGAGGGGGAGACACAGAATCGGAAACAGGCTCCAGGCTCTGAGCCATCAGCCCAGAGCCCGACGCGGGGCTCGAACTCACGGACCGCGAGATCGTGACCTGGCTGAAGTCGGACGCTTAACCGACTGCGCCACCCAGGCGCCCCTAGCTTAGTGTCTTAAGGCCATAATAATTTTCTTTTTCCTGACAGTTCTGCAATTTGGGCTGAGGGAGGTCATTCTCTAATTACTACCCCTTCCTTGGACACAAGTGGCTTCTTCACCTCTACATAAGGTGCATGTAATGGAAAGCATATAGTGAAATGGCTGGAAAGGGCCCGGCTGAGTCTCTTCCCACATGGTTTCTCCAGTGTGGCACCTGGGCGTCTCTAAGAACCCCAGGAAAGTGCATCCCGGGAGAGCAAGCACCATCATAGAAGCACCTGTCAACACCCTGCTTGTGTTGTACTTGTTAATGTCACTTTGGCGGAAGCAATCACCTGACTCAGCTCAGAGTCAGATGTCCAAGGGCTTGAATACCAGGTGTGTTTCATTGGGGACCATCAATGTAACAGGCTCACTGGTATATATGTATACCTATACATTATACGTAATCTCCTGCAGCAGCTCCATAGTGGCTACATTTTATTCCACTTCCTTCTGCACGTAATGAATTTTGCTATGAAGTATCTTCCTTTTAAATTGCAACCATATTTTGAGGTAACACTGGACTTTTCCACAGAGTTGCAAACATAGCGTTCGTTCCCATATGCCTTTCATTCAGCCTTTCATTCAGCGTCTACTATTGCTAACATTTGCCTTAAACAGGAAACTGAAAATTAACATTGGCACAACACGATACTATTTACTATACTACAAACTTTATTTGGTTTCTATCAGTTTTTCTACCAATATCCATTTTTGTTCCAGAGTCTCCTCCTGGATCCCACACTGCATTCACTTGTCATGTCTCCATCTTTCCAAGCCTTTCATAGCCTGGATACTTTTGTAGAGTAATGGCTAGTTATTTTGTAGAAGGTCCCTTGATTTGCCCTTGTCTGATGTTTTCTCATAACTAGGTTTAGGTAATGCATTTTTTGGCAAGCGTCCGACAGAAATGATGTGCCCTTCTCCATGCCTCGTGTCGGGCAGTGTATCTTATTACTGGCGCTGTGAATCTTGTTCACACTCGAGTAAAGCAGTTTCTCCCAGGTTTTTCTACTAAAAAGTTTTGTTTTTTCCTTTTCAGTTAATAAATGTTTTCAGGTAGATACTTTTATGAAAATACTGTTTAGGCTTTGGCTCACTAGTTTTGCATGCATTGGTGAGTTTTTGTCTGCAACAGTTCCGTGGTGTTCTACTGGTGATTTCTGTTCCCTTTTACAGTTACTTATATCAATATGAACTTGTGTATGTTTTATTATATGGATTATAATCCAGCAGTATTGTTTTGTTTCCTAAATTGCAATAGCTTTGACCATAGAGCTTAGATTGATTCCTAAGCCCGTTTGACATATCTCCATCCTTTTTGAGCACTCTTAATTTCTGGCACCACAGGATGCTCTAGGCTTGTCTTGCATTTTCCCTGCCCCGGCCCTGGAATCAACCCACTTAAGGAGCTCTGGGTCCTTTTATTGGAGAATGGTCTTTAGGAGTCAAGGTTTTGGAGCTTCCTGCACTTCTACTGTTGTAGGAGTTTCGTCAAGGCTCTCTGAGCGTAAGGAGCCAGGGGAGTAAGTGCAGTAACTCCTACCTGCTTACAGCTCTGTTCATGTCTGTATGTCTCTGTGTGGACACATCTGAGCATTGTGAGTTCATGCTCAGCACCTCAAATTCAGCCCAACGTCACGGGGTTCATTCCAGCCTTCCCGTGTTCCTTATTTGGGATTTCTTCGACAGTGAAGACCCTGGTTCTCGTTATCCACAGTATTGTTGACTTGTTTGTTCAACCCTAGTGTGTGTATAATGTACCTCAGCCTTGCTGACCCATAACCCTGTGAGAAACAGATTCACTTACTGGAGCACGGAATTTGCACATCGTTCTTGTCAGGAGCCTTACAGTATCTAGTCCAAATATTGTTTTCCAAAGTGCTGTTTGACTTTTAATGTGCTCTTTTAACAAATCAAAGAGTTGTTAGATTTTGTCAAATGTAGGAGAAAGTGAAGAAAAATAGGGAAGTAGGTAATAGATGAAGGAATTATGGCTATTTGTTTTTTTTTTTTTTTTTTGAGGTAAGTGGATGTATATGTGTGTATCTGAATTCCCGCATTTTTGGACTTCTACAGTTGCTAACAAGTATTGTAGATAATTTTGATTCGACTGTCAGTTTGCCAGAGAGGTGAACTAATACAGTAACACAATATTTAAACTTCTTTGTGTATTTTACTGACATTAAAACTGTTAAACATAAGTAAGAATTTTTAAAAGTCACCTTTGATACGCATGCAAACAGTTACGTTCTAGCAAGTATAAAAATAGTACCTGGTGTATTGCCAGCCTGATCCCATTCACCAATTGTTTTGAAATAATTAGGTACCCTACTTTTTCTTACTTTAAAGATAGTTTTACTAGTACTGTAGTATTCTTGCAGAATGGTGGGAGGATAATGCATTAAATCTCTTACAGTGATAAAATTATTCTGTTTTCTGGAAGAGGCTGAGTTTGAGAAAAATTGGGAACGATTGTCTACTGGTTACATATAGGTAGCCAAATTATCTACTGGAGCCCAGTAGATACCTTACCCAAACAGCTAGTTTGGGTAGTACTGTAAATAGAAACGTATTGGATTGGAAAGCCTTGCAGGAAAAGATAATGATTACGTAGTTAAGTGTTTTTAAAACAATAGTTATATTTACTCTAACTTTTATTTCTTAGGTGTGCCATAACTTAAAGAAAAATGTCTGTGGACGCAATATCATTCTAGTTCAATTAAAAACAGCTCCATTAGATAGCATCTGGGTAATGTGGTATAAATAGCCAGTTTATTGAAAAAATCCAGAGTATATTAGTTTATATTATGTTACATATGTTACTTAAGAAACATGCTAAGTATAATAAAATTGTAAATATATTCATTAGTGTGTGTTCTAGGTCTACTGGAAACAATCAGGTTTTAACGTATCTCTTGGGAGGGTTGGCCAGGTAACAAAATTCAGTGGGTCCTGTAAGGAGTAATTGCTGGTTTGAGTTCATCAAACTTGGATCTGTTAAAGAGTTCTCTTAAAATGTAGACTATGGCGTGTGGGTGGCCCAGTCAGTTAAGCATCCAACTCTTGATTTTTTTCTCAGGTCATGATCTCATAGTTCTTGAGTTCAAGCCCCGCATTGGGATCTGCACTGACAGCATGGAACCTGCTTTAGATTCTATGTCTGTCTGTCTGTCTGTCTCTCTCTCTCTCTCTCTGCCCCTCCCCTGTGTGCCCCTCTCTCTCTCAAAAATAAACATTTAGAAATGTAGAGTACAAAACGGGATTTCAGAAAAGCTATAAAGATTATTTCATTGGTTTAATGACGTGACTTAAAAGAACTGCAGCTGCCACCTGTGTCTTAGGATCAGTTACAGCAAGTAGTAGTATTAAACCAAAAAATGAGTGATTGTGGGTTCCTGTCCTTTTCCCATTTCCCTCCTCTCCGCTTTAAAATGTTTACTATTTTTTTTTTTCCCTCTTACTGTCTTTCAGGCCTCGTTGTAATCTGTTCTTGATCTTTAAGGACTTAGAGAAATCTAGGAAGTAAGGGAAAACTCATACAGATTTCTGAAGTGGAAAGAGGTGTGTGTGTCATACAGGTATATAATTTACAGCATATGACTTTGAGAATTATATGTATGAGATAAACATAACAAATGTGTATATGACATACATATAACACATGCATGTAAAATGTAGGCATGTAACAAGGTCTCAAAAAATAGAAATCTAAATTGTCCTTTGTCTAAACAGCCATCTGCTCTGTTTAGTCCTGCCTCATCAGAGTCTTTTATGAATAGACAGGCTTTTTTATGTAGGAGTCTGTCAATAAATTATGTATCCCAATATGTTCACTCTGTTTTTGATAAAACCAGACAGTATTTGAAAACATAGAAACCCCATCCAAAACTAATTACTGCAATGTTATCAAATAGGATCGCATGGTAATTAGTTGCTAAATGCTTTATCCTGCCAGAGAATAGCATAAGGGCAAGCAGGGGCCATGGGTTGTGAGCATTTTGTAAAGTTACTGGATATAGTTATTGTGAATTTTTGTCAGTGTTTGGGTTTTATGCATAACTAAGGATATTTGGCTTGGTTTCGTAAAAATTAACGGCGAAAGGATGATCCTGTAGAGTGTCAGATTTTACCTTGTAAAAGAGTGTTATTTAGCTGATTAGATTTAATTAACAATAACATTAAATTCGTGTAGAGAACTGATGCTTGTTCAGAGTTCTGAACTCAATGTATTTTTTCCATGGAAAACAAGTTGTAATGTTGGTCACCGTCTCAGACTAGTGTTTAAAAGCCCACTCAATGCATCACTGTAGCAGAATTGTCATCATTGTAGTAATGAGATGTTGTTTCTAGCTTCTGAAATTCTGGCAGGACATGAGCTGGGGACTCTGGGAGTGGCCCTGGTGGCAGGTTTGAAGGCAGTGGAGGAAAGGTCCCCTGCTGCTTCAGCGGCCTTCAGCTCTGGAAGTGGAGGCTTTTCCGTATTGGGACCCTTAAACCCTTGGATGAATGCTTGCTGCCCGTGTGGTATAGTCCAACTCGTTTTTCTTCTGAGCCTCATTTCATGTATTGAAGCTCCATTTGCCCAATAAATCTTAGGCTATGTTATAATATTTTAGTTTTCTTTTTTCACATAGTCCTTGTGCGTGAGCAATTGTAACTTTGAATTGGAAAGCTAATGGTAATATGAAACTGAAATCTGAGTGTTCTTGAAGAAGCTTGGAATATATTGACGGCTTTTTCTCTGAAAATTAATTTCTTTTATCTGTGTTCAGCATCTTACGCCTTTAAAATAAGAACTAATTTTCAGAAGAGCTGTTCTTTCCCCTCGTGTCAGAATCCCACGTAGTGATAGCAGGCTAAATTTTCAGTGAAGGTTGAAAAGTAATTGTCTCTTTTTTTTAACGGCAACACTGTCAGACAAGTGGTAGAATGATGCAGATAATTTTTGTGGGCTGTAGCCATTATGGTCCTACACTTGTAATTTCAGGTGTATTCAGTCTTTATGCAAGCATGAAACCTAGGCAGCTGATCTGATAGTTTGCACGTGCCAAAGTTTTCAAGTTTTTGTATTTTTATTGAAAGTTCCCGTATATAGTTTCTAAGGGATGACAGAATAAGCTGTTACTCTGCAGTTAAAGGTTTTGTGATTTTTCTCTCTCTCAGGTTTCTACTTTCCTGAAGAGTGGTGGAGTGGAGTTTCTTCCAAAGCTGTAACCTTCAAAAAAAAAAAAATCTCTTCTTTCCTCAGACTTTGCTCTCTCTGAGACTGCTTGGGTAATGGTCTGGTTAGCCCTAAGAGTACAAGATTTCTTTGTTATAGAGAGAAATAACCATCTTGGGATGTGAATGCCATCCAGGAAGCTTTAGCACAGTTTAACAGTGATTAGACAGCTACAGTTCTAGTTTATTCTGACTGTAATTTCTGGCTAGGTTCTGGATGATACAGCATTGAAATGGTCCCCTAAGTTCTGATTTGGCATTTCCGTTGTCTAGATTTTGCCATGCACATTTTTATCCTTGTAGGATAGATACTTCTCTGTCTTTACTTTCTACTTTTATACTTCTTCTGACTGTTCTTGAGGTGTTCAAGTATAACCTTCATGGTCTCTTGTTGGGAGAAACTATAGAGCCATACTGGAAGGGTAGCTGGATTAGATATGTTCATTTTGAACCCAGGAGCCTGTGGCTCTGGTCCACCTCTGTAGGGTGCACTGCCTGGTCTCTGGTCAAAGGAGGCAGTTGGGGATGCTGAGGAGCTTGGCTTGGGTGATGAAGAAATCAGAGGATGAGAAGTATAACAAAGTTTGTGGTAAACTAAGGGCTCAGTTGATCCTTGGTCACTCAGGGCCTCTGCTCTGAGTGAATAGTAGGAAGTAGCTAACAGCTTGAAGAAAGGATTTTCGAGTGAAAAAGTGGTGGAGTTTTCATTCAATAAAGTTATAGACATAGCAGATCATCTTGGCATTGGTTACTCAACCTTTGAATAAGCTTCCTGGAGAGCAGGAGTATACAAAAAAATGTTTACAGAGTCTATGAAATTGTCTACAGAGATCTATGATTAAAGGAAAAGATTTGGGGCAGCTGGGTGGCTCAGTCAGTTAAACGTCCGACTCTTGATTTCTGCTTAGGCCATGAGCTCATGGTTCGTGGGATCAAGCCCTGTGTTGGGCTCTGTGCTGACAGCACGGAGCCTGCTTGGGATTCTTTCTCTCCTCTCTCTGCCCTCCCCTGCTTGAGCTCTTTCTTTCTCTCTCTCAAAATAAATAAACATTTTTTTAATGTGAAAAAAAAATAAAGGAAAAGACTTAATAGAAGTTGCATGTAAGGCTGGAGTTTTTCAGTGACTTCAGGATTCAAAATATTTTTTGAAATTTTTATATAATTATGAAACTCAATGGTAATATACAGGCCAAAAATAAAGTACGTTTCCATTGCTACTGCGGGGTACATAGAGAGGAATGAGTATAATTTGCTGTGAAAATATTTGCATTTGGATCCCCAGTGATGTTTATATGTATTTGTGTGGATCTATTTGAACTTTAGTTACATATGTAACTAAAGAACACAGAAATGAGGCTCAAATTGCAGGAGCATGAATTATTTTAATAGAATGTTGTAACCACAAGAGTAAAGAGCAGCTAACCATTTTTCTTTTATACTCAGAATTTTCATTACTACTATAAAATTTCACTTTAAAAACAACCTTTCATAAATTTAATTGGTTGTTTACTAACAAACACAGAAGTATGAACTTGCTCACCTTGTTGAGGAAACAATCTGTGTGGTTACCTAGTCCTTGAATTTTATGATGTCAGATTGGAATTACTGACAGCGTATACAAACATGTATGTTTTTGGAATTACTTTAGAAATATTTCCTTCATGGTAGTTACAGTGGAATAATCTTATTCTTGAAAAATGAGTTTTAAAAGTGTTTTTCATTTTTATTAGAATTGAGTTATGTTACATCAAGTTATGTTAAATTTGCATCATGCTGATTAGTAGAGGTAAAAACGTAAATTGGTTTTTGTGATCAAAAAGACTGATACAATTATGTGGTTTTTTCCCCCCTTAGAAATATATTATGAATTATTAAAATGTGGAAAATGAAGAATACATTAAAACTTGTAATGAAGGGAAAATGGCATTTTTTCTTCAGCCCCATGTTTAGTAATTTTAGGGTACTTGTTGTGAAATTAATACTCTAGCCAGTCATATTTTGAAGAGGGAGGATATCTGTGGATATGTCCAAAGCTAACTGCAGGCAAGTAATAGATACCTTTTTTGAAAGATAAAAGGAGATGAAGTTAATGCTATGTAGTTCTGGTAGCTTTAGCACTGACAGCAGGAAATGAGCTGTTTGTGAAAATAGCATGAAATGTAATTCAGAGCATCTGTCTAACTTATCAGCAAGAACAAACTGCTCATGTTTTAAAGTATATCAGTTACTCTAGGTACCCTTTATTGACTTGTTCAACCTACTGATGTTTGCTCCAAACTAGAGGAAGTTTGCCAATCTTTTTTAAATAAGCCAGATGAACCTCTTACATTTAAGTATTAATTTTTGAATTTGTACCTACTCACTATTAAAAACAACAAAACAAAACAAATAGAAACTTTATTGAAGGTTAATAACCAGAACCGGAAAAGTGTTTAGCCTGGTCAGTCTGTACGTGTTGGATGCATCCCATGTCACCAGCACCCAAATCCTGTTGCTCTGTGTGTAGAGAGGGCTGTGGAGACCTCCATAGGTCTCTAGATTGAGCAGTGTGGAGTCCCTGCTGACTGTGCTGTGAGCGTTTTCATTGGGTGGGAGCGAAGGCCTGATTGTGTCATGGGTTTTGAGAGAATGGGATATCAAGGAATTGGAGAAAACATTAGAATTCTCAAAAAAATTTTTTTTGAGGCATTCTGCATTAATGTCGACCAGAGAAATGGAGAGGTAGCTTGGGGAAGCATGAGGGTGTGTGTGTGTGTGTGTGTGTGTGTGTGTGTGTGTTAATGCTGTTAATTCTCCATGCTTTTAAGTGAGCTGATGGGAATGGTTATGTAGGAGAAAAGAGGGAAGAAGTATAGAAGAGGTTAGATCTCATAATGAGCTCTGCTACTAGAGGGAATGGGGCTGGGGTACAGAAGGAGTTGGGTGGAGAAGCTGAACAGTTATTGTGTAGGAAGGAGAGCAGTGACAGTGTAAGTGGGCAGATGTTTTTGTGTGACTTTGTGGAAGTTAATGGACTCACTTTTATGGCTCAAGAGGGATGAAGGGTTATAAGGTCAGAGTGAGAAGGAGGTAGGAGGGGAGAGAAGTGAAGTAACTAGTCCGCAGGAGAGTGTGGACCTTGTGTGGACCTGTGTCCCCTCACCCCTATTGGGCAGACCGTCTCTCTGTCCCTGAGAAGCATGTCAGTGACTGAATATTTTTTTCATTTGGTTTGAGGTTAGTTATTCCCATTAGTCACCAAATAACTTAACCTCCGTGTATAATTCAAATGTATTTAAGATGCCCCCAAGTTTTGCAGCTCTGCTGTTGTAATAATTGGAAGAAAAGCTCTTTGAGTCTGGGTCCTCCCAAGCGTTGAGTCCATTAAGAATGTGCAGGATTTGGAACAGTGCAGTGCAGGAGGGGGACGTGCTGGGGCCGGAGTCCCCACTGCTAGTTCTGTGATTCTGGCCAACTGACCTGACCTCTTCAGACCTCTTCAGTTGGCTCATCCTAACAACAGGAAACAGAAGGAGTGCTTACCTGCGGTGCTGTGTGCCCCTTAAAGCACTTAGAACAGTTAAGACTCCGGTAATGCCAGTTCCAATAACAATTATTCACACCCTTCTGCTTCCCCATTGCAGTAGAATGAGCTTTTTAAAATTTCCTGGGTGGAAGGAGGTAACCTGTTTTGGGTCAGATCTCTTTCTCTCAGATGCTCTGGTTTATGTGCAGTGTGTACAAAAACACGAAACTCAAATTTAAGTGTACTTTTTTTCCACTTCGTAAGGTGGGCCCAGATCCAATCTGCTCTAACAGTACCTGGCACTTTGTGATGGTGAGTTGACTGGTGTCTTCCAGTAAAGATCTCGTCCTCGTTGTGCAGGACAGGTTCAGGTGGTACAGATACTTCCTGGATGTTTCTTCGTGGGTCTGCAATAAAATTAGCCAAACACCGGGAGTTGGCTGGATAAAGGAGAAATAAAGCATGAATATGATTCTCTATATCTTGGTTAAAACACCTCATCAGCTGTTTCTTGCTTTTGGGCTAGGGGGAGGGTAGGTAAGGGCTTATAGTCTAAATATATACCTTAAACTGGAACCCTCATCTAAACTTTAGAATTTCTATATTTTAAAAAATTCAAAGAATTTATAGATATTCTGAGGCAATAAGACCTTTTTTTGGGTGTTCCCCAGAGGAGTAAAACTGCATTGGACACAAAATGTTTTGTTTACTGAGAATAGAAGTGTTTGTTAAAAGGAGACATTTTTGTAAAATAGTTCATTGTAACTGAGTTTCAGTGAGCCACAGGGCCGTGACAGACATGGGAGCTGGCCGAAATATTTTAGGAAAGCAGGAAAGCACTGGATATTGGGTCTGGTTCTTAACCATTTTGTTAGGAAGTGTTGATCATCTGCTGAGTGCAAAGCTCTGTGAGGGAAACAGAAAACTTTCTGCCCTCGAGGTGTGGGGTGGAGATGGTATAAAATCTTAGGATTTATGAGAACCACATTTCATCGTTTCTCCGCCTTCTAAATCCATGCAGCCAGAGAACACAAATTCAGCTGTTTCCTCTGGGTATTACTGGGTGATGCCCTGGTTGGTCGGGGTGTTTTTGTGTGAATGTGTCAATGTGTATTTTAATTTTTTACTTCGAAATAAGTATAGACATAGAAGTTGCAAAGAAAATATATAAGGAAGTCCTATGTACACCGAACCCAGTTTACCCTCCTGGTAACATCTTGGGTAAGTATAGTATGTGTCTATATCCTAGTTTTAATACTGTTTTTACATTAGTACTTTCCAGGAAGCTCATGCACATTTCACCAGTCTTACATGTACTCTTGTGTGCATGTGTGTGCATGTTGGCATGTATTTAAGTCTACGCAGTTTTCTCTTACCTGTAACTGTCACCAAATTCAAGATATGCAACTGTTGAGTCACCACGGGCACCCTCATGCCACCTCCTTAGAGCCTCACCTACTCCTCTCTCTCTCCCCCTTCCAGACTGACTCCTGGCATCTACTCATCTGTTCACTGTTGCTACCATTTTACCTATAGAATTTTGTTTAAATGGTATAATACCATATGTAACCTTTTGAAATTCTTTTTTCCCCCCTCAGCATAATTCCCTTGATATCCCACTTGAGTTGTTGAGGATATCAAGAGTTAATTCCCTTTTACTGCAGCATATTACCATGGTAGAAATGTAACTGTTTTTTAACCATCTACTCAATGAAGGACATTTAGGTTGTTTCTAGTTTGGGGCTATTTTAAATAAAGCTGCTGTACACATCCATGTTCTGCTTTTTGTGTGGTCGGGTCTTCATTTCTCTGGGATAACAGTTGCGCAGGAGTGTAATTGCTGGATTATGGTAAAACTAAGCATGTTTAGTTTTTTAAGAAACTGATGTACTCTTTGGGAGTTGACTTTCTCACTAGCAGTGTATGAGCGATCCACTCTCTCTGCAGCTCCCCAAACATTTGGTATGGTCACTCTTTGTATTCTAGACATTCGGGTAAGTGTGTAATGATAATCATTGTGGTTTTAATTTGCATTTCCCTAATAGCTCGAGGTGAACATCTATTCATGTACTTCTGTCTGTATATCTTTTAGTGAAATGTCTGTTGCTGTTTTTTTGCCCAGTTTCTAATTGGATTGTGGTTTTTTTTTTAATTGTTGAATTTTGAGAGTTCTTTCTATACTTCAGATACAAATGCTTAGTGTAAGATACGTGGTTTTCAAATACTTACTGCCAGTCTGTAGCTTGTCTGTTCTCACTTTTAACAGGGTCATGGGTGGAGCAAAGGTTCTCAATTTTGACAAGGTCAAAAGGATCAGTTTTTCTTGTCAAGGATCACACTTTTGGTGTCAAATATGACTTTCTTTGCTCTTTCTTGTCTAGGAATTTTGTTGTTTTTAGAAATCTTATTTTCTGGTAGATAGGGGGAAAAAGTCAAATGTTTATTCTCCCATACTTAAGCAAACTGAACATCGGGGTAAACCAATAATCTGTATGAGGAAGTTTGTATTGCGTATATTAAGTAAAAGAGTAATGATACAGTTAGAATCTCACCAACTCCTAATAAGCAGTGATAGAATTAAAGAGCAATAGAATTAGAATTTCGACTCCTAACAAAATAATGGATGTAGATGGTGACCATGCCAAAAGGAGAGACCTGAGTCTATTTGGGCTATTGTTACACAGTGGCACAGGCTGGGTAACTTACAAGCAATAGAAATTTATTTCTCTCAGTTCTACAGGCGGAGAAGTCCAAGGTCAAGGTGCCAACATGGTCACCTTCTGGTAAGGGCCCCCTTTCTGGCTCATAGCTGGCGCCTTCTCTCTGTCCTCTCTCGGTGGAAGTGGGGTCTTATCTCTAAGGCTTGGATCCCATTTATGAGAGCTCTACCTTCATGACCTAATCACCTCCCAAAGGTCCCACCTGCTACTAATGCCATCACCTCTGGGGAAGGCTGTCCAAAGGGAAGTGGTAGCTGCTGGTCCTCTGATGATGTGTTATTTGTGACTTTAAAAAAGTTAACTAAAATAGCAACCAAGAATAGTCAAGTCTAAAGAAGGGATTGGATAGTTAAGGTATTCTTAGATTCCCAGAATTTGCTTTGAAGGTAGGCAAATGTTAGCTTTATATTTTATGTAGACATACCACTTAGAAACTTAAAGATAAGCACGAAAAATATACATGAGGTATAACCTTTATTGATGAAGCCTAACATTGGGCCAGTTGGCAAGGGAGAAGTAAGTTCCATGTTCAGCTGCACTGTCAGAGCAGGAAAGAATAGTAGTAGATTTGGGGATGGGGCGAGCAGAAAATTAACGGACACAGACTACCAGATTACAAGAAATTTGGGTGATAGAGGAGTATTCTATGTGGTAACATTAGATACAATCAGCAAATTATAGAGCATGGGATATACAACCTATTTCTTTCAGCAAATAAATTGCTGGGAGAACAAAAGAGATGGAAGGGAAACCTGGATTAAAACAGACAAGGGTGTGGACCTTTTCTAAATTTTCCCTGGAATGAATCAAGTATAAAAGGAATTTTGGTTTTTGATACAGGAGGAGATTTGAACACAGTGTAATTGATAATAAGCGATCATTGTTCCTTTTGTTTTTATTTTTGGACGTGACTATGTTAAGGTGGGTGTCTTTTTTAAAAAACCTCTTGTAGAAATGCACGCTGAAATATTTACAGATGAAATGATAGAATGTCTGGGATTTACTTCAGTATTGTTTTTGTTGCCTTTGTGTTTAAAAAAAAAAAAGAATGTGAACACCATTTTTATTTAGAGTATAAAAGTTATTACCCTCCAGCAGCCCCCTACCTCAGCCCTGTACAAAGTCCTCAATCGTGAATGAAGACCTGTCTTTAAAATAATGTAATTTTGGATCTTCTTCCTGGATTTTGTTTATAATGAGCTGTTAGAAATTTATGATAAAGATAACTGTCATTTACCGAGTCATATTCTGTGGTTACATTCATATGCACGTATTTTGACTTGGTAGTTTATGATGTGAACAAAAGTATCTTGTGCTTTATAGGATAGTTAATACTGTCTTATGGAAGGAAAGAAAATCAGTGATCGTTTCCTGCAGTCTAGTTGACGTAGACATATGTTTTCCACCCATAAGCCTGAATATGTATTCTTCTGACATATTTACTGTTTCTATAAACTATAGTATTCTTAAACATTTTAAAAATGTGACTTCTATAATATTTATCCTCTGCTGATATATTATTTACAGCATAAACTAGAGTTGTAAATTCTGAGAAAAATTCATATTAAAACAACTACAAATTCCCAAGAGACAACATTTTAGATGTCAATCAGTGCTTTTATTAATTCCTGAAAAATTTTTAAGTAACTGTCCTTTATAGTCGTTTTCTAGTGTTCCTCCACCCTGTATAGTTTTAGTCTTGTTCATTTCATAGCTAAAAGTACAGTGTTGGGAATTTATAAAGTTCTGATGGCATGATGTAAGTAATAAAATTTAGTGCCTATAAGTATTGATGATATTTGTAGTTGGGGAAGGTGGCGAGCAGAGTGGGGTACGGTGCGTGTTTTGTCTAATTCAATAACATGTTTCTTTTTAGGGGTTTCGTAAATGGGTATATGCAACCCACTTTTGTGCCTAAAACTATAATTTACTTTTTTTTTTTTTTTTGGTGCTATAAATTGTTAACTACCTTAGGTTTTTACCTTACTTGGAAGCTAACAAGTCAGTCGGCACCGCTTTCATGGACACAGGTAAAAGACATGAGAATTCTAGATCAGAGATGAAGGACAGTTTATTACTCACAGCAGTAGCAGTTATCACATGATTAGCGATTTTATGGGACCTCATTTCCCATGAGATGATGGGTCAGATGACACCTGTTTGTGTTGTGGGTCACATTACAGACCAGAACCCAGAACCTGAGAATCTCAAACTTTTTATAATAGAAGTAAATGCCCTGGAAAGAGACTAGGTCTTTATTTTGCTGGAGAGTAAGCATGCCTGTGCTTGGCTCCAGAGGTGACACCATCTCTGTCTGCCAAACTGTCCTTGAAAAGATATCTTTTATCTGGAATAAAAACAGTTGACATCTCACTTGAAACTCATAGAAACATGAGAGGCCCTTGGAGAATGAGCTCTCAACAGAATCTACCTTCTGTATTGTCTTGGCTTCTGACGAATTTTCACATGAATTTTCTCACTCTATCAGCTAGTCTGATTAATCAGATCAATACTCAGACCATAGCTGTTCAATTTGTGTCCTACGCAGTTTAACCAAGGGCACTATCAGTAATACTTGAAGCAGCAGGATGAGGCCAGCCTGAGCTAGGCCCACTGCTATTCCTCCAAGGGTCAGTACAAACATGTTAAGCTTCATCAGGGCCCTGTTGGCCAGAGCTATGGGAGTGGCCTTGAGTACTGAACAGAGACACCTTGTCCATTTTGCTTCTGCACAGTTGGCGCTGAGATTGAACAGCTGCAGCAGCCCAGTGGACACTGGGTCTCAGCTTATTCGAGAGCAACATGAGCCAGTGACTTTGCTTCAGGTGGTGGCCTCAGGAATAGAGTTTCCCTCAGAGGGAGAGCTGCCGCTCTCTCATGGAAATCTCACATGCCAACTGGGAACTGGTCTGGCTCATTCTTGAGTGTATCATTTCTGTTTGTCACAGGGCACTTAGGGGCCCTTCCCGCATTGATAGTCATGGAGTTCAAGTTGAGCCATCCTCGACTGCAATATCAAGCCAGAGAGTCAGAAGGCTTCTGTTGGTCACGTAGTTAGTTTCCAAAGAGCCTGGCAGCATGCTCATAGCTGCTTTTTACAAGGGATGCACTTGGTAACCATGGCACAGAGATGAGGAATCCCAAACCTCAAGGCAGGCCTCTGGAGGTCACTCCCTACCTTGCTGGATGCTCCAGTTGGCAAAACCCTTAGTTACACAGACTTGTTGTCTAAAGGTCCTTCGGGCTGTGGCCCCAAAGGTTCAGCGCGTGCCACAGCCTGTTGCATGATTTCCCATAGAGCCTCCTGGTTCAGGATGGTCTCCGTGGCTCCTGGTTTGTAGATGAGCTGACTCAGAGTACCAAGTAGAACGCTCAAGCATGGCGCGTAGTGTCACCAGAGTTCAGTGAGGTATTGGGCTCCCTTTTGGTAGTGGTAGGGGAACTGAAGAGCCCGTGAATTTCCCTGACTGCTGGAGAGATTGAGCATGGATCGGTGCACTGAATCCCAAAAACTGTTAACTAGAGAAAGACCTTGGATCTTGTGAGAGTCTATTAGATGCCTTTGCGGGCAGAGGTGTGATAGCACCACAGTCAGACTGTTGAGAATGAGGCTTCGCTTTCTCATAACCAACAGAATCTCCTTGATAGTGAAAATTTTGATGTCAGAAGACACTAAATTCTGACCCCCCCCCCCCCCCCCCCCCCCGTAGGCTAAGGAGTTTAGATTTTCTCAGGGATATACCTGGAGGCCTTGCCCCTGAATGCAAATTGCTCTTGGACCTCAGGTGCCTGTGGGAAAGGAAAGAAATGTTTGGTAAAGCCCAAGACAGCAGCCAAATGGCATCAGGCCGAAGTGGATTCGGTTATAGACACAGCGCTGGAGTAATCTGGAGCAACGACCGAATTCAGTCAGCCCTGATTCTACTCTAAGCTTCCAGCTTCTCTTTCACTGGCCATGTGTGACTGTTAATTACATTGAGATACTCTTTCCCTTACTGCTTCCTTTAAGTCCTTGACTGAGGCTATGATTTTGTTTCAGTTGGTCCGCTGCTGCAGGGAAAAGAAAGGGGGAACAGTTTCCACGTTTGATCGTAATTCCTTGACGTGCTGTTTTTCCTCATGGAGATAAATCCCCTCTAGCACCAGGGGACGGGGAGGGACAAGCATCTCACACACAACTCCTCTTCTACTTTCACACTTGCAGGCGACACCACGGCGTTTAGGAGAGCCCCCTGCAAGGTCCCCGACTCAGCTCCAGAGGGGGACATTCTGTCTCCCTAGTGTCTTGACTGTACACATACCCTTGAAAAGCTGGTCCAGAACGAAGGGGTCAGTGCCGTGCCCCAAGGTGGACGAAGGTGGAAGCAACTCCTGGAGAATCGTCTCCCGACAGAAAACCCATCCAGGCGCGGTCGCCTTCTGCTCCGTGTCTGCCGTGGAGCTCGCTCGCTCTCTTCTGTTTTATTGGAAGGTGATCCCCTCTGGTTTACGTCTTTTCACTTTGCAAAGTTTTAACTTGCTGATGTTGTTCTCCTTTAAATTTATATGCTTCAGTATTGTTACGTCCAAGTGATCCTGAGGAAGGAGCCGGCCAGTTCTGTGTGCTCCGTCGGCTTGATGCGTGTTCAGGTTTTCCTTCCCTTTTGCCCTGAGGAACCCCTTGTCCTCGGGTTTCCTTTTTACTCACTGTGCCTTCTGGACTTCTCCAACGCCTTTGAACGTCTCTTACCCTAATTCTCCTTACTCAGTAAGGTTTTATGCTGGTATTTGTTCAAATAGGACAGGGCGTCCGTTGCGCGGCAGTCACCCTCGAGGTGCGGCCTTGCGGTTCTTCGTACTCTGCTGGACGTTGTGCTGCTGCCCTTTGTCATTTAACCCTCACGCTAGCCTGGTGGGGGTGGCGTATCCCTCCCACCTTGAGCCCTGACATCCCTGCTGGGTCACCTTCTTCACCTCTGTCTTCAAAGAACAAAATGGTCTTACTCGTTCTAATATCTTCACCAAAAATAACGGGCACTGTAGCTGTTCAGTATTTTTTTTTTTTAATTTTTTTTTTCAACGTTTATTTATTTTTGGGACAGAGAGAGACAGAGCATGAACGGGGGAGGGGCAGAGAGAGAGGGAGACACAGAATCGGAAACAGACTCCAGGCTCTGAGCCATCAGCCCAGAGCCTGACGCGGGGCTCGAACTCCCGGACCGCGAGATCGTGACCTGCCTGAAGTCGGACGCTTAACCGACTGCGCCACCCAGGCGCCCCTGTAGCTGTTCAGTATTAAATGCCAACTACTTAATGGAATTCGGGCAGAAAGAATGAATGAAATGTAAATGCAAACCAGGTCTCACAGTTGACTGAAAAATTCTGAACATGATACTCACATAATTGAGTATTTACAGGCTTTCAAAAAAGGCGTTAGAACCAGATTCTAAGGAAAAAAAACCCACATCTTCATTTTTGCTTAAGGAGTTACATTTCATGTTTTTGGTAATATTTTCCTCAAGAGGAAAACATTGAATTGTGTTTTGTCTTGGTTTTATTATGTGTATTGTTAATAGATTTCCTTACGCCTCTTTTCTCTTGTAATTATTCTTTGTAATTTTTATTTTAGGAGGTTTCCTTACTACATCTTTCACATGTATAATGAAGTCTTTTTCAGTGACTATTATTGTTTTTTACTGCTCGTGTTGAATTTAATTACTTACAATTTGTCCCTGCCCACCCCTCTCTCCCTCCTTGCTCCCTCCCTTCCTTCCATTGTTATCCCCATAGTATCTTCATAGTATCTCTGAAGATAGTCTTCAAGGAGACGCCCCTTTGATCTCTGCTTATTGTCTTGAGGTGGTGATTCTGAGATTCCTTGCTCTTTTTCCTTGATACTCTTACTTATCCTCCGGTATCTCTTAATTTTTCATTGAGCAGTAAAAGATTTCCTTCATTGGTTTAGGCTAGTCTGGATTTCCTTTATGGTTGTATAGTCTTATCCTTATGGATTCTTCCCTGAAGGAAGTCTTCTGAAATGCAGGCCTCATGATTAGAAATTAATACATTTTAAAGGGCACATGAATTTTCATAGCTAACAATGGGGTGTTTGAGCCCCGGATAGGCTTCAAATACATGGAATTTTCCCCTTTTCTCTAATCCTTTCAAACAGCGAAGTTTTAAATTTGAATGAATCATCTTGTAATTCAGATAGAATTTTTAATTGCAGACATTGAGAGATGGATAGCAGTTATTTAATTCTTTAGATTAATACTTCTTTTGGTGAAAATTTTCAGTATAATCTTGGCCCTGAGTCCACACATGCTAATCTTAGGTTTATTCTTACACTTTTACTTTATTTTTCTCACATAACCTTATGTTGGTCATCTGTCTTCTGCCAGATTCTGGTATATTTGAGAACAGATACAGTGTTTCTATCTGTAGTACCTTTATGTCAAACTCATAAAAATGCCAAGCACAAGAAAATATGGTTATATAAACAGATAATGGGAAAATTGAGGCCAAGAAACTGACTTTTAAAAAGCTACAGATACATATTGAGTTTATTTATTGAGTGCTACGGGTAGAGTTGTCTTCTAGACATTAGGGAGCCCGTGTTCAGCTAAGTACGGTAAAATGGAACACAAGTCCAGTATTACCTCTTGGTCTACTTTACCTTGCTCAGCCAAAAATTAATGAGAAAGTGTGTAAGAATTATAATAGGTGAATCCATTATATTATTTGGGGCCAGACTCCATTCATTTGTCCTCATGAGACTTTCCTATTGGGTAGCAAAGATAAAGATTAGGTCTATGGTTTCTTTTATGTTGCTCCTTGGTTCCTAATATAGATGTTTGTCATTTCCCATTTTCTTTGTCCCCCTGGTCTGCCCCATGGTGCTGCAAAATAACATGTTTAACTGGGGATGGGCTTTCACATAGTTTCTTTCTGTTCTGTTTAGTCTGTTTGCCATTTACTGTTTGTCACATGAGCTTCCATTATACATAGTTCTATCAAGATCTTTTGTAGGTATTCCCCACTTTTTTCAGGATAAAAAAATCTGACCACCGACATCAGTGTTTTCTTGTGCGTCATCTTTGGTGTCCTACTCTTTTTGTTTCTCCTTCTGTACAAAGCTGTGCAGAAAAATAAGGAAGTCGTCCCGTGTATAAACATAACCACTATTTTAGGATTTCTTATTTTTACTCTCTTCCTCATCTCTGATCAGTGTTAAACATTCAGACTATTAAAAAATGATTCCGTGACACTCGTTAAAGCACAGTTAGGTTTGATTCAAGGGATGGACCATGGCACTTGGCACAGGGATCACCCACTGGGTCTCATGGTGGGAGATTCGATGCAGCTCTCAACACAACAAGGGCTAGTGGGAATTTGTAGCCATGGAGCAGGGGTAGGGATCATTAGATGGGGTATTAGCAAGAGAAAGCATCAGGGGTAGGAAGATTCTGGCTAAAATGATGTGACAGGATTCTTGCTGAAGGCAGGGTAAGATCACCTGGGGGATGCTGGAGCATAAGGGACCTGACCTGATCTGGAGGCTGATCAGGTACTGATGGTGTGGGATAGGGGCGACAGTTCTGTTTACACCGACTTAGCAGGGTTCTTGGTAAAATTGGATGGTGTGAAATGAACATGGAAGTCCAAAGGTCAGGTGTAGTTGAAAAAGAGTTCAGGATAGCCTGAGTAGAGTTTGGTTAGAAAGAAAATTTTTATGTTAGGCTGTGTATCATTTTTATCTGGAGACCATTTGTGTTTTCTTACTTACAATTTAAAGTTGTTACAGCTCTACTCCATTTTGATGCCGTATACACACCATATACATATACATACATACACATATATACATGTATACATATAATTTACATTTGAAGAAAACCAGGTTGACTTGAAGCTTTATGTTAGCTGAGTTTTGTTAACTGCTGGTTTTAGATCCAATATACATTAAGATTAATTTGCCATGTATATGGAATAGTATATAAATTAATGTGAAAAAACAACCATGACAATTACAGTTACCTACAGTGAGTATCTGCTCAGTACTCTATGCAAGTTACATTATTTTGTTTTTCTTGTAAACCTTCAAGCATTTGTAGGAGCCTCCAAACACTAAGTCACATCTTTGTGTGATATAATCCTTGCCTCCCATGCATACTTTCTATTTTGCTTATTATTATTATTTTTTAATTTAAACATGCAGCCTCAAGGCATCTGGGTGGCTCAGGCGGTTCAGCGTCTTGACTTCGGCTTAGGTCATGATCTAGCGGTTCATGAGTTCGAGCCCTGCTTTGGGCTCTGTGCTGACGGTTTAGAGCCTGGAGCCTGCTTCAGGTTCTGTGTGTGTGTGTGTGTGTGTGTGTCCGTCCATCCCTCCCTCTCTGCCCCTCCCCCGCTAGTACTCTCTCTCTCTCAAAATAAATAAACAAACAAACATTAAACATGTGGTGTTTCGTGTTAACACACCCAGAGGTTTAGAAATGATCCATTTTTCCAGTTTATCCATTGTTTGGTTTAAAAAAAAAAGTTTTAATATACCTTTGTGTTGAAAATTTTACTTCATATATTATTTTAGATATATTTTTTAAAGAAATACACTACATACAGAATTTAAAAACAAACCATTAATTGTTCTATGTATTTTTAGTTGATATTTTTTGGGCTGCTACATTCTATTTGATTTTGTGTTAAGGCTCTTTGGACAAAGCATAAGATTCCTCTGTTCTTTTTTTTTTTTTTTTAATGTTTTATTTATTTTTGAGACAGAGAGAGACAGAGCATGAGCAGGGGAGGGGCAGAGACAGAGGGAGACACAGAATCCGAAGCAGGCTCCAGGCTCTGAGCTGTGCGCACAGAGCCCGACGCAGGGCTCCAACTCGTGAGCCGTGCGATCATGACCCGAGCCAAAGTCGAAGTCGGATGCTCAGCCGACTGAGCCACCCAGGCGCCCCAAGATTCCTCTTTTCTTGAGAAACTTTCACTCTTGCACACTCTCTAGCTGTTGCTCTGTTTTTCCATGGATTAAGAGAGTTATGTTTCTGTCACTCCTTAACCTTCCTAAAATTGGAATGGCACCTTGCAGTCACTGTCAGCAAATGACAGTCAGGACCTAGTTGTATGAAAAATCATTCTTGGAAACATTCTGATAAGCTCTGACTTAGATTTGACAAAATATTACTTAAAGTCAATACGTTCATTGTATATAATTTGGGAAAACTTAATGTTTTGTTAAATTAAGTAATCTCCATGCCAACATGGGGCTTGAACTCCCTCCCTGTTATTGAGAGTTACGTGCTCTACCAACTGAGACTGCCAGGCACGCCTGGGAAACAATTTTAAAAGGCTGATAGAAGGAAAAATAATAGTTTGAAAAAGAGACTTTACTTACGTTAATAATCAGGAAAATTTAAAACATTCAAACAGCAGGACTTTTAATGCTGAAACATCCATCAAAATTGCCCTTCCTCCTAGAGACTCCTTTAATTTTCTTAGGCCTTCTCTGCTTCTTTGAAGGTTTTAGAAGCAGCCTGTTAATTCGGCTGGAAACTCAGTGGTTGTTGACAGATTATGGAGAATCTTCCACTCAGCCTTTCCTGAGGTGTTTTTTTTCTCCCTATTTTGAACTCTAAGTCTCAGACCTCTTGGGATTTGCATGAAGTGTTGTCCTAAGTAGGAAATTAACACAGATATGGAAGGAGAAGCTTGGAGGTTAACCACTGAGGCTTTGGTGGGAAAATGTGGCCTTGTGCTGCCATTTGGCAAATTAATTTCTGTTTTAGGTGTTAGTTTTTCCTTTGGCAAAATGGGAAACGCAACAGGATTCCCCCCTATTTTGTAGGGATTAAGTAGTGCGTATGCAATACTTTGGTTTCCAACTTGTGTTTTCTTTTTTATTCTGTATTTAATGAATACTTACGAAGCGTCTCCTCTATGCCAGGCACTGTGGATACAGCAGTGCATTCTAAGAAATTCATGCCCTCTTTGAGCTTCTCTTTGGTAGTTGGGGAGACTCTCAGTACCTGATACCTCGTTAGCATTCAGTAAATGTTACCTTATTGTATGGGAAGTTAGTGTATAGCGGTCTGTGTAACAGTATAATAAAAGAGTAGCATCTTATTATTCTTTTGAGCCTGACAGTACTTGGAGATGAGAGCTCTAATCGCCTCCTCATACAGCCCTGCTCTACGGCAGGAGCCGTATCAGTGCTCAAAGGGAGGAGCTGCGAAGAGTTCCAGATGACAGCTTGCTGTGTTGGCACTTACTATTCAGATGCTGACGGGATATATTCTTGGGCTTTTATACTTGGGAGCAGATTGAACCTGTCCGCTTTAGATTTCATTCATAATCTTAATTACATTCCTTTTAGCTTTTTTGAGCAGTCTGTAATTTTAGAAGCCCTACCTGCTGAATCATAATGGTGAAGAACATGAGTTGATTAGCCAAAATAATGTTAAGAGCTATTTCATTTTAATTTGAGCACGTCAGGTCTAAAGAAGACATTCACGGTCTTACAGCTAGCTGGAACACCTTGACATTGCTGTCAGCAATAAGGCCAATAATAGCCATATCAGAATGGAGATTTTTTAAAATATCAATTATTTGCGTCTTCAGAATCTTCAACTGAAATTAATGGAGAGGAGAAGGTGGTGATCATTACTTGAAATGGTCTGAAATATATTTTGCTATGTGGCTACCACCACTGTCTCTAGGTTTCTCTCCTCCCATGACCCCTGTTAAAAGATAAACTGAGACACATAAAAATTTTCAAGAGTTTATTGGAGCAAATATCTGTCTAACTTGGGCAGCCCCAAACTGAAGCAGTTAGGAGTAGCCAACTGCCAGGAGCCCCAGGCAGAACTTAGAGACGGCAGTCCTGGCAGCAAGGCAAAGAAGTTATTTGATTAGCTGTAGCTTAATCTATATTATATATTACATTTCTGTCAGTGCAGAGCTTGATGCAGGGCTCCTACTCACAAACCATGAGATCGTGACCTGAGCCAAAATCAAGAGTTGGGCACTTAAGCGGGTGTGCCACCCAGGAACCCCGAATTTCATTTTCTAAGATGCCAGTGCATTTATAGCAGACTGGCTCAGCTTCCCATTTCCTCACATAGGCTCCCAGGGCATTAGGGCCACCCCAGTCTGATGGCCTCCTTAAACCCCTCCTTTTCCCGCTCATAGTATTGCCAGTTAGTGTGTGTGTTTGACCCTTTTTGCAAATGATATTGTATCTGAGTACCATACTTCCACCTGGAGGACTCACTATTGCTGGTCGGTCCTTCACGAGTGTCCCAGTAAGTTTTCTGTGACCATCTCCCCCCCCCCCCCACCCCCGCCCCTCTGGGGGGTTAGGTTTCCCTTGACATGGAATCTCATTGTACTTGGCACATTGGCTTTGTTTCATTTGTTGTTCTTCATGTCGTCTATTTTGAGACTTAATTTCTTCGTTGGCTGTAAGACATTAGTAATCATCTTAATGTCATCAGCCCCTTATGGCATCACAGGGAAATCATGACTTTTAACTATAAAGAGTAGTTTCTGTTAGAAAAGCAGAGAACGTTACGATCATTGCTGGTTAATTCATACTTGTTTTATTCTGGCACCTTAATTCCACAACCTTTAATTGATTTACTTATAGTCCGTATCTCACATAAATATTCGTGATATTGGTGTAAAGTAATAGCAAGAGTCGCTTAAATATTGGCTTTAATTACATTGATGATGTCCTTTAGGGGGCTTTTATGAGGAGAAGGAAGTGGGGCCAATTGCGTGAAATAAGAGGGAAAAAAGTTTTCTGTCGGCGTTTTGACAAACCAAGCCACTGGGGTTATACGTGGAGCGACTGCTGACTTCATCTTCAGAAAGTCCATAACTGCCAGTCTTGCGACCATGTGTGTGTGCTGCTGACTTCTCAGACAGTTGCCATTTTGCCCCCGTCCACGGGTTTTGGCCCGGTTCAAACAAAGGTGGGTGAGGGAGTTTCTCTCCAGTGGCCACTCCAGCTCCATCTGAGAATGGCTCCGGTCGTGTCAGTTTTTCCCAGAGGACTAGACACGGGATCTGGGAACCCACCAGGTTATATCATCTGCTTTCGTAATGCTAAACGTAACCTACAAATAAAATAAGAGAGTTATAAGTAGAAAATTGGTTAGCCGTGTATGTTCATTTAAGTTACGAACAAGTATCTCATCATGTCTGACAAACTTTGTGTCCTAGGACGTTTTACGGCAAGTAGCACCAGCTGCCCTGTGGGGATGTGGAACAACCGGTAACTGGGTGCATATTGGGCAATGAGTTGACTTGCTTCAAAATCTCACATGATTGTTGGGTACAAAGGTTAGTTAGTAAGAGCATGAGCACTGGTTGTGTTTCCCTTGACTCAGCTAATGTGGAGTGTTCTTCATGTGTTAGGTGCAGAGAAGGGGACCCTGGAGATGGTTTGGTTTATTCTCAGGGTTTGCCAGCTTTTTACGTGTCGCACTTTTACTGCTTGCTGATCATTTTGTAATAATGTCGCGGTCCTAGACGACAACCTGGATGGCACGAACTACCCTACTTGTAGTTAAACGTCTGGTGGCATGAGTAGTGGACTCAGAAATCTATAGCGTCACCTTGACTTCTGGCAACAGTGTTTAAATCTTTATCTTGCTGGACCTTGTTCTTTTGATATTGGCTTCTTTTCCATGAAAATGATATTCAGCCCGTTCTCTTCATGGACTCAGATTGTCATTTTACACTGTGAAACCAGCAGTTTGCTGAATTGTAAAGACTGTTTAAAAAAAAAAAAAGGTGTATAAAATATCATGGAGCTGAAGAGTGAGAGAAACAGAATATTCATCGCTCTCCCCACTCCCGCCCTCCACACATTTTCAGGAACAAAGCAATGAAACTTCTGGCTTTTTCTCACGTTGAACATTCTCTTTGTAATGATAGCAATTGATGTGAAAACCTTACCACAAATCCATTTAATTACTTTAAAATAAAAAAAAAAAAACATTAGAAGTGTAAATGAGAAGTTCAGAAACACAGGTTTTAAACCCCAAGTTAACTTCTGTTTGTGGCCTTAATTCCCACCACTGTTCCCCTTTCTTACTTAGCTCTAGCCAGATTCGCTTTGTCCATCTTTCTCTGAACGTTGCAGGGAAGCAGTGGCCTCGATGCCTCTGCACGAGGGGTTCCTTTCCCTACAGGGAGCCTTGGGCCCCATCTGTCTCATTTCCTACTTATCACCTCCTTAGAGTCTAGATGTTGCAAGTGACCTAACCTCTCCTTTTTTACTTCCCTGACTTGTTTTTCTCCTTAGCATTTATCATTGTGCAATATCCTGTGTATTTTATTTATTTTGTATATTTTCTGTCTTCTTGAAAGGAATGTGAACTTCGTGAGGCAGGAATTTCATTGCTGTAACCCTTATTCCTAGAACAGTTCTGGGAGTGTAGAAAGTGTTGAGTAATACTTGGTGAATGAATAAAACTGTACTGGCATCTGTGGTTACTTTTCTTGTCTGCAACAGGTGGAATCATGAAGTGTTGTGTGCATGATAAATTGTTTCCATATAGATCTCAAATAATTCTTTAAAATTTAAATCAGTGATTAGATAAAACTGAAAGATTCCAGATGTATTACAAAAATTAGGCCCTGGGATTCGCTGTCACAACTGAATGTAGTCAGTAGAGATTTTTCTGGCAAGTAAAACAAAACAAAAACTAGTTTGATTGTATTTTTTTTCTCCTTTGGTGCAAATCATATTCTCTTTATTGGAATATTTCATTCTGTGTCTAGGGATGATAGAGGAATTATTAGACACCTGATGTATTAAAATATCTTCCAGGTCAAATATAGATGTTCCAAATTTTTTCTATTAGAATTTTAAAATTAAAATGATTAAATTTTATTTATTTGCAGTCAAGACCTAGGGAACTGTGTTTTTTTCCCTTTTAGAAGGGTTTTAATTCATGCTGAGACTCAGATACAACAATATGAAGTAGTTGATTACAGTTTTATTGAGTTTATACAAGGTAGAATTAACATACTTTGTCTTTTAAGGTTACCAGAAATCTAGAGATTCAAGTATCCTTTTTCAAGAGGAGTGATTGCAAGAGAGAGTCTCCAGATGCTTATTAAGTACTCAAGAAATGTGCAAGCCACTTATTAGGTTGTAAATGGCCATGGCCATGGCCATTTGCTGTGTGGAAATTGGCAAGTGCTTGAAATCAGGGCTTCATGCATCCTTCAGCTGTTTGGGCTAGTTGTTTGTGGTGCGAATTTGCTAATGTTTGTCAACTTACAGTGTCATGGTATTCCTTTAGATTCGGATAGGCTTTTTAAAAAAATTTTTTTTAACGTTTATTTATTTTTGAGACAGAGACAGAGCATGAATGGGGGAGGGGCAGAGAGAGAGAGGGAGACAGAATCGGAAGCAGGCTCCAGGCTCTGAGCCGTCAGCACAGAGTCCAACACAGGGCTCGAACTCACGGACCGTGAGATCGTGACCTGAGCTGAAGTCGGACGCTTAACCGACTGAGCCACCCAGGCGCCCCTGGATAGGCTTTTTTTAAAGTCCTGGAAGGAGGAAAAGTTATAACCAGGTTCATGGATGTGTGCCCAGGATATTAAAACCATTCTTTTTATGTGTCCTGGCAGGGGAAAGCGGGGGGGAAAGGTACATTTCCTCCCTTTGGCCCACATCATTTCCAGATGTGTGTGTGGGCGGAGCGGTGGTGGGGTGTAGTTCACACAGAACCTTCTTGGCATTGGCAACTTGACCATAAATGTTACTGATTATTAACCAGCTTGTAGATTTACAGGAAGAGGTTTAAGCATCAGTGTCTTATTTTTATAATGAATGCCGAAGAAAGAAATAGAATTCAGTGTGTAGCTGCTTTAGAACTTGGCCATATGGTTCATTAAGTGAGGGACCTCTATATTGAGCCTCTCGTGGTTTGTTCTTTACATTAAAAAAAAAAAAGTTCTAAGATTGGATTTCTGTTCATACAGGTTATGATGTTGTTAGAAGCAATTTTATAAGACATAGTCTTAGAGACTAATTGGAAAGTTAGAACACTCTAAAATTATGATGGTTAAGTTTGTGAGCCTCTGTACGTGTGTTGAGTTTTGGGGGTAACTATTTAGTGATACAGGAAAACAACACAATGCATGGTTTTTAAAGTTCATGTTACAGAACTGTTACTTCAAGACTTCTTCGTGCTGTGCCAGGAGCTATACTCAATTTCGAAGGTAAAAGGAAGGAGTACATTATTTTTTTCTACATGCCTTGACTACACACTTTGTTGAAAGAGAAGCATATAACTATTAGTGGAAAGAATTAAATACTATGATATACAGGTGAGAATAATAAAGGGGTAAAAGAGAGAGAGATAGAGAAAAGGAGTATAAAATATTTGCTCTAGGTTTTGAAGGATAAGCAGGTCTTTTCCAGGGCGACAACTACGTTTGCTGAGTATTGATTTATTTTGTTCAGACACCATCCTAAGCTCTTTCTACATGTTTTTTCATTGAATCTCCTGTTACTATAGTCCACACTTTGTGGACTCAGACATGTTAAATAAATGTCTCAAATATCTCCAAAGTCCTACAGCTAATGACACAGCTGGGATTTGAACCAGGTCTGTGTGATCCCAAAGCTGATGTTGTTAAGCACTGAGTTATTCTGAGTAGTCTTTAGGGCAGAAGGAAAATCACAAAGATACGGGGATGAGGAAGGTGACTGACCACAGGACAGTGAACCAGTCTAGACCCTTCCTGTAGACTGGAATGTAGGAGGAGTTGAGAAGGTTGGAAACCTGACCAAATTGCCACGGCTGCTGACCAAACAGGATATGCGTTTCAGTCACTGATAGACTTGATCAGTGTTACTGGGCACCTACAGTATGCTGGGCATTTTGCCTCATGTGGGAGGTCCAGAGATGAGCACCTGAGCCTAGGAATGGTAATGATCTCTTGCCGTGCACGTCGGCCTAGAAGGATTTTTCTTCACTCCATCTTGAGAGAAATTTCTTAGTTTTTGTATTAAATTTACAGTTTCATAACTATATGTAAGTTTATATACACGTTGCGTGAGTGTGTAATAGAATTTTACCATGTGGTGTGAGGCAGAAAGTTTATGCCTTCTGTATCTTCAGTTTTCATCGAAGTAGGAGGCTTCTTCTCCCTGTTGAACAACTAGGCTGCTCTAATTTCAGTGCCGCAACTATCGACTTAAAAAATGCATTGTGCAGGCTTTAAAATCCTTTATAAAGTTAGGTAGGCAAATACTAAATGAGTTTATGAATAAATGAACCAAAATGCTTTCTTTTAACTAGCATGTGACTGGTGGTGTTTCCTACCTCCCCCCCCCCCCAGCTGCCACCCCTGCCCTTGTCAGCGTCTCCTTTTCTGAGAGAACAGAACTAACATTTTGAGGTCTACCCCCAGCCTGTTTTCAGTTTCTAATCTGATTCTGTGTGCTATTTTTGCTCATAAATTCTCCCTCCTCACCTCCTTCTTAAAGAGCTTTTAAATGGAGTACAGAGTTGATTTCAGCATTTATATGATATAAAGGCAAATACAGAGAAAGTTAATGATTTCTTGCTCCCCTTTTGATTCTCATTCTCCTAAGGTAATTGGTTTTTAGCTTGTTACACCTTCTTCTGTGTTCATTTCTGGTAAATGTCAACCTTAAAAATAAAATAGCCAGTTACTTTACCAGCAAAATGAGTTTATCAGGGAATGGCAAAGGAAGTGCACCTGGGGACAAGCAAACTATGGTGAACCACGGGCAGGTCCGAAGAGACCCAGGCAAGGTCAGCTTTGACTAGTTTTAGGGAAGAAATTGGGGAGGGTTGTTTTGCACAGAGTTTCACTGGAGAAGGACAGGAGTTCCAAGTTGTGGTGGTTTCCTCACTGGCTGCAGGAGGTGATTGCTGCTTTGTTGCTGGGGCAGGGAGGGAACTTCCCTTCCTTTTCTTAAAGGCAGCAAATAAAATTCCTATGTGAAAAGCACACTCCCTGTCAGAATAATTCCTTTCTGCTGGTGATGCAGGCTGCAAGTGCTGTGTGTATGTGAGAGCGGCCTGTTAAGGGTTCCCCACTCCGTTTTTAATGAGGTTTCCTGCCCTCATTTCAGGGAACTATTGAAGGGAAAAGTTCTTTGTGGGAGCAGTATGAAAATACGGACAGAATTGGGAATGGGGACTTGGGTACATTCTGAAATGTAACACCGATTTATACAAACCTTACCCTAACCTTTGAAGAACAAGTATTTCCTGAATTTTCTACAATGTGTTACAGTGCATGGTGGGGGAACCCTACATTCTGCTCTATAAAATAGAGTGAGTTGGGGCGCCTGGGTGGCTGAGTTGGTTAAATGTGCCACTTCGGCTCCAGTCGTGATCTCAGTTCGTGGGTTTGAGCCCCGTGTCGGGCTCTGTGCTGACAGCTCAGAGCCTGGAGCCTGTTTCAGATTCTGTCTCCCTCTCTCTCTGTCCCTTCCCCGCTCGCACCCTGTCTGTCTCTCTCTCTCTCAAAAACAAATACACGTTTAAAAAAATTAAAAAAATAGAGTGAGTTGTATCTTTATTGGCTGTCCCGAGAATCTGGTTGTAAGTCACTTTCCCTAGCTTCTTAAAAAACACTTAAAAACACTGTTTAAATAGCGTAAATTACTTGGTAATTTGGGGAGGAGAGATTGCTAGATAGTGTTCCACAAATTCTCTGCTTTTAACTTTCACTCTGAAACTCAATGTACCGTGTTAATAATTCTTTGTTCTACTCCAGTGTGGTGTTGAATGATTGTTGGCGAACACCTTTGGGGTTGGGCAAGTTGGCTGGCATGTTAAACTCTTCTCTTTCACCTTCTTTTTAATCCCATAAGCACAGGGTGCCAAATTCGTAAGATAGAACAGATTAACGTAAAATTAATGCTCCCTTCTATTTTTGTGTTCTAACTAACATTTTTCCTCTTGGCATTTGTAAAAATATATGTATATATTTCCTTTATAAAATGCGGACACATACTCCTTCATTTGCAACCTTGCTTTTGCACTTAATGTTATCTTGGAGACTGCTTGGTATGTTGGACGTAGCATAAGCCGATGCTAATGCATTGTTTCCTTTCTTTTCTATTAAAAACCAAACCAGACCTTTGGATAGCCTTGTTTCACATTCTGTTTTGTGTATATATCATTCCTATGAAAAACAAAATCGAATCACCCAGAAGTTGAAAAACCTGACCTGTTCTGTTCCCCTGGACCTGGATCTGAGTAAGGGCCACTGAAGTGTTAGGTGTTAGCATATGAAAGTGTTTACCAGTGTCCTAGGGCAGATCTTTGGTTGAGAAGCTGGGGCCTACTCGTAGAAGTTGCTCTTAAATTCTCTAAAAGCCCATAGTACCCATGAGCTAAAAGTGTTTATTTACCTTGAGTTTAGTAAGGTTTCTTCCATTGTGGGTTTGCCTTTTCCTGTAGTGGACCATATGTAGATAATCAGAATTACTTCATGGTACGTGGTTCTTTGGAATTAAAATCTGTGTACTTTTTACGTTTTTTTAAGGGTGAACAAAAAAGTTCTTTTTTTAAAAAAAATTTAATGTTTATTTTATTTGAGAGAGAGACAGAGTGTGAGCAGGGAGGGGCAGAGAGAGAGGGAGACACAGAAGCTGAAGCAGGCTCCAGGCTCTGAGCTGTCAGCATAGAGCCCAACGTGGGGCTCAAACCCACGAACTGTGGGAACATGACCTGAGCCGAAGTCAGATGCTCAAATGACTGAACCACCCAGGCGTCTGGAACAAAAAGACTTCTATTTTATTCAGAAGTACTTTGATCAATCACATGATCGTGTACTGTGTAACCAGTATCAATTTGAGAAGGACATTGACTTAGTGCCTAGCAAACCCTGGAACTCCAAATAAATGTCATTTGTTTTCTCCTTACCAACTAGAGGTCTCAGAGAGTGTCAGAGTGTGGTTTGAATATATCCCAATGTAGCTTAATTTGGACTTAATTTTGATTATAAATATTTGTATTCCTTTTGAGTCAAAATCCTGTGTAAGGAAATTTAAGAAGTTGTTTATATTGTCATTATGTATAATATTGCTGTATATGAAGATCTGCCTATTCCCCCCCCCCCCCAAGTAGTTCTCATGATATCTAATCAAGCCTAAATACAAGATCTAGAGAAGGTATTAAAAATGGGAGTGCTTATTGGCATGACGAACCTCTTTGGCCCTCACTGTGGGTCAGTTAGAGGGGTGCTGTGCTTTTTGAGGTGATCAGGAATAGTTGAGGTTGTAGGAGTAGCCTAGGGATAGAAGATAGGGCTTCTATGTTAGAAGCATGTGCCAAACTTAAATGGATTTCGCCTTCAGAAAATGTTATGGATTGACTTTTCAAGTGTGAGTACTATTGTGGACCTAGCTGTCAACATGTCAAAACCAATGTGAGGGACTATAATTTTTTAGTACTTCATGATGAACCCTTAAGGTTATGACACTACGTCTACAGTTTGCTAGGCAGTGATTGATTTATTGATTGACGGGAAACACAGTTTATTGTCGCCCAGGTCAGCAGGGCAAAGGACAGTTGATGGAGCAGCTTTGAATTCTGTCAGCAGCTCAAGAGATGTCAGCGTTCCAACATGAAGAACTCCGCTTCCTTCATTTGGGTTATGGTGAGGATGTTTTCTGGGAACAGGTAGATGGTTAACCTTTACAAGGGTCAAAAAAGAAAAATTCCTTCATATGACTTTTTCTTCTGTCCAGAAAGACTTAAAACGTTGTTAGACTTAACTTCCTTTTCCTATTCCCTTCTGCTTACACAGTAGAAACTTTACAGGTGTAAAATACATTTCTGGCATAGTGGCTTCGTGTGAGAATTTATCAGAAGCATTTGGTTTTTAGTGGCATAGTTTTTATAATGTTAGGATAATCAAACATGGACAGACCCATTATGGTTGCATTGTGGGAAGTAGGTAATGCTCTTCATAGGAATTGATTTAAACCTTTCAGACTCTTAAATACACTTTTAACCTAAAGATTAAATGTTAATAAGATTTTTCAGGCTCTGTGGCATAATACATGGATTTCTTTATTCCCTAAATAGGTACTAAATATAAATATCCATTTAACTCAAAAAGTCTTAATTTATTCTCATAAAAAACTATTTCCAAACTCTTTAATTATTTAGTTGTACTTCTGCAGAGCATCTTCAGTTTTTTCTTTAGGTTTTTCTTAATGTATAATGATTAAGACACCATTTATTCAACATAGTATTGGAAGTCCTAGCCAGAGTAATTAGGCAAGAAAAATAAATAAAAGATACCCAAGTTGAAAAGGCAGCTGTCAAAGTATTACAGTTTTCAAATGACAAATTATATATATATATATATATATATATATATATATATATATATATATATATAAATTCTAAAGACTGCATCAAAAAACTGTTAGAAATAATAAAAGGATTCAGTAGAGTTGTAGGATATAAAATCAATACACAAAAATCTGGTTTTTTTTTTTTTACATGAATAATGAACTATCAGAGAAATTAAGAAAACAACCCCATTTACAATCCTATCAAGAAGAATAAAATGCCTGGGAATAAATTTCATCAAGGAGGTTAAAGAGTGCACTGAAAACTATAATACTGTAATGAAAGTGGTGAAGATACAAATAAATGAGAAGATATTCCATGTTCATAGATTGGGAGAACTGATATTAAAATGCCTATACTACCCAAAGGAACATACAGATTTAATGCAATCCCTATCAAAATTCCAATGGCACTTTTCACAGAAGAACAACAAACAATCCTAAAACTTGTATGGAACCATGAAAGACTCTGAATAGTCAAAGTGATCTTGAGGAAAAACAACAACAAAGCTTGAGCTATCACATTCCCTGATTTCAAAATACATAGATGAGAAAGCTATAGTAATCAAAACAGTATCCTATTAGACACAGACATTGTGTGTGTATGTATGTATGTCTATTTGTGTCTATTTGTATGCTAATAGGATACTGTTTTGATTACTATAGCTTTTTCATCTATGTATTTTGAAATCAGGGAATGTGATACCTCAAGCTTTTTTTTTTCTTCTCAAATATGTACACACACACACATACATACACACACACACACACACATATATATATATATATATACACATACATACATATATACATATATATATATGATGAACTGATGACAGAGAAGCCATGAATAGGGGCTTTTGGGTGGCTCAGTTGGTTACATGTCTGACTTGATTTTGGCTCATGGATTGTGACACTGAGCCCCACATCAGGCTGTGCACTGACAGTGTGGATCCTGCTTGGGATTCTTTCTCCTTCTCTCTACCCCTCCCCTGCTTGCACTCTCTCTCTCTCAAAATAAACTTAAAACAAAGAAAGCCTCCATGAGTATATAGTGCAGAAAGGACAGTCTCTTCAATAAATGGTGTTGGGGAAACTGAACAACCACATGCAAAGTAATGAAACTGGACACTATTTTAACAACTTACACACAAAAAAAAATTCCAAATGAATGAAAGACTTGAACATAAGACCTAAAACCATAAAATTCCTAGAAGAAAACAGGTGGTAAGCTCCTTGACATAGGTCTTAGAGATGATTTTTTGAATATGCTACCAAAAGCATCAGTTCGGACTATGTCTGTCTAAAAAGCTTCTGTGTACAAAACTGAAAGGCAACCGACAGAATGGGAGAAGATATTTGCAAACGACATTTCAGATAAAGGGTTAGTATCCAAAATCTATAAAGAACTTACCAAACTCAACACCCAAAAAACAAATAATCAGTTAAGAAATGGGCAAAAGACATGAATAGACACTTCTCCAAAGAAGACATCCAGATAGCCAACTGACACATGAAAAAATGCTCAACATCACTCATCATCAGGGCAATACAAATCAAAACCACAGTGAGATACCTCCTTAATACCTGTCAGGATGGCTAACATCAACAACTCAGGCAACAACAGATGTTGGCAAGGGTGCGGAGAAAGAGGATCTCTTTTGCATTATTGATGGGAATGCAAGCTGGTGCAGCCACTCTGGAAAACAGTATGGAGGTTCCTCAGAAAATTAAAAAAAGAACTACCCTACGACCCAGCAATTGCACTACTAGGTATTTATCCAAGGGATAACAGGTGTGCTGTTTTGAAGGGACACATGCACCCCCATGTTTATAGCAGCACTATCAACAATAGCCAAAGTATGGAAAGAGCCCAAATGTCCATCGATGGATGAATGGATAAAGATGTGGTATATATATACAATGGAGTATTACTCGGCAATCAGAAAGAATGAAATTTGCCATTTGCACTATGTGGATGGAACTGGAGGGTATTATGGTAGGTGAAATTAGAGAAAGACAAAAAATCATATGACTTCACTCATATGAGGACTTCGAGACAAAACAGATGAACGTAAGGGAAGGGAAACAAAAATAACATAAAAATAGGGGGACAAAGCATAAGAGACTCATAAATATGGAGAACAAACAGAGGGTTACTGGAGAGGGTGTGGGAGGGCGGATGAGCTAAATGGGGTAAGGGGCATTAAGGAATCTACTCCTGAAATCATTGTTGCACTCTGTGCTCACTAACTTGGATGTAAATTAAAAAAAGCTAAAAGATGGGGCGCCTGGATGGCGCAGTCGGTTAAGCATCCGACTTCAGCCAGGTCACGATCTTGCGGTCCGTGGGTTCGAGCCCTGCGTCAGGCTCTGGGCTGATGGCTCAGAGCCTGGAGCCTGTTTCCGATTCTGTGTCTCCCTCTCTCTCTGTCCCTCCCCCGTTCATGCTCTGTCTCTGTCCCAAAAAAAAATAAACACTGAAAAAAAAATTAAAAAAAAAAAAAAGCTAAAAGATAAAAAGCTTCTGCACAGCAAAGTGATAGCATCACCAAGATGAAAAGGCAATGTGCTGAATGGGAGAAAACAATTACAAATCCTATATTAAGGGGCTAATATCCAAAACATACAAAGAATTTGTACAACTCAACAGCCCCCCCAAAAAAATCCATTGAAAAAATAGGTGGAAGAACTGAATAGAGCATTCTGAAATATACGTATATATGTATTTTGAGAGAGAATGTACGTGCACAAGCAGAGGAAGGGCAGAGAGACAGGGAGATAGAGAATCCCAAGCAAGCTCCATGCTGTCAGAACAGAATCTGATGTGGGGCTCAAACTCATGACCTGTGAGCTCATGACCTGAGCCAAAATCAAAAGTCATATGCTTAACCGACTGAGCCACCCATGTGCCCCCGAATAGACATTTTTATAAAAGAAGACATACAGGTGGCCGACAGGTACATGAAAAGATGCTCAACATTAATCATCAGGGAAATGGAAATCAGAAGTACCATGAGATGTCCCCTCATGCTTGTTAAAATGGCTATTATCAAAAAGACAATAAGTGTTGGTGAGGATGTGGATAAAAGGGAACCCTTGTGCACTTTTGGTGGCCATATAAATTGGTGCAGCCATCATGGAGAACAGTATGGTGGTTCCTCACAAATCAAGAATAGAACTACCATATGACCCAGCAATTCCATTTCTGGGTATGTATCCAAAAACAAAAACACTATTTCAGAAAAATGTAAACACTTTTCATGTTTATTACAGTATTATTTACAGTAACCCAAGTATCTATTGATGGGTGAATGGATAAAGAATTGTGGCATTCATATACATTGGAATATTATTCAGCCACAAAAAAGAAAGGAATCTTGCCATTTGTGACAACATGGTTGGATCTTGAAGGCATTATGCTAACTGAAGTAAGTCAGAGAAAGACAAATACTGCATGACCTCTGTTATATGTGAAACCTAAAAAAACAAAATTAAGCTTGTAGGTACAGAGAACAGATTGGTAATTGTCAGAGGGGTGAGGGGTGGGAGAAAAGAGTGAACTGTTGGTTTGTTTTTAGTTTAAATATATTGAAATTAAGAAAACAAACATAAACATTTAAAAAGCACCATTTAGCAGTTTTAAGGCAAGATGATTGGTTTTATTGCTTACTTTTTCCAGTATCCTTCCTGGAGTATTTTGTGTAACATTCATTTAAGAGTAGTACTCAGGACTCCAGGACCTAGAAGAGGCCATTGTGTTTTACAAGGGTGTTATTTCATTCTCTGAGGAATTTTATTAGGTAAGGAGCCTATTCATCCCCAGACAAATTGGGGGTGGGGAGTTCACTTGATTATTAGAGGAAGTACCTTGAGTGAATTCATTGTAAATGGATGTAAAGTAGAATTGGAAGAGGTACTCACCAAAATGTGACTGCTTTCTTTTAATGCTGCTTTTGCGAGAGATCATACGTGCAATAGAACACCTGTGCATGCGGGGGAGGGGCAGGGAGAAGGGGACAGAGGATATGAAGTGGCTCTGTGCTGACAGCAGTGGGCCTGATATGGGGCTGATACTCACAAACTTTTGAGATCATGATCTGAGCCCAAGTGCTGTGCTCAACCCACTGAGCCACCCAGGTGCCCCAACAAATATGGGAGTGCTTCTTATGCAGATGATGAGAAAGCAGCAGTGGGTACTGAGTGGCCAGGCCGATGGGAGGAGAACCAATGGAGAGTGGTTTCCAACAATGCAAGGGAAGAACGTGATTCAAGAAAGACGGAGGCAAGATGTGGTGGAAATACGTCAGGCAAGATGAGAACCTGTATTTAGCTGTTGAATTTTATAATAGATGGTTACCGATGACTGAAACAATAGCTATTTCATGGAGGTGGTGGGATGAAAACCTCGTTGAAGTGAATTTTGCTGAAGACTGAAACAAAGATGGGGTCAAAGTTGAAGATCGAGGGCGGATGACCATCTTACCACTTAAACCAGGACCTTTTGCGAATGGAAGGGGGCACAATTTACTCCTATGCTAGTGTAACTGGGATATGTTGACTGGTCATTCTTGGTGGGTGGAGCCAGAGTTTTCTCAGGGATGTATCTATTTATGTCTACTCTTTGTTTACTTTCTCTGAAGCAATTTCTTCTATCTGATTTACCAATGCTTAGTTCATTGGTAATTTGATTATTTTAATAGACTTTGATATGAAATATTTGTTCAGAGCTCTTTAATAGTTCTGCTTTTTCCACATGCAATTTATTTTCTCAAAGAATGAATTGAGTTTTGATTTCCCTGTGCACACTTGAAAAAAAAATCTTGCTTTTAAATGTACAAGTTTGTATAATATGAAAATGAAATTCAGTGCCCTAGAGTTTTTATTGTTTAACTGAAATACTTTTAGGGATGAGAGATTCATAGCAGTGGTCTTTGGTCCTCTGACAACCTAGCTGTTATATATAATGAATGGCATGTGTTTTGGCTAATACTGATTATATCTGTCTTCGAGTAATTTTTTAAAATAGGGGCACCTGGGTGGCTTGGTCGGTTAAGCGTCCAACTTCGGCTCAGGTCATGATCTCACAGTCCGTGAGTTTGAGCCCCACGTCGGGCTCTGTGCTGACAGCTCAGAGCCTGGAGCCTGTTTCAGATTCTGTGTCTCCCTCTCTCTCTGACCCTCCCCCATTCATGCTGTGTCTCTCTCTCTCTCAAAAATAAGTAAACATTATAAAAAAATTAAAAAAAAATAGAGATCATTAAATCCTTGATAAGTTACTAATGCATTTCAGTAAATTTTTTATATTTTAAGTTGTGTTTTATTTCAATGTATTTTCATTTACAGTGCTGGTCTTCAATTCTTTTTTGATCTTATACCATATTGGTTAAAGAAATTTTTTTAATAAAAAATCAAATAATTATGATAATAAAATATTAATAAGATATGATATTAAAGAATATGATAAATATGAAACAGTATTTAAAAATAATGATGCTATTAATAATGGCTTTCTACTATCATTTGTTAATATCTCAAGGCACTGTACAAATGATTCTCAACTTTGAATATGTATTAGACTGTCTTATGATGGTTTTTAAGAAAACATGAGCGGGACGCCTGGGTGGCTGAGTCAGTTGTGTGGCCGACTTTGACTCAGGTCATGATATTACGGTCCGTGAGTTTGAGCCCCGCATCGGGCTCTGTGCTGACAGCTCAGAGCCTGGAGCCTGCTTCCGATTCTGTGTCTCCCTCTCTCTCTCTGGCCCTCCCCCGTTTGCGCTCTGTCTCTTTCAAAAATGAATAAATTAAAAAAAAAAAACTTTAAAAAAAGAAAACATGATGCACCAGCCCAATTGCCAGCATGTTGAATCAGAATTTCCAGGGAAGGAAATTGGCTTCTAAAAAAAAAACAAACAATCCTGTGATGCTGATATATAAGGAGGCTGATACCTACTTCTCTGTATACTTAAGAGTAGATTTATTCATTTGTGATAATTGATGTAAACCCAAAGTTTTATACCATCTACCTTTTTTCATTCCCTCCTTCCTTCTTTTTCTATCATTCTTTTCCTCTTCCTTTTTTCCTCCCTCCCCCCACCAAGTTCCTATCATAACTGGTGAGATTGCATTTGAAACTTATGAGCTGGTTCTAGGAGGTAGGCATAATTAATACTGTCATTTTCTTATATAATTAGGCTTTTGCAGAATTTGTATTACCTTCAATATGTGTTGAATATTTTCAAGCCACTCAGCCATTTGTGAAGATTAGTTTATGTAAAAATCTGTCATTTTACTTTACTGGGCACAGGTAAACTGCATCATCATAATGTATTGAGAGAGAAGTGAGAATGGGGCACTGCTGATGCCTCTGTGTGGCGCTTCCCTTTTTCCTTGGGAATCTCCTTTATAATCGATAACTCATGGGCATCTACTGCAAGGATGGGTGAGGTGCTGGGGCTCCCCTGTATGCTAAATATCATTAAGTCTTAGTTTCTTTTTTAATTAAAAAAAAATACATAAAACTTTTACACCTGAGCTGCAAGACTACAATTTTGAAATCACTGATTTAGAGATGTGAATAGAATCTACCCCTGCATATATATTAGGAGATGTAAAGGGAAAAATTGCAATACAGTAAGAGTTTGGAATTTAGTATCCCACTTACATCAATGGATAGATCATCTAGACAGAAAATCAATAAAGAAACATCGGTTTTAAAGGACATGTTAGACCAGATGGACTTAACATATATGTATAGAACGTTTCAAGCAAAAGCAACAGAATACACATTTCCTCAAGTGTACATGGAACAGTTTCCAAGGTAGATGATGTTAGGGCACAAAACAAGTCTTAATAAATTTAAAATGGTTGACAGTATATCAGATTTATTTTCTGACCACAGTGGTATCAAAGTAGTAATTACATGAAGAAAACTGGAAAAATTGCAAATATGCAGAGATTAAATAACATGCTACTGAACAACCAATGAGTCAAAGAACAAAGAAGTCAAAAGAGAAACACCTTGAGACCTTGGAAAATGAAAGTGTAACATACCAGAATTTATCAGATGCAGCAAAAAGGTTCAAAGAGGGAAGGTCGTAGTGATGAATGCCTACCTCAAGAAACAAGAAAGTTTGAAATAAGCAACCGAGCTTTACACCTTAAAAAACTAGAAAAAGAGTAAGTGAAGCCCAAAGTTATTACAAGGAAACAACAAATACTAAAGTAGAAATAAATGAAATAGAGACTAAAAAGAAGGTAGAAAAGATCAATGAAAGTAAGAGCTGGTTCTTTGAAAAGATAAACACAGTTGACAAACCTTTAGAAAGACTCACCGAGGAAAGAAGGATTCAAATAAAATCAGAAATGAAAGAGAAGATATTACAGCTGGTACCATAGAAACATGGAGGATGAGAGACTACTGTGAACAATTATATGCCAACAAATTCGACAACCTAAAAGAGATAAATTTCTAGAAACATACAATCTACTAAGACTGAATCATGATGAAATAGAAAATGTGAATTAATCAATTACTAGTAATAAATTGAAGCAGTAATCAATAGCCTCCCAACAAACAATAGTCCAGGACCAGAATGACTTCACAGGGGAGTTTTAACAAAACATTCAAAGAAAAGTTAATATCAATCCTTCTTAAAGGAGGGAATTCTTCCAAACTCATGTTGTTATAAGCCCAGCATTACTCTAATACCAAAACCAGACAAGGATGCCACAAGAAAAGAAAATTGCAGGTCAATATCCCTAATGAACATAGATGTAAAGATCACCAAAAAAAGTATTAGCACATCGAATTTAACAATATATTAAAGGATCATTATACTATGATCAAGTGGGATTTATTCTAGGGATGCAGGGATGGTTCAACATCCACAAATCAGTCAACATGATAGACCTCATGAACAAAATGAAAGATAAAAATCATAAGATCATCTCAAGATGAAGATGAACACATTTATCGAAATTTAACATCCATCTATATAAAAACCCAAGAAAGTGGGTTTAGAGAAAACATACTTAAACATAATAAAGGTCATATATGACAAGCTCACAGGTAACATTACCTCAACTGTGAGAAACTGAAAGCTTTTCCTTTAAGATCAGGAACAAGATGATGCCCATTCTTGCCACTTATATTCAACATAATATTGGAAGTTCTTAGACACAGCAGTTAAGTAAGGAAAAGAATTAAAGGCATCCAAGTTGGAAAGGGAGAAGTAAAACTGTCACCATTTGCAAATGTGTGATATTATATATAGAAAACCCCGAAGACTCCATCAAAAAAACTGTTAGAACTAATAAACCAGTTCAATAAAGTTGCAGGATAAAATTCAGTACACAAAAATGTTGCATTTCTATATACTTATAGTGAACTATTAGAAATGAGAATAATCCCATTCACAATCTCATCAAAAAGAATAAAGTACCGGGTCGCCTGGGTGGCTCAGTAGGTTGAGCGTCCGACTTTGGCTCAGGTCATGATCTCACAGCTCATGAGTTCGAGCCCTGCGTCGGGCTCTGTGCTGACAACTCAGAGCCTGGAGCCTGCTTCCGATTTTGTGTCTCTCTCTCTCTCTGCCCCTGATCCACTCACATTCTGTCTCTGTCTCTCTCAAAAATAATAAATAAACATGAAAAAAAAAAGTACCTAGGAATAAATGTAACCAAAAAAGTGAATGATCTATATATTGAAAAATATAAGACATTGATAAAAAGAATTGAAGGCACAAAAAAATGGAAAGCTACTCCATGCTCATGGACTAGAGGAGTTAATATTGTTAAAATGTCCATACTACTCAAAGCAATGTACAGATTTAATGCAATCCTGGTCAAAATTCCAATGGCATTTTTCACAGAAATAGAACAATCCTAAAATTTGCAGAAGCACAAAAGGCCCCGAATAGCCCAAAACAATTTTGAGAAAGAACAAAGTTTGGATACATCACAATCTGATTTCAAAATAGATTATAGAGCTATGGTATTTAAAGAGTCTAGTATTAGCATAAAAATAGACACATAGGTCATTAGAACACACTAGAGAACTCAGAAATAAATCCACACTTACGTGGTCAATTGATGACAGAAGATCCGCAAATATACAAATGGGGAAAAGATAGTCTCTTCCATAAATGGTGTTGGAAAGTTTGGAAGCTACTGTGAAAGAATGAAACTGGACCCACACTATCTTACATCATGCACAAAAAACAAACTCAAAATGGATTAAAGACTTGAACATAAGCCCTGAAACTGTAAAACTCCTAGAAGAAAACATAGGTGGTAAGCTCCTTGACATGGGTCTTGGTGATGGGTTTTTGAATCTGATACCAAACTCATCATTGGGACAACATGAATCTAAAAAGTTTCTGCACAACAAAGGGGTAGTATACCAAGATGAAAAGGCAATGTACTGCATAGGAGAAAACAATTGCAGGTTATGTACCTGATAAGGAGCTAATTTTTACAACTACTTAGCAAACAACCAAAAATCACAGTGAAGAAATGGGCAGATCTGAATAGACATTTTTCTTTTTTCTGTTTTTACATTTCCATTTATTAAAAAATTTTTTTAATGTTTATTCACTTTTGAGAGACAGAGGGAGACAGAACAGGAGCAGGGAAGGCGCAGAGAAAGAGGGGAGCACAGAATCCGAAGCACACTCCAGGCTCTGAGCTGTCAGCACAGAGCCCGACGCAGGGCTCAAACTCGCGAACCGTGAAATCATGACCTGTGCTGAAGTCGGACGCTTAACAGACTGAACCACCCAGGCGTCCCCATTTTTACATTTTATTTTTTAACTTCTACACCCTACATGGGGCTCGAACCTAAGATCCTGACGTCAAGAGTTCCATGTGTTCTTCAGGTGCCCCTGAGTAGACCTTTTTCAAAAGAAGACATGGATGTCCAACAGGTACATGAAAAGATGCTAAATGTCATTAATCATGAGGGAAATGCAAATCAGAACTACCATGAGATGTCAGCCCATGCATATTAGAATGGCTTTTATCAAAAAGATAAGAAATAACACATTGGTGAGGATGTGGAGAAAAGGGACCCCTATGCACTGTTGGTGGCAGTATAAGTTGGTGCAGCCACTGTTGAGAATAATATGGAGGTTCCTTACAAAATTAAGAAAACTACCGTATGACCCAGGAATTTTATTTCTGGATATTTATCTGAAGACAAAAAAAAAATACTAATTTATAACTTAAACAGCTAAAAACAGCTCCATGTTTATTGCAGCATCATTTGCAATAGTCAAAATATAGAAGCAAGCTTAGTGTCCATTGATGAATGGATAAATTTTGGGGGTGTATTTATATATAACATACAAAACATATATTCATCCATAAAATAGGATGAAATCTTGCCATTTGCTGCAACATGGATGGGCCTTGAGGCCATCATGCTGAATAAAATAAGTCCGTGAAAGAAAAATCCCAGATGATGTCTTCTTTATGTGAAATCTAACACAAAACATAGGTGCAGAGAACAAATTGGTGGTTGCCAGAGGTGGGTGTGGATGGTGGGGGAAATTGGTGAAATGTTTTCTTTTTCTGTTTACCTAAATTGGATTTGGAAAAATCTAATTTTCATTTTGGAGCTCTGAAATAAAAAGAAATTGGTTTTCTTAGGATTTGCTGTTCTGTTGTCCTTGCTTTACTTTGTTAATTAAAATAAAATCTTGATATAATATAGTTTTCCAAAATGAAATAGAATTATCCTTGCCTTCTGTTGCACTGGGCTTTTTCTTGGCTTTATACCTGAAGTCCAGACAGACTTTGGGGCTCAAATGACCCTTGTTGGAGTAATTGCTGAATCATTACTTTATGGGATAGTTTTTAGTTCTGTTTTATCCCATGCTCCAGGAATTTAAAACATTTGTAGACTTTATTTTTTTTAAAACAGCTTTATATTTACAGAAAAATTGAAATAGTAAAGAGAATTCCCTTATAATTCCCCCAACCATGTTCAATTTTTCCCATATTAGCATTTTACTTTAGTATGGTACATTTGTATAATTAATGAACCAGTATTAATATATTATTATTGCATCATTTATTCAGATTTCCTTAGTTTCTACCTAGTGTTAATTTTCTGTTCCTGGGTCCCTTTCACATACCATTTAAATATATTTAATTGTCCTGTTTCCTTAGGATCCTGTTGTCTGGAAATTTCTCTTTGTACTTAATTCAGGATTCCCAGGCACCTTTGGAGCACTTTGGTTTTGATATATCCAGGATCAGGGATTTTCTATCTTCTGCTTTAAATGAAACCTTTTTGAGAAAGCAATTCTAGTACTTGTGACTTTATGTTTGAAGAGTTGAGACCAGTCTGTGTTCTCTGTTCTTTAAAATGGAGTGCATTATATAAAGAAAAAGTTCTTACTCTTGAAATCATGTTCTCTGCTCTTACATTTCTCTTTGAGATTGCCTTAGGACCCTTGATATAAAACTTATAGTCTTTATAGCCTAATGAGGAAGTTCTTCCCAGCCTTTCTCTGAAATCTGTTTGCATATCCAAGAAGCACATCACATCAGTGTGACCCCTGGGCAAATACTTGAAATAATACTGTCCACTTACTTCCATATAAAGACTTTCTCTCTTTATATACGCTTTTCCAAATTTAGAGCCAAAGGCAGTGTCCCATGATTTAGTACCCCAGAGGGATACGGAGTTTTAGATTTTAGAATGTCTGCTTTGAGATCTACTCCCATAAACCGTGTAGTTACCACATGTAATTCTGGATGCTACTTTTTCTGCAGCCCGTGCATTAGTAAGGCTTCGAGTGTGATATGAATGCCAAACTGACTTCATTGAGTTAAAGTTCCAGAGGAGACTAGATGAGAAAAGTTAAGAATTTCAGATCCCAGTATTTGAGGACCCGTAGATAGAATCGGCTTAACATAAATGTGATATATAGAAGTCGCTGAAGTGGTTGGTTCTTGATTATTAATAACTTATTTAGTAAATCTTAATTGTATTGTATATTTTCATACTGTGTCATTCTTTTCAAGAATCACTTCACAGATCCCACCTTAGTGAAAGTATTGGTTTAGAGGAGCAGTAACATGGATAATAAAGCCTTTCCCTTTGAGGGATGAGTTTACATATCAAAGAATCTGTGACAGAAGGTGGTTTCACTCGTTTATTTAAATATACATATTGTATCCTTGAATGCCTTCTTTAGCCGTGCAGACCTTGTCAAACATTAAAGGACCATTGGTTGATCCAAATTATTAACTCCTTGCCAGTAACATTGAGCACCTTGCCGTGTGCCAGGGTTTGAATTTCTTAGATTGATGTTCCCTCTATGTTGAATGAATTAGTGGGTTAAAGTTTTCCTTCCTCCATTCTGATGCATGCCTGTTCCTCTTTAACGTCCTCTCCAATTCCTGTTTAGATTGTCTCAACACAGCCTGGACCATGATCATTGCATTAATTAAAATTTAGTTTCTGTAGAATAGGGAAACCCTAAATAGTAGTGATTGAAATAGAAGTCTAGTTTTCTTCACATGAAAGAACTCTGCAGGCAGGCAATGAGGTAGTGTAATGGAGGCTTTGTGGAGTCATGGGGGACCCAGCCTCCTTCAGGCTGTTGCTCGCTCTTTTGATGCTTTTGATGATCGTAGGTGGCTGCAGAAATTCTATTCAGCAGTTCTCAATCCTTGATGCAGAGGGCAGGATGGAAGAAGAAAAGAAGCAGAGGATAGAGCCGCCACGTTTTTTTTTTTAAGTGTATTTATTTTGAGAGAGAGTGAATGGGGGAGGGGTGTAGAGGGGGACAGAGGGTCTGAAGCAGGCTCCAGGGGCTCACAGCCTGATGCAGAGAGTCGCGAGATCCTGACCTGAGCCCCAGTCAGAAGCTTAACTGACTGAGCCACCCAGGCGCCCCAAGCCGCCTCCATTTTGAGGAGGTTCCTACAGGCAACTTACAAAGGTCTGATTACATCTCCTTGGCCAGACTTCACCTGTAGACTACATTTTGCTACAAAGGAATCTGGGATACACAGGTTTCCACCTGGACAGTAATGTGTCCAGTAAAACAAAAAACGGCCAAACAAAGCAAAACCCAAAAATGAAGCAAAATGAAAACACCCTTCAGGGATTCTGTTGTTAAACAAGAGAAAGAGCCTCCGAGGCGGTTACTGGTCTCGGTCACAGTCGTTCACGGTCATGCTGCCCACAGGAGCATCCTAGATCCCTTTCCCTCCTGACCAGTGATTTTGCCAATTCTCAAACCACATTGTCATTAGCGTTTATCATCTTGTTTATTTATGCCTGTTCCTGCCTCTCCCAGCGGAATTAGTGGGGGCAAAGTGCTGAAGTTACAGATGGGTCTGATATCCTCTATTTTTGCTGGTTAGCCCCAAATGAAATTGTAGTCTTTTTTTTAAATTTTTTTTATTTTTTTCAATATATGAAATTTATTGTCAAATTGGTTTCCATACAACACCCAGTGCACATCCCAAAAGGTGCCCTCCTCAATACCCATCACCCACCCTCCCCTCCCTCCCAGCCCCATCAACCTTCAGTTCTCAGTTTTTAAGAGTCTCTTATGCTTTGGCTCTCTCCCACTCTAACCTCTTTTTTTTTTTTTCCTTCCCCTCCCCCATGGGTTTCTGTTAAGTTTCTCAGGATCCACATAAGAGTGAAACCATATGGTATCTGCCTTTCTCTATATGGCTTATTTCACTTAGCATAACACTCTCCAGTTCCATCCACGTTGCTACAAAGGGCCATATTTCATTCTTTCTCATTGCCACGTAGTACTCCATTGTGTATATAAACCACTATTTCTTTATCCATTCATCAGTTGATGGACATTTAGGCTCTTTCCATAATTTGGCTATTGTTGAGAGTGCTGCTATAAACATTGGGGTACAAGTGCCCCTATGCATCAGTACTCCTGTATCCCTTGGGTAAATTCCTAGCAGTGCTATTGCTGGGTCATAGGGTAGGTTTATTTTTAATTTTTTGAGGAACCTCCACACTGTTTTCCAGAGTGGCTGTACCAATTTGCATTCCCACCAACAGTGCAAGAGGGTTCCCGTTTCTCCACATCCTCTCCAGCATCTATAGTCTCCTGATTTGTTCATTTTGGCCACTCTGACTGGCGTGAGGTGATATCTGAGTGTGGTTTTGATTTGTATTTCCCTGATAAGGAGCGACGTTGAGCATCTTTTCATGTGCCTGTTGGCCATCCGGATGTCTTCTTTAGAGAAGTGTCTACTCATGTTTTCTGCCCATTTCTTCACTGGGTTATTTGTTTTTCGGGTGTGGAGTTTGGTGAGCTCTTTATAGATTTTGGATACTAGCCCTTTGTCCGATATGTCATTTGCAAATATCTTTTCCCATTCCGTTGGTTGCCTTTTCGTTTTGTTGGTTGTTTCCTTTGCTGTGCAGAAGCTTTTTATCTTCATAAGGTCCCAGTAGTTCATTTTTGCTTTTAATTCCCTTGCCTTTGGGGATGTGTCAAGTAAGAGATTGCTACAGCTGAGGTCAGAGAGGTCTTTTCTTTTCCTGCTTTCTCCTCTAGGGTTTTGATGGTTTCCTGTCTCACATTCAGGTCCTTTATCCACTTTGAGTTTATTTTTGTGAATGGTGTGAGAAAGTGGTCGTTTCAGCCTTCTGCATGTTGCTGTCCAGTTCTCCCAGCACCATTTGTTAAAAAGACTGTCTTTTTTCCATTGGATGTTCTTTCCTGCTTTGTCGAAGATGAGTTGGCCATACGTTTGTGGGTCTAGTTCTGGGGTTTCTATTTTATTCCATTGGTCTATGTGTCTGTTTTTGTGCCAATACCATGCTGTCTTGATGATTACAGCTTTGTAGTAGAGGCTAAAGTCTGGGATTGTGATGCCTCCTGCTTTGGTCTTCTTCTTCAAGATTCCTTTGGCTATTCGGGGCCTTTTGTGGTTCCATATGAATTTTAGAATTCCTTGTTCTAGTTTTGAGAAGAATGCTGGTGCAATTTTGATTGGGATTGCATTGAATGTGTAGATAGCTTTGGGTAGTATTGACATTTGGACAATATTTATTCTCCGAATCCATGAGCATGGAATGTTTTTCCATTTCTTTATATCTTCTTCAATTTCCTTCATAAGCTTTGTATAGTTTTCAGCATACAGATCTTTTACATCTTTGGTTAGATTTATCCCTAGGTATTTATGCTTCTTGGTGCAATTGTGAATGGGATCAGTTTCTTTATTTGTCTTTCTGTTGCTTCATTATTAGTGTATAAGAATGCAACTGATTTCTGTACATTGATTTTGTATCCTGTAACTTTGCTAAATTCATGTATCAGTTCTAGCAGACTTCTGATGGAGTCTATGGGATTTTCCATGTATAATATCATGTCATCTGCAAAAAGTGAAAGCTTAACTTCATCTTTGCCAATTTCGATGCCTTTGATTTCCTTTTGTTGTCTGATTGCTGATGCTAGCACTTCCAACAATATGTTAAACAACAGCGGTGAGAGTGGACATCCCTGTCATGTTCCTGATCTCAGGGAAAAAGCTCTCAGTTTTTCCCTATTGAGGATGATGTTAGCTGTGGGCTTTTCATAAATGGCTTTTATGATGTTTACGTATGTTCCTTCTATCCCGACTTTCTCAAGGGTTTTTATTAAGAAAGGTTGCTGAATTTTGTCAAATGCCTTTTCTGCATCGATTGACAGGATCATATAGTTCTTATCTTTTATTAATGTGATGTATCACGTTGATTGATTTGTGAATGTTGAACCAGCTCTGCATCCCAGGAATGAATCCCACTTGATCATGGTGAATAATTCTTTTTATATGCTGTTGAATTCGATTTGCTAGTATCTTATTGAGAATTTTTGCATCCATATTCATCAGAGATATTGGCCTGTAGTTCTCTTTTTTTACTGGGTCTCTGTCTGGTTTAGGAATCAAAGTAATACTGGCTTCATAGAATGAGTCTGGAAGTTTTCATTCCCTTTTGATTTTTTGGAATAGGTTGAGAAGGATAGGTATTATCTCTGCTTTAAACGTCTGGTATAACTCCCCTGGGAAGCCATCTGGTCCTGGACTCTTATTTGTTGGGAGATTTTTGATGACTGATTCAATTTCTTCGCTGGTTGTGGGTCTGTTCAAGCTTTCTATTTCCTCCTGATTGAGTTTTGGAAGCGTGTGGGCGTTTAGGAATTTGTCCATTTCTTCCAGGTTGTCCACTTTGTTGGCATATAATTTTTCATAGTATTCCCTGATAATTGTTTGTATCTCTGAGGGATTGGGTGTAATAATTCCATTTCATTTATGATTTTATCTATTTGGGTCATCTCCCTTTTCTTTTTGAGAAGCCTGGCTAGAGGTTTGTCAATTTTGTTTATTTTTTCAAAAAACCAACTCTTGGTTTCATTGATCTGCTCTACAGGTTTTTTAGATTCTATATTGTTTATTTCTGCTCTGATCTTTATTATTTCTCTTCTTCTGCTGGGTTTAGGCTGTCTTTGCTGTTCTGCTTCTATTTCCTTTAGGTGTGCTGTTAGATTTTGTACTGGGGATTTTTCTTGTTTCTTGAGATAGGCCTGGATTGCAATGTATTTTCCTCTCAGGACTGCCTTCGCTGCATCCCAAAGTGTTTGTATTGTTGTATTTTCATTTTTGTTTGTTTCCATACATTTTTAAATTTCTTCTCTAATTGCCTGGTTGACCCACTCATTCTTTAGTAGGGTGTTCTTTAACCTCCATGCTTTTGGAGGTTTTCCAGACATTTTCCTGTGGTTGATTTCAAGCTTCATAGCATTGTGGTCTGAAAGTATGCATGGTATAATTTCAATTCTTGTATACTTATGAAGAGCTGTTTTGTGACCCAGTATGTGATCTATCTTGGAGAATGTTCCATGTGTACTCGAGAAGAAAGTATATTCTGTTGCTTTGGGATGCAGAGTTCTAAATATATCTGTCAAGTCCATCTGATCCAATGTATCATTCAGGGCCCTTGTTTCTTTATTGACCGTGTGTCTAGATGATCTATCCATTTCTGTAAGTGGGGTGTTAAAGTCCCCTGCAATTACCACATTCTTATAGATAAGGTTGCTTATGTTTGTGAGTAATTGTTTTATATATTTGGGGGTTCCTGTATTCAGCGCATAGACATTTATAATTGTTAGCTCTTCCTGATGGATAGACTGCGTGATTATTATATACTGCCCTTCTTCATCTCTTGTTACAGCCTTTAATTTAAAGTCTAGTTTGTCTGATATAAGTATGGCTACTCCAGCTTTCTTTGGACTTCCAGTGCCATGATAAATAGTTCTCCATCCCCTCATTCTCCATCTGAAGGTTTTCTCAGGTCTAAAATGAGTCTCTTGTAGACAGCAAATAGATGGGTCTTGTTTTTTTATCCATTCTGATACCCTATGTCTTTTGGTTGGCGCATTTAGTCCATTTACATTCAGTGTTATCATAGAAAGATATGGTTTAGAGTCATTGTGATGTCCGTAGGTTTCATGCTTGTAGTGATGTCTCTGGTACTTTGTCTCACAGGATCCCCCTTAGGATCTCTTGTAGGGCTGGTTTAGTGGTGATGAATTCCTTCAGTTTTTGTTTGTTTGGGAAGACCTTTATCTCTCCTTCTATTCTGAATGACAGACTTGCTGGATAAAGGATTCTTGGCTGCATATTTTTTTCTGTTCATCACATTGAAGATCTCCTGCCATTCCTTTCTGGCCTGCCAAGTTTCAGTGAAATTGTAGTCTTAAAGCTGTGGACCGTCAGCTTCTGTCATCCACTTCTTAGAGCAGTTGTTTGAAAATTGTTCACATTCTGCTCTAATTCCATACTCTCGCTTCGTTTTTGTTCACATACAAGTAAATCGACCATACTCCACCTCTACCTCTGCATGTTTTCGCGTACCTCAATCTCAGTAACTATTTTCATCAGTAGGATGGAAGTCTGAGGAGGTCCAGAACCTCACTTCTGCTGCTTGCTGCTTTCGCAGCAGGGCCTGAATGGGAGTGCTTTGTGCTCTCTAAATGCCTGCTCAAGGAATGACTGAGTTCTCTCCTTGTTTCCTCTCACATCTCTCCTCTTTAGAATATAAGATTACTTTCGTTTGAAGAACTTGCTCTTGACTTCGCTGCCATTTCCCCCACGCTTCTCATGGTTCACTTTTTATTTTTGTGAGAAGAGGCCTCTCTCCTCCTGATTTACCAACTTCTTGTCTCTTCACTGTCTTGAGGCTCTCTCTGTGACTTCTCAGATTATGCTTTGAGATGTGCCCTCCTCATTGACCTTTGTTGGTTCTTCAGTCTCTGTGACATCTCAGCAGCACGCTGTGTTACTGACAGCACGTTCTTGGAATCCCCTCTTCACTCTTTTACCTTTCTGACTTTTCTTTCTGAGTTTCCTTTGTTGATGTCCTTCAGCTCTGCGGTGGTGAGCAAAACAGAATAATTTTGCTCTCATCCTTTGTTCTTTTCTCTCTGCTTTCTTTGCAGTATCCTAGGCGCTAGGTTGCTCTTTGACCTTAGCTATTGTTTCTGTGTGCGTGATTACCAAATAGACACAAATTGCCTTTACTATTCATTTTGTATCCTTTTAAATACTTCCTGCGTGCCTCAACCTAAACTCCTCTGTCAAGTTAAACTGTATGTGTGAAATTTGGGATGCCAGTGCTAATGCCTTGGGCTCCTGTCATTAGGGCGTCACTTCTGAAACTGTATGGAAGTAACCCTAATGGCAAAGGATAGCAATTTCCGCTGTGGTGTTTTCTTTGTCTGGAATGCTCTTTCCTTTATTCTTTTCAGCTTCCTTTCTCCTTTTAAGATCAAGTTTGGAAACCTGCAGTTCACAAAGATTTCTAGGGTGACACCAGACCTTATTGACTTTCTGGGCTTTGAACTCCCTCCATACTCACTTATCTGTTACCTGGCACTCTTCGTATACTTGTGTCGTATTGTGTTGTAGAATAAATCCTCTTTATTATAAATGTTTTATCTCACAGATACTCTGTAATCTTAGTCCTCTTTGTACTCGCAGTGCCTAGTATATAATCAGCACTTAATAACGTGTGCTGTGGATGATGGCTTCCCCTTTGCATTTCCTTATCTTGTCCCACTTCTAATACTGAGATTGCTTAAAAATTAATTTTTCTTATCACCAAACAAACATTTCTCTTTCATAAATGAAATGGAGTGCTTGGACTGAGCCGAATGACAGATTTTCGATAGCCTGATTGCATTTTGCTTTGCACTATTTTTAGTACATTATAAAGGGCTTGGAATGACTGTTGGAGAAGTAACTTTCCTCTGTCTTTTCAGTGTCTTCATCTTTTGAGTGTCATGTAAAAACTTGGAATGAAAGAATCATGATAAGAGCTATGGGATTCTGTGCAGACACACACGCAGTTTTGTATGTGGTGGGGAGAGATGGAGTGGGGGAGAGAATATGAATAAATAAAAATGAATGTGAGGACACACTGCCCAAGCCCATATACCACTTGGCAACTAATGTTGGGAGGATGCCGGACCAGCCCCGCAGAAGAGTAGTTGTGTCAAAGGGGTGGTATCTCATAAGGATGTCATTTTAAGAGCATTCTCCCCCTTACCCCCTGCAAAAAGAAACCTACCCAGTTGTTTTTATGATAAATTGTTGTTATAATCAAGCCCTCAGCAATATAGTAATGTGGTAGACATACTGAATAAAGAAGATCTAGTTAAACTATGGTGTCTTTTAAAAATAAGGTATAAGAAATTAGCTGTGGTTGAAATTTAGCTCTGTGTAGATGGAAAGTCTGGGTTAGTTGGGGCACCTGGGTGGCTCAGTCAGTTAAGCATCCAGCTCCTGGTTTGATCTCACCGTTTGTGAGATTGAGCCCTCCCATTGGCTCTGTACTGACCGTGCAGAGCCTGCTTGGGATTCTCTGTCTCCCTCTGTCTGCCCCTCCCTTGCTCATTCTCTCTCTCTCTCTCTCTTTCTCTCTCTCTCTCTCCCCTTCAAAAGAAATAAACATTAAAAAAAAAATCTGGATCAGTAGAGGGTAATTCCAGGCTCAAATGAGGGGAACAAAGGACTTCACCTACTAATTTACTTCTTTTTTTTTTTTTTTTCCATAGGGAAGTTGAAATACTGCCTTGTGGTTTTGAATCAGCCAGTGGACAAATGTGTTCGTCATCTTTGGAGCAAAGGTAATCTCAATTAGTGTTCACATTTCTTTACCTTCTTTACTCCTTGTAGGATGAACATGACTATTAAATATTCCAAAATCTGACTGTCATACCAAAAAGTGTAATTCCTAGCAAAGTGATTTAGTTATTGAATTACCAGGAGAATAAATCTTTTCTTAACCAGTTTCCACTTGTGGTTTCCGCATCATGAATCCCCAAGGACAGAATTACAATGTAGCATCATTATACTGCATTTCTGATCCACCCTGTGGATGTTAATCCTGAGTACTTACTAGGTGTTTGTTGAAGTGTGACTAGTTTTGGCACCAGGGACAACAAAAAGCATCCTCAAGCCTCACTCATCCCAGCATCCAACAATAAGATATCTGCAGGGTAACCAGATTTGCAAAATTAAAAAAAAAAATGTTAACAGGGTATTAGAATCTCTAGGGAATGCTGAAAAATAGAAACAGTAGTTTTACAGAATTCATACTTCCATGAGTTTTCCTGTAAAAAGCAGCCTTTATTAACTTTTTTTTACACTATTCTTTGATTTATTTTTTTTACGTTCTTTGATTTGTATAGGATTAACCCTAGGCTAGAAAAGATTATTAAATACCATTTGGTGTTTTGAACCTCTGCTCTTCCATGAGATTTGAGTTTTTTTTCCAAAGGGATACTTCTGCCAAGGTTCCCAGTGTAAGTTACAGGCCAAATTAGATAGACAGAACCACATGATTGTTGATAGGCTGATGCGTATTCCAGATGACTCTTCTAATGGCAGAATTCTTTAGTATTCTCAGCATCCAACTCTCACGTCTTGGAATGCAAACCTATTAGGCCAATAAGCTCACATCTGCGGACAGGGGTCCTTGTAATACTAGAGGGAACAGATCATCGTGGGTGATTTTGTGTAAGGAATTGTTCTTGTCTTGTGTGATTACCATGAAAATTCTTGATTCCAGATTTAGCTATCTTTATGTGAGCCCACTGAAAATGGCACACTGTTACTGTACCAACACTGCCCTGAAAGCTGGCAAGTTACCTAACCAGAAGCTTCACTCTCCTCGCACTTCTCACTTGGTTGTCATTAGGTAGTTACTCAGGGGCGCTAAAAAAAGGTCTTTTTTATTTTTATTTTTTTGGTCACTTCAGGGCCTACTGCTGTGTCTGGCTCATAATTACTTAGTAATTATAACAAAGGAAAGTGAATTTGAGGGGTGCCTGGTGGCTCAGTTGGTTAAGCATCTGACTCTTGATTTCAGCTCAGGTAATGATCTCACTGTGATTTGTGAGATCCAAACCCACATAGGGCTCTGCACTGACAGTGTGGAGCCTGCTTGGGCTTCTCTGTCTTCCTCTCTTTTTGCCCCTCTCCTGCTTGTGCTTGCTTGCACGTGCACTCCACTCTCTCTCTTTCAGAATAAATAAACATTAAAAAAATTTTTTTTAAATCTTTATTTTTGAGAGAGAGAGTATGAGTAGGGGAGGAGCAGAGAGGGAGACACAGAATCCGAAGCAGGCTCCAGGCTCTGAGCTGTCAGCACAGAGCCAGATGTGGGCCTGAACCCACGGACCGTGAGATCATGACCTGAGCCGAAGTCGGACGCTCAACCGACTGAGCCACTCAGGAGCCCCATAAATAAACATTTTTTAAAAAATGCTGTGGTTTTGGAGTGATGGTTGGGTATTGGTGGGGGGTGGGGGACGGAACTGAAACTGATGGCCAAGAAAGAATTCTTGAGACACTTTTGGTGCGAAAGGTGGTCTTATTAAAGCATGGGACAGGACACCCATGGGCAGGAAGAGCTGCCCCAGGATTATAAGGAGTGACTGATAATATACTTGGGAGCTGGGGGAGGTAAAGGCAAGGGGAAGTTTCCCAAAGGATTTTCATATGCTGAAGAAGACTCAGGATCCTGGAGGCCTAGCTATCATCAAGCTAAGGTTGTTTTTCCCCTCTAGCAAAGCATTAACAGTAAGACAGTTGGGTGTTCCTGGAGGAATGTTATACTCTGCCAGCCTGAAGCATTTGTCAGTGAGCTGCAGGTTATAAGGAAATTTAATTTTATCTGCCATTTCCTTCTGCCTTTGTTTCCCATGTCATTTCCCCTTGAATAGTTTTGATCCTTAAATCATTAAGGTTGCTGAGGGTGGAAGGTCTTCTCATCTGTAACTTCTTCCTGCTATTAGGCGCATAGAGGTGTCCCTACCTATGGGTCAACAATGGTCAGTTTGAGGAATTTATATAGAGGAGTTACAAAGGCAGAGGCAGCCAGTCCAAGGGAGAAAACCTATATGAACCTCCTTGAGTAGAAAGGATCATCTGTCAGCTAGAAGTTATGGCAGTGAAGGAGGCTTGGCACGAGGCAGGGAGACACTGGAAAAGACAATAAAATAAAGTTAATAGTATGAGACAGAGAAGCCTAAATAAAAGACTTTTGGTAGTTAATCAGAATTTTCCGTTAGTCCTTCATTGTCCTTTGAAGAGAAATTTGAGGTCTTCCACAGGTTCACAGGAATAAGAAGGCGTGTCAGCTGACATACTAGACTCCTACAAGGAAGGTAGCGGTTTAATTCTTGATATATGAGTCCATGAGAAATGTCCTCCTAATTTTACTGCAGTGGGAGTGCATAACATAGCCCTGTAGGAGGCATATATGGCCTCCAGGAGTGCATAATATGGCCCGGTAAGAGCCCTTCCGTTATGGAGTGAAATCCGTTGCTGTTTTAGGTTTCCAATCCTTTAAATAAACCAGGTCTTCTGGGTTTACATGGGGTGAGTTGCTAGTAACTGTCAGATCAGGCTTAGGGAGGATATGGTTTGCATATTCATTTAGAGATTTATGAATTAACCTGGCCTGACATGAATAATTTAATAGAGCATTCTAGTATCTATTTATTGATAGGTCTGCAGTAAGAAAAGGCTTTTTGGAAGAAGATTGGAAACCTTAGTTTGGAGAGCCATAGCCAAACAAAGACTAATTTGTTTGTAAAACAAGTCTAATTTTAACAAACCTGGCCTAATTATTTACATAAACTTAGCAAGAATAGTGATAGATCATATAGATCTTTTAAAAATGTGCTTTGGGGTGCCTGGGTGACTTGGTCGGTTAGGTGTCCGACTTCGGCTCAGGTCATGATCTCACGGTCCATGAGTTCGAGCCCCGCGTCGGGCTCTGTGCTGACAGCTCAGAGCCTAGAGCCTGTTTCATTTTCTGTGTCTCCCTCTCTCTCTGCCCCTCCCCTGTTCATGCTCTCTCTCTGTCTCAAAAATAAATAAACATTAAAATTAAAAAAAAAATGTGCTTTGCTGGAGCTTTTTTGTAAGGAACCTCTAGATTGAACTTTTAGTAAAGCCTGTCAGGGTCAGGAGCCAAGTGCTTGCCATCAGGCATGCCTAGAGTACCTATAGGTTTGGGTGAATTCCTCTTCTCAAGGTCCCTGAAGTACCCTGAGGTTCCTGCACCTGCCAGGAAGTGACCTTCTTTGCTTACCTGGTAAGGCTGCTGGGAGCTATGTAAGCAAGGTATCAGGCCAACAGTTCCAATGGGCTGCATGTTTCATAAATTCAACCTCAGTTTCTTAAAGCTGCCTGGTCATATCTGAGTCTATGCATGTATCTCAAATATGACATTCCAGTCAAAGCCTTGGTAAAATAACCAGTATTTCCAATGGTATCAGAATAGATGCTTATTGAATTATGCAAATAACTGTAGTTGCCATGAAAGAAAGAACACTCAATGAGAGTTTTCTGAATTTCACAGGGGTCAAGTAGAGAGAAAAGTTAGATGCTTCAGTTTGTTCACAGAGGAATACTTTATCCTATTTCTGTATATCATACATATCTTTTTTTTTCTTCTAACGTTTGTTGTATTTTGAGAGAGAGGGAGAGAGAGAGAGAGTGAGCACACGTGAGTGAGCAGGGGAGGGGCAAAGAGAGAGGCAGACACAGAATCTGAAACAGGCTCCAGGCTCTGAGGTGTCAGCGCAGAGCCTGACGCGGAGCTCGAGCGCGCGAACCGTGAGACCATGATGTGAGCCAAAGTTGGACACTGAACCTACTGAGCCACCCAGGCACCCCTGTATATTATGGATATCTTAAGAGAAAGTTTCCTTAATCTGGAAGAGCAAACATTAGAGAACCAGCAATATTTCAAACAAGAGTCACAAAAACTATAATGACAAAAAGACTCAAAAATGGACACAGTTAAAAAATCTGATGAGCGATTACAACATAGCTGTCAAGAAGTCCAGTTATTTCTGTAACTTATATCACTTCAGTCACAGAATATCACATGATGGCATCATACTAAAATATATTAAAACTTTAAGAATTGCATATAATCTCCAGAATAGTTACAGTATTTACCCAAATGTAACCTACAACTATTATTTGTGCTTTCAGAGTAACTTAACATACTAAATAAAAAGGCCTACTTGGTCAAAAAGACTTGACTTACAGTTTAAATCTTGGGAAGTTTGTTAAAAACCTCAGGACGTTATAATGCACAAAGCAAGTATACATCAGACCCAGATATCCTTAGTTTCTCTGCAGTAAGTACAAAACACAAACCAACATGCTGTAATCAATACTTTAGTATTTTATCTCGTTTGGAAAAGACCTAGATGTCCAATGGACTCAATTCCAATTTGTCATGCAAGCAAAACTTTAAAGTTTCAGGTTACCAAAAACTTTGAAATCTTAACAATTACCCATGAAAAATTGTGACACAGAATTAACCATCATTTTAAGTCACCTTTTTGCTAACAAACTGCAAAAGAGAAAACAGCTTATTTGACCTTCAGTAAATGTAGGTAGAATAAAAAGGTTAATATATTTAATGCTAGTAACTCTTTTTTATTAAACCAACAAACTTAAATTAGTTTAAATACTAAATTATGTTCCACTTGGGTCCACTTCAAAGGCAATTAATTTGTTCCCCATGGTCAATTTTTCCCTGGGACACTGGTGGGGAAATCTGGACAGTCTAAATAGGGTGCTCTTTGCTCCTGACATCGAGGGCGGGAGAAGTAGCCAGTGGTGCCCGAGGCCCTGAGGATGGTATAGAAGCCGGTTATACAGGAGGAGGAACAGGGGGAGGGGGAGGCAGAAGAGGTGAGGTGCCACCAGAAGTCAGAGGAAGAGTATTCCTGGTTCTAAACCTTGTCAGCTCAGACAGATGAGCAGACGCCACTTTTTGCCCGACTGAAGTGGAGTTAGGCAGTCCATGTCAGGCAAGAGAAGACAGGGAACTTCCCTGAAACGAAGGGAGTTTCAGCAGATGCCTCGGAATATTCCTTCACGTCCCTGTCCTGAGATAGACTAACCACAATGGACTCCATTTACCATAGCCATTAACCTGGGAAATAAATGTGGGAAAGACCCCCACATGTATTAGGAAGGAGGAACAGTGAGGGATAGTGTCCCCTTCGTTAGGGATGGCTTGTGTTTCTTCCAGCAACCTGGCTTCTCTTAGGCGGAGGCCTATTTAAATTATCATCCAGAATGTCAGGAAGGAGTTTATCAGCCTGGTTCTGCAGGAGACTATTAGGTCTGCGTGCTGATTTAGAGCTATGAAGGCCTGGACCCAGGGTACCTCCGTCTCATTTGCCCTGTTTCCTGCAAAAGATCTAATTGAGATCCTAGGAGGCCATGCAGTGTTAAAGATCAGTCCCTTCTCAAATGTTGCCATCTGACTTATTTCCAGTGGATCAAAGAGACATGCTAAAGGAGAGTCCTTGGGAACTAAAGACAGAGGTCCATTCCCAAGAAAATCCACCCCTTTCCACCCCCCCCCCCCCCCGCCCCACCCCTACTCCCAGGTTGTGTCCCACATGTAGGATATGTCAGAGGTTTCTGGTGTCAAAACAAGCTGAGGTGTCCCTTGAACAAAATTACCTGCCGTAAAAGTTACCGCCTGACATAAAGGTCCCCACACTTCCCCATTGCATTCTAGACTACAGTGGGTTCCAGTGCGTGGACTCAGTTTGCCTTGCTGAGAAGGCCATGCATAAAGGCCAAGCTGTACGTTGGCCTGCCTTGCTGAGAAGACCATGAAGAACCTGCTGTTTTTAACCCATGGAAAACAGTGAAAAGTTTTACAAGATGAAATTACCCAATTCTGTAACTTAAATAGTCAGTAGAGGATAATGACGAAAAACAGTAAAGATAGAAACCCATTGTGTAAATGACATTCCAACACATGTAACCTTTAAAACTCATTTCCTGGGAAAGGGTCTCCGGTTGGGTTTTAATTCATTCGGGTACTGGTTTCGACCGGCTCTGAGCAGAGGTCTCCTGGCCAGAAGCAGCTAAACCAGAGATGTGGAGAGGATCACGTTGGGCCAATGAGGAGGAAACCTCCCACGGGAGTCTTAAGATTAAGGGCTGTCCTGGTGACTTTAGCTAGCTGTCCTGGACCCAAGATGGACCACCTTGTATAAGAACAGAAATGAAGAGAAAGCATTTAAGTCTGAGTCTTCTTACCATCCCGAGCATGGCACTAACTTCCAGCCAAAAGGCAGGCTTTCTCCTCCCTGTGGAGTAGCCACTGACTAGAGGATTGCATTCTGAGCAATAGATGTGAAAGTGTTCCAATAAGACAATAGTCCTTGAAAAGCCCCTCAAATGAAAATAAAAGGAGAGGGGATGTACTCCCCGAGGCTCAGAGTCCAGATGAGAAGGCTCAGCCCCATGTTAGGTGCCAAAATGTTGTGGTTTTGGAGTGATGGTGAGGTGGGGTGGGGGTGGGACATCCAGAAAGAATTCTTGAGACATCTTTGATACAAAAAGGTGGTTTTATTAAAGCACAGGGACAGGACCTGTGGGCAGGTAGAGCTGCCCCAGGACTATGAGGAGTGACTGATTATATACTTGGAAGTCAGGCAAAGTAAAGAAAAGGAAGTTTCCAAAAGGATTTTCATATGCTGAAGAAGACTCAGGATCCTGGAGGCCTAGCTATCATCAAGCTAAGGTTGTTTTTCCCTCTAGCAGAGCATTAACAGTAAGACAGTAGGGAGTTCCTGGAGGAACGTTATACTCTGCCTGCCTCAAGCATTTGTCAATGGGCTGCAGGTTTTAAGGAAGTTTAATTTTATCTGCCACTAATGTCTGCCTTTGTTTCCCACATCAAATTTGATTTGAAAAAGTCTCTTGTCTGACATAGACAAAGGATTTATTTGATTTGCATGAAAATTGAACACTAGGTCAGTTTGTATACATGGAGAAAACTAATGGTGTCTAAGTGTGACATGGCCTGAATTGGTTAGGTGAGTCTCCTTCCCAAAATACCTTTTCTTCAGGTTATTGAAATGTACTTTCTTATATACTTCAGGATAATCCTTAGCTCTCTGGAGCCATTAACCATTGTAGAAAGCAGCTCTGTTAATAAGTACTGAGGAAAGGTAGAGTAAGGTTTTTGTGGTTCTCATAGTAGAAGCTGTGATTTTTTTTTTTGTTCGTAGTATCCTGTTTTGTATTGTTATTTTTCCAATAAAAAGTAAAAAAAAAAAAAAAAAAAAAAAAAAAAGAGAAACTTTGAGCTTGAGTCTGAGTTGATGATCTTAACAAAAGTGAGAGGCCTAGAAAAAAGTATAGGGTAGCCTTGAGGGCCTTGATGGAACAGTGGTGTGGCTTGGGATTTCAGCAAATAAGGGCCAGAGGCAGCTTTGTCTGGTGCTCTTTGTGCTGTGTGTGCAACACTTTCTAGAACCTTCCTTCTGTGGATGTGAAGATTTGTGAAGAATGGAAATGAAGGGGTGAAATCAAGACTGTTATATCAACCCACAGACAAATTTGGAGGCTGCTGCGCAGTATAAGTCTCTTATATAAAATCGGTAATTTAACTTTAATCTATGCTAAGGATTTAGGATGAGCAGGTATTTCCTGAGATTCCTTTAAGGGGAAAGACTATTTTGAAGGCTTATTTATTAGTTTTCCCCTGCAATGTTTATGTGACAGGTTATGCAATTTACATTAAATGACTAAAGAAGAGCTTCAAGGGAATTTAAAAGTGGAGGTTTTTAAATGTATTTTCTTTTTAATACTTCATGAAGTTTCAGTGATTTTCTTGGTTACAGGTCTGGGTCATTTTTATTTCTACCTGTCCCAGCCTTTTATATACCCAGTTTGATCTGGGGATAGAAACTAAGTATATAGATAGGTAGGTGGATAAAAAGGCAGATAGAAATGTAGTTAGTATCTGACTTTTCTCTTAACTATCAGAGGTTATTGGCATTTGTGAATGGATATTGTCCTCAGATTTCTTAACCTTTTTTTTTTATTTTTTTGAGTCAGGCTTTCTCTTCCAGTAAATGTCTTTCTCATCCTGAAATATGTGTTAAATGAACAAAAATAAGGATGTCTGTGTTTGAAGGATTCTGCTTATTTCTTGTTGTGTAGATCAGTTATTCGCCACTTGAGGTCACCATGCTAATCAGGATCTTTAAAGGTATTTGGAAAGACCTGAGTTACATAAAATTAAAAAAACAAACGAAGAAATAAAAAAATCTAACAGACATTCACTTACCTGAGATGAGGTGATAGATAGACCATAGATCAGGTTTTTAGGAGTTTGACTTCTTAAAGAATATCTTCATTAAAAAATTTTTTTTTAATGTTTATTTTTTTTGAGAGAGAGAGAGTGAGCGGGGGGAGGAGCAGAGAGCACAATGGAGACAGAATTTGAAGCAGGATCTGGGCTCTGAGCTGTCAGCACAGAGCCCGACATGGGGCTTAACCAACAAAGCTGGAGATCTGAGGTCAGACGTTTAACCCACTGAGCCACCCAGACGCCCCAAAAATATCTTCATTTTTAATGTGAGTTCACAGCTTTTCTCTGTTTTCCATTTGACCCATAGAACATGTGACCATGTTAATTATATTATGAGTAGATTATCAGATTACATTGATGCCAATGTGATTTGTTTTCTCCTGTAAAAGGAGTTAGTTTTCTTCACTTGATTTCTTTCTTTTTCAATTCTCTGGCAACAAAGCTTCAGATCATGCCAGAGTATGGGGGTATGGGCTCCGTACTCCAGATCATTTTTGATGAGGCTTTAAGTCCTACATCATTTGACAAATCAGGCAGGTCTTTTAGGTTGAAAGACCTGTTCCTGCCCATGCAGTATACATGAGTCAAAATAGAACAAGGTCTTTGGTGTTATAAAAACATCCGTGTTTTCCCTTCTGGTTCATTTGTAACTGCTTGTTGAGTATATTCACAGACAGAAGCACAGAGGCATGAACACTTCCTCATGAAGGCAGGTCTGAGGCTCTGGGAGCCACAAGTCCTTAGGATGATCTTGCTCATCCTTGTTTCTTAAGTAGCTGAAATTATTGTAGTATGTGATTAAATGTACTTGGTCATGTCTGTATGCCTTTTGCTTTCTTTTTTAAACAAAAATACCTTACATTTATAAGTGCTTATAAAGCAGTTTTAATAGAATCCTGACGTGCTCCATGAATTAAACTGATCTTGTGCTAGTGAGTAGTATGCCATCAGATTAAAGTTTTAGATGCTGTAGAAATCTGCTATAAGGCAACTTTCTCCAATAATAGTTTTGTTGTATCAACCTTTTGCTTTATAAATTGTGCACTCCAGGATTCTCTAAGCTTGTTTTTAACCTGGTTATTTGCGGGGAAGGTCAACCAAAGTTAACAAATTTATATTGTGTAGTTTTCTTTTTTTCCTTTTCTATTCACTGGGACCTCTACCTCATTTTGGTGTCCAATATGACACCTTCAAATAAATGAAATTCAGTAAAAGCCACTTTTAGGTGTAGATTGGTTGAATTGATTGGTTTACTTTAATATGCTTGGTATCAACCCACGTTTTAATCCCACTGTATCTGTTTGAGTACTTTATCCCTGTTAGATTTCCAGGGAAACATGGTTTTTGACAATCACCTTGAAATTTTGAAATCACCTTAATGCTATTCCTACAGCTCACTCTGAAGGCTAGTCCTGGTCCATTTTATTTATTCGTTTATTTTTTCTTTATTAACATTTATTCAGTTTTGAGAGACAAAGAGACAGAACATGAGTTGGGGAGGGGCAGAGAGAGAGGGAGACACAGAATCTTAAGCAGGCTCCAGGTTCTGAGCTGTCAGCCCAGAGCCCGACGTGGGGCTCGAACTCATGGACTGTGAGATCATGACCTGAGCCGAAGTCGGGTGCTTAACCAACTGAGCCATTAAGGGGCCCCAGTCATTTTTTTAAAGAGTGTTTCTGGGGTGCCTGCGTGGCTCAGCCAGTTAAGTGTCCGACTCTTGGTTTTCGCTCAGGTCATGATCTCATGAATTTGAGCCCAATGATGGACTGTGTGCTGGAACCTGCTTGGGACTCTCTCTCTGTTCCTCCTCCACTCGTGGGCATGTGCGTGCACGCGCGCGCTCTCTCTCTTTCTTAAAATAAGCATAAAAAAAAAAAAGAGTGTGTTTCTACATACACTATGGTTTTTTCTCTGGCCTCCTCTCCCGGAACTATTAATGATTGATTTAATTAAAAATGATTTTTTTTTTTTTTGTTTTGCGCAACATAGATTTTTTTATGTGTATTGCAAACTCCCTCTCATTCTTTAAGATCCGACAGCAGTGCTGTCTCTTGTGAAGGAGGGCTCCCTTAGTTCTCCCACTTACCAGAATCTTCTTTATAGTATTTGTATTGTTTTCCTATTGCTCATAAATGTCCCCTTATCCCTCTTGGAGGATAAGCTCCTTGAAAATGGATATAAAGTGCTTTTCAGATGCTGTTTCCTCTTCTCTCCTGTGAGACTAGCCTGGGGGGGTAGCGATTATAGGTCATGCTGGCAGTTGCTTCTTTTCTAGATCCTGGGAATCCTCTTCCCCTAATGTGAACTCCTTAGCAGGAACATGCATGTGGGCTCTCTTTTGCTCTTCTCTGATTCTTTTCTGGTCCTCAGCCTCCGTTGAGTCCCTTTTTACTTATGCTAAACTTGGGCCCTGTCCCTCATTTCTTCCCCCTCTGCTCTGTGACTCCCAGATGCTTATTTGGTCTGTCCTTGTACAACCAGTTAGAACTGATTTTTTTCATGAATCTCTCATTCTTTTCACATAGCTCATGTGCCAATGTGTTCCTTTTTTGCATCTATGATTTTATGCGTTTGATGGTTGGGGTGCTAACAAATATGTCATTGGAATATATCCTCTTTGTTCATTAAGGTATTATGGGTAAGGTACATCTTTTGTTGTATAGAAGGATATAAAATCATGCAGTTAAGCAGTACTCCTATCTTTTGACAGTCTCTCAGAAATTTATCATATGTTCTCATTGTAATACTCATAAAGCTCCTTTCTTTAAAATAATTTTGTTGTGAGAACTGTAAATTAATTTTATTTTTGTGAATTATAAATGTTTTTCTCTAGATATCTTTTTAATTTTAATTTTATTTTATTTAAATTTCTTTTAAAGAAGTTTAGTTATTTTGAGACAGAGAGAGAGTGGGGAGGGGCAAAGAGAGAGTGTGTGTGAGAGAGAGAGAGAGAGAGAGAGAGAGAAAATCCCAATCAGGCTCCTCACTGTCAGCATGGAGTCAGATGCAGGACTTGAACTCATGAGCCTATGAGATCAGGACCTGAGTTGAAAACAAGAGTGGGACATTTAACCAACTGAGCCACACAGGTGCCCTGTCCTCTAGATTTCCATCTTTAACTATAGAAATAGGTGTGCATTATAAAAATTTTAAACATCAGTTTATAATGAAAAATCAGTCCCTAGTGACTATTTACTATTCTCTTTATTGCTTTTTTCATGCTTGTAATTTTTGCTTTTTAATTATCCCCTATGAAATGATTTTTGAATGTATTTTTAATATCAGGGTAATGGATGAAATATTACTACTACATAGGAAAATCCTCCTGAAATGGTGAGTGCCAGGCCATGTGACTGTGTGCTTCATGGCAGTAGGCATTTTCACTGCCTGTTTTACTTCATTCTGTAGGCCATTTAGTCCTGTTTCCTAACAAGTATTGTCAGTTTTTCATGTGACCAGAAAATGGATTCCAAGTTAGTATGGGATATATGTATATGTATATGCATATGTATGTATATATGTGTATATATATCCACACACGTTTATATGTATTTACATGTGTGTACATGTATGCATACACATGTTTGATTGTTTACATTTGTTCCATGTTTAATTTATACATGCATTTGCATACACACACACACACACACACACACAGTGTTTTTGCTTGATGTTAAGCCTCAGTGTAAGTGAGCTTGGTGTGTGGTCCGTGAGAGGAGTACATGAACATTGTGGATAGTTATCCTTGCTCAGGAGGCTAAGCAGCACTAACTACCCACGGGAAACTAAGTAGAAGGGAAAAAAGTCTCAAAATGTTCTAGTTTTACAGTAAGTAGGTGGTGGACTCCCACTTAAAACCTGGAAAACGTAAGTCAAACGTCACCTTTGGATAACTCTCCAGGGGTGAATTCGACATTTTGCATTTCTTGTAGTTAATAGTACTAGTCCTTCAGATCGCAGTGCTCAGGTGTTAGATGGCCCTCTCTGAAGTGCAGACATTGTCACGCTCAACAGCTCTTCTCAGCAACCTGTTAACAAGAAGCAAATGTGTCTCTGTGGTGTTTTTTCTCTATTTCAGTCTAATATATAATAACCCATTTAATGTGAAAGACTTCTGAAAGAGCAGGCTTGGGAGAAGCAGCCAGAGAAACATGGCGGAGTCCATCATCATTTTCTCCCACACTGTATTGTATGTTGTGCTCTTAAGGATCTAGAAGCATTTATTTTTCCTTGGTCCTCCTTTAAACCCTATATACTGTTAGGTGTTAGATAAGCTCTGTTGTCTCTGTGTGTATTGTTTGTCCACTTTGCTTAGTGGCCTCTCTTTACAATAGAGTGTTTCAAGGCCAGCTACATCTGGAATTTTATTTAATTGATTATAGATGACCACTGGTTAATATTTGTGTACAATTGTAGATTAAAAAGTAACTTGAACTTTTCTGTAGTATGTCTCTGGTGGAAGCTGAGCGTCTCTGAGATTTTAGTTTTACAAAAATAGCTGCTTGGAGTCTTTGGAAAGAAGCTGCCCCTGGGAAGTAGAAAAGATAGTGAGAGGGTGTAACGAACGGACTCCTTACCACCTTGCTAGGAGACAGATATCTGGCCCTGAGAAAATCTGGTCTACATTCTGTGTCTAGAGGTTACTGGTGATGTTCAGTACAACTTGAATGGGATACCAGAGGAGAAACTGTAGTGCAAAACACTTGTTTAAACTACTAGAAGAGAAACACTGTTGAAAGGAAATACGCTACTTTTGAACATGTTTAGTAGAAACTGGACAGTGAGAATTGTTTGATTCATCTAATGGCAGAGTTTACAGAAATGAAAGTGACACCTTCTAGGAAGGCTTCCTTGCTATCTAAATAGTTACCATGGATTTAGCTTGTAGGGATGAGCTGGTTACGATTGCTTGGATAGGTAGAATATCATGTACGTTGCTGTCATTTGAATACATTGAGGCAAAGACCTAGCGGATGGATATGTTATCTGGGAACATGCTAGGCTTTAGGGTATTCAGATTTTAAGTTAGGATGATCTGGGAGGCATCTGTTCTAGTAATGAGCAGCTTAGTCGTTAGACTTAAGAATCCTGTAATAGTTAAGCCTATCACAGTTTATTGAACTACCAAATTGACACCATTTGTGTCATTTTCTATGCTTAGTGTTTCGCAGAACTTATGCTTTGAGCACATTTAAGAGAACATTGAGCCAAAGATCCGATGAGCAATTTGCATACTTCGTTCAGGTCCATTAAGTAAAACAGTTATGTACAAGCTGTGGTCCCTGTAAATAAGGCTGGCAGAAAAGATCTGTCCCAGTCATACGGAAACATTTGGGAGACTACAAAAAGATTATTTAATATAGAGCACATTTCAATATATTAGTGGCACAGAACAAGATACATTTTGTTTGATACGAGGCCAGAGATGTGTTTTACTATTCCCATCCCCAAGATGATGGTCCATTTCTGCTGAATTAGATCTTTTATCATTCTGGGTATTATAATACAAATATTATCAGATACTAAAGACCTCTGTGTTGTTTTTATTCCCAGGATCCGCTCTTAGGCCTTTGTGTTGTTTTAGTAACCATAATGTCATAGGGAATGTCGGGAATTTGTACCACAATTTTGGTGCTTGATATTTGAAATGCATTTATAAATCTTGTACTATGCTTTCTAATTCCATGGTACTTTATGTAAATTGCTGCACTTGATGTTCTAAAGACAGGTCATTTTTAAATACCAAGTTTCACAGCATTACATTTTGTAATATGTGTACTAAAAGGCCAAAAAATCCATTATTTTGTTTTTTAATCCATATTTAAAAATTTTTTTTAATGTTTATTTTTGAGAGACAGATCTTGACAGAGTATGAGTGGGGGAGGGTCAGAGAGGGGGCACGGGGGACACAGAATCTGAAGCAGGTCTAGGCTCTGAGCTCTCAGCACAGAGGCCAACGTGGGGTTTGAACTCACGGCCCTAGAGATCATGACCTGAGCTGAAGTAGGATGCTTAACCGACTGAGCCACCCAGGCGTCCTCATCCATACTTTCTGAGCATTGTCTGTGGCAAGCAATGTACAAGGATTGTATACCAGTGAGAAAGACACAGGCCCTTTCCTTAAAGTGCTTGCAGTCTAGTGTCTAATGTACCCAGTCCCAATGTGTACATCTTAATAGTCTCTGTAAAGTGTATTGTTGTTGTGGACTGATTTGTTTCCCCCCAATCATATATTGAAGCCCCAATATGATAATATTTGGAGATAGTGCCTTAAAGAGGTAATTAAGTTTAAATGAGGTCTTAGGTGGGGTCCTTACAAGAAGGGGAAGAGACACTGGGCATGGTGCTCAGAGTAAAGGCCATGTGAGGGCACAGTAAGAAAAGGTGCCCATCTCTCCCAGCTAAGGAGAGAGGCCTCAGGAGAAACAGCTGACACCTTGATCTTTGACCTCTGGTCTCTAGAACTGTGAGAAAATAAATTTCTGTTGTGTAAGTCACCCAGTCTGTGGTATTTTGCTACAGAAGTCCTAGCAAACAAATGAAGTTACATATAAGGCTTCTGGGCAAGTGGAGAATTGTTCAGCTCTCTCTTCTCTGTACAATAGCATTGATCTCAAAGGTCTGTTTTATTTGTAAGCCTGGTGCCAGGTTTTCTTATAGGCAGTCTTGATCTTACTTAGTACTTTGTAGCTTCAATCAGTTACTGGTAGGCATTGATACTCCCTTTGATTCGATTCCATATAGCCTCAGACTGATATCGCTCCCCTCCTTATTTAAAATTTTTTCTCGTACATTTATTCATTTTTGAGAGATAGAGCACAAAGGTGGGAGGGGCAGAGAGAGAGAGGGAGACACAGAATCTGAAGCAGGCCCCAGGCTTCAAGCTGTCAGCACAGAGCCTGACACAGGGCTCGAACTCACAAACTGCGAGATCATGACCTGAGCCAAAGTCGGATGCTCAATCGACTGAGCCACCCAGGCGCCCCGGCCCCCTTTTTTAGAGAAGACATGTCAGTGACTTCAGAGGAACAGTGGAAATTTAAAAAAAATCATATATATTAGATATTAATTTGATGGATATAAATAGATTTGGAAAATAAATTTTGGACATGTTAAACAAATACAGGAAAAAGTGTAGACCAAATAGAGGAAAATACAAATTTAAGTAACTTAATTGCCATTGATTATTTTCAGCATTAATTCATTACCCTGTATATACATTATTTGCTTTTCTTGTAAAACCTCAATTAGTTCTTTGCATTACTTTGGGACCATTATAAACTTCAGTCTGGGTATTTGGTAGGTCATTTGACATCACGCCAACCTTAAATGGACTTTCCCCCCCTTTTTTATAAAAGGATGTGGTTTTTATAAGATGTGGTCTTTTCTGTGGTCTCGTGGCCAGCCCTTTTACATTAGCTTTGTTTATTGAGTGGTAAATAAGGGATTGCTAATCCCACCCCTGGACTCTTGGTGAAACTATCTTTTGGTGCTTGGTAAGATCACCTAGGGATAGAAGGATGTTTAAGATGAGGGGGGCAGGTGGCTTTTAAACTAAGACGTAAATATGTTTATAAAGAAAGGTTGTTCCTGTATCTGCTTTATTTTTATTTTATTTTTTTGTAGTTTTGTGTTTCTGACTTGAAACATACAGTTCTTTTCTTTTCTTTTTTTTTTTTTTCTTTTTTAAGATGTGGTTTCAGGTCATCTCTACACCCAGTGCACTCCCTGAGCTCACAGTCCTGAGATGAAGAGTGTCATGCCCCACTAACTGAGCCAGCCAGGAGCCTCTAGACATATAGTTCTATAATAAAAATATTTCAGATATGTTACATTCTTTCTAATATATACATGAGGAAAATACCTCCTCTTTCTTCACCCTCAATTCCTGCCATGTTAATAATGTGTTAACATGTGTTAACACACACACACACACACACACACACACACACACACACACACACATACACACTTGGGTAGTCTTTATGAGGTGAGTAGACTCATTGATGGAGCCATACTGGAAAAAATATTCAGCAGACTGTCCAAGTATGGTAAATAAAGTACATTAGTGAAATCAGCCAAGATATGTTTGCCAAACTTTCTTTTAAAAAGTTACCTGCCTCTCTATTCTTTCATTCTTAAGAGACTTAAGAAAGTTTATTTCTTAAGCAACTTAGATAGTGAAAAGGGGAAAATACCAGTGTTGGTTGTTATTTCTTCCCAATCAGTAATAAATGAATAACTCTAAGAATTGAGCATTATAAAATATTTTAAATTCTTTCACTCTACAGTTGAAATTTATCTATTCTATAGATCAGTGGTCAATGTGTAAAACACATTTCCAAGGTAGTGGATGTCAATGGAAAAATAAAAGGATCATCCAGAATATTTGTTTTTGATTCTGCCATTAAATAAAACTGTTCTGTAACTTTATATTGAAGATCAGAGTGTCAAAAAATGCACCTTCCCCTCCTGTATTCTATCATTCCCTTTAAGAACATAGGAGTATTTTGCTTGCTGACTAATGTGATCGTGTCTTTGGGATGTTCTTGGAAGTTAAGAACAGGAGACAGTAGAGGATAAATCAGGTATAATGGATTTTTTTTCAGCAGTCAATAACTTCAGGTTATGTTAAAAAATAGATTAGTAACATATGTTTAAAATGTTCTAATTATTACCAGCATGGATCACCCATTAGACAGATATTTATTGAATATGTAACTTACTGTGGTTACAAACCCAAGCTAGTCTTTTTACTTAAAGATTACTTTGCACATCTTGTTTATAATGCATTTGGTAATTTCAGGCCTTTTCTTGGGGTTTCACTGGCACTCATTCATGATTCTCAGCACTGCACATTACTTCCTGTTCAATGGCGTATAGAATATTGCAGAAATAATAAAAAGGGTATTACCTTTGTACTGGCTGGAAATAGGCAGGATTTGTCATCTTGGAGAGAGGAGACAGAGATAAATATAGACTAGAATTTGTGTGGATATGAATGTAAATAGAAAATTTAGGAATCTTGAGAAATATAAATATGCCAACTTTAACGTCTGTATATTTGTTTAACTTAATAGATTTATTTTCACTTACCTCCAGATGCTTGAATTCACCAGATTCTCCTTTGCTTTGATTATGTAGGCAGGACTATTAGTTTTGGTTTCCTTACTTTTTAACTTTATTAATGCCAATTATTACTAAATCAAAGATGTCCTTGAGAAAGTAAGCTTTTAATCATAACATTCAGTAGGCCTCTGCGTGCTGTAGTCAAAAGCTCTCACTGCTTGAATAAAATACCATCTCTCATTGTTGGAAGTGGGATAGGAATATTGTCATAATGGTGAACGCAGAACAGTGTGTCTGGTTTTTAATGGATATTTTTAACAGAGGCCTCCATAATAACTTTCAGTCCCTTTGTGCCCTTTTCTATTTTGTCTTATATAGGAGAGCAAAACTATAACATGTGAATGTTACAAGTTAGTCTACAACTGGCATCTTTCCCCAATCATAACAGAATTGTAGGCATGCCTTAATAACGTACTCATATTTTCTTGGAGAGGTGAATTGTTTATGTTCTCAGACAATAACAACAATTTGAGATATATATGCTTTCTAGGTTTTAAAGAAGCAACACTCCTTTCCTCCAGAGGAGAAAAATAAATAGAAAATATACGCAAACTTTCTTTTTCTTTTTTCTTTTATTTATTTATTTATTTATTTATTTATTTATTTATTTATTTATTTATTTATTTATTTATTTTTAAAACATTTTTTTTTCAACGTTTATTTATTTTTGGGACAGAGAGAGACAGAGCATGAACGGGGGAGGGGCAGAGAGAGAGGGAGACACAGAATCGGAAACAGGCTCCAGGCTCTGAGCCATCAGCCCAGAGCCTGACGCGGGGCTTGAACTCCCGGACTGTGAGATCGTGACCTGGCTGAAGTCGGACGCTTAACCGACTGCGCCACCCAGGCGCCCCTTTTTTTTCTTTTATAAATAGAAAGTAATCTTTTCATACTTAAAAGCATTAAAGGCTGGGTATGTAGGTTTAGTTAAATGTGGTATAGAAATGGTTTGGAGGTTTCTACCAGCAGAAAATGATTTTTCTAACTCTCGTAAGCACACAACTGTGAAATGCTGCAGCTAAGTAGAATCCTGAGGACTTCGACAGTAACTAGAAACATTACCACTCATGGAGTTTACCAATGACTTGAGGTTGTGGTATGAATATGTATATTTTATCCTTGAATAGGTACAACTGGCATTTAAGTTTCTGGAAGGAAGACTGAGCTGTGCAATTCCTGTATTTCTTGTAAAACAAAAACAAAACAAAACTCTAGTTATGGCGAGTTTGGATGAACTGGGAATCTCCGCACTGGACATTTTTTCCCCACTAACTTTACTTTTAGAAGTTGCGAGTCCTAAATGTCAAACTCCCAATCAGTGTGAAGACAGCTTGGTAAAGATTCTGTCTGTGTTCTGATTTCTCTGATCTCTCCACTAATGAGACTCCATGTTGAATGTTGGTCTTGGTACTTGGGGATCTTTGCCATGAAAGAGGTTCAGTTATATTTACTCCACGGTACTGTGTCAGGAATGGTCATTAATTATTTTATATGAAGATTTTGAATACTTGTTAAACACAGGTTGGAACAAACTGGAAGTGTTTATGTGTTACTTAGTGACCGTTTGTATTTCAGGATCATACAGATAACTTCATTAGCACTTCGACTTCAGAATTAATGTAAAATTTACTTTTGTCTACTGAGCATCTTGGGTTTCTTGAAAACAATTTTATATTATCACACAATTGTTGATGGTATCAGCTTATTTTTCTTAATTTTCAAAAATGTTTATCTATATTTGAGAGAGAGACAGAGATAAAATCCGAAGCAGGCTCCAGGCCCTGAGCTGTCAGCACGGAGCCCTACATGGGACTTGGACTCACAAGCCATGAGATCATGACCTGAGCCACATTGGATGCTTAACTGATTGAGCCACCCGGGCACCCCCAGTGGTGGCAACTTACTAATTTTGAGTGGTGAACTAATTGTAATTTCACCTATTTTATATTCAGTTTTGAATCAAAAGTAAAAGGTCATGTATTCCTCATGGTACGTGGACAGTGTCACTTCAGTAAATTTAGGATCTCAAGCAAAATATTAGTTAATTGAATTTGTTTTTTCAGGTTAATGAATGATACCAACATACTTCTGTAACTCATTTTGTGGCAACCAACCAATAAATATGTCACCAAAATAAGTGAGGAAACATTACAGAGATAAATATAACAAGTTATTTACAACGGTGGAATAAAAAATTGTAAATTGAATGCACTTAAAAATGAATATAGGAGAACGTTTATCACCAAAGTTTTTGTTATTACCTGTATTCTTTTTCTTTCTGGGATGTATGGAGATAGCCTTCAGCTGTCATCTGATGGATGTTGTTGGGTTCATCAGATTAGGAGGTTATTTTTTTGATTGATTAATTGGATACTGTCATCGTCCTTAATTTCGTTTGGCCCTTTCCAGACAGCACATTTTCACCTTTGGTGTCTTAGGTAAAACTTCCGGCAGCACTGCTCCAAAACAAACTCTAATACCTGTTTACTACCTGTTTCCATCTTCTCACAACATCAGTCAAAAAGTGTGGTTTTAAAAATTAATTTATGAAATTGGTTGCTTTTCTAATTGGCTTCTTCATATTCACATGATCCTACTTTGGCGATTTGGACAATACGATAGATGATGATGGTAATTATCATTTTTTAAGTAGCAACTGGAAACTTTCTTCAGTAAATAAAAACTATTATGTTAATACTACTGAAGGGAATTAAAGAATTGCAAAACCTATTTTTACTCAAGAGCATTTGGTAAATATGTCTGTAGGTAACCAGTATTGCGAAGGGATTGAAATGCACATATTTCTGAGTATGCCAAAATAATAAAGTCCAAATTTCCGTGTCTGGATGAGTTAGAAAAGATTTTCCAATTTCAAAAATCCCTTCAGTTCTCTTTATTTGATTGTCTCAGGGAAAGGGGATCTTTCCTGAACACATTTTACAAGGATGAATAAAGAAGTGTTGCTTTGAGCTTTTGGAGATAAGCATTCTATGAAAGCAGATAAAGTCCGGGGGCTTTTCCTGAGATTTAAATTCATTAGCACAGCACGGATGGTGACCATAAAAAAAGAGTCCAGGTTTTAAGTGGACACATTGATGTCAGGAGTGGACGCTTCAGTGTTTCTCTGCTTCAGACTCCTTTACCATCTCCGGCTGACTTAGATTAAGCAGTGTTTTTTAACTGTATTGCCCCCTCCCCGGCTTTGCTTTTCACCAGTGCTTGGAGAACAGTGATACCTAATTTTAATTAAACGGCATGGAAGTTTTTCCATGGGGAATTGCATGTAATGGAATTGTTGGAGCTCATACCTTCCGTTATTGGATTAAGGTGTGTTTTCAAATTGCTAAACTGATGCTACCTTTATTATGGTTGGCCTGAAAGATGCTTTCCCCTGGAAATTTCCGGATTCGTCTCTTAGCACATTTGAAACCGCCTGTCGTTTCTCTTAAAATCCGAGCCCCTGTGGGTATACATCCGTTGTTTCACACTAAGGAGGGCTCGCTCTTAGAAGCCATCCTTCGCCACCACCCTTCTTTCTTTCAGCCTCACAGAAGTATAGCAACTGTTGCCTGTTTTCTCTTCACACTGTTGTCATGTCCTCGTCCATTCTTTCATGCCCCAACTAATCTCTTCCGGGTACTAGTCCTGTGCTGCTTACTTCCAGTTGGCCTGGGCCGTCTCTGCCTACCAGTGATGGCTTTCCCTTTCCCTCCTGTCTGCCATTTTTAGGTTCATTTATTCTCCCTATGCAGAAGCTTTGTCCCCGTTACCTACAGGAACAAGTTTCCACTCCTTCAGCCTGTAGGTTTCTGTATTTCACACTTCTTTACTATCCTCATTCTTACATGTGCTGTTGTCACAAGTAGGCTTTTAACTTCAAGGGTCAGGTCTTTGATTTTTATCTCTTAAAAATAGCACCTTGCATGTTGTGGACCCTTGGAGATGATAGAATCTAATCTCTGTTATTTGTCCCTCTGTCTGCTTGCCTTTCTGCCAGTCAGTCTTCTGTCTTCCTGTCTCTGCTTCTGTCTATGCCATTTGGCCTACTGTTGTCTCACGTTCTGCACTTCCTTTTGAGGAAAATTCATCTGATGTCTCCTATCACTTTTACCTGACATCTACCCCACCTTTGTTTTGTTTTGTTTTGTTTTGTTTTTAGTAGACATGTGACTCAGTTTCTATTCTTTTTCTAGATTTCCAAGATACAATAATCAATTTTTTTTTCACAGAACATCCTTATGTTGCCTTTCTGGGGCTTGATAACACGAGAACTCTGTATATTGTATGCCAAGGAAAATTACCCTTGGAGAGTATACAATATTTTAAAGAATTTAAAATGTACAAAGCAGATGAGTTCTTCATTTTGTATTATCTTTTGTATTTCTGATTACTTTGCATCCAGTGAAAGTGATAAGTGACTATTACAGGTGATGGCAAAGTTGACACAGAACCGTTGCTTTTTACATTTAAACAACGAATCCAAATACTCTTGACAGTTCAGACCTGCTCCTTCTGCCACCTGGTAGCATGTCAGGTCTCTGTGTTGCAGTCACTTCAGAAGATAATCTGTCAGCTCGTTAAGCAGTTAAATGCAGAGTTATCATTTGACCCAGAAGTTCCACTCTGAGATGTGTCCCCAAGAGAAATGGAAATATACGTCCACCCGAAACCTGTATGTGACTATTCACAGCACCATTGCTCATAATAGCCAAAAAGTGGAAACAATCCTAATGTCCATTAACAGGTGAATGGAGAAAAAAAAATGCTACGTCCATACCTTGGAAAAATGTTTAGCCATAAAAAGGAATAAAATACCGATAATCTGCTACAACATGGATGACCCTTGAAAACATTAAGGTAAATGAAAGAATCCAGACACAGAAGACCACATATTTCACAGTTTCACTCATATAAAATGTCCAGAACAGGTGAATCTGCAGAAACTGAAAATATACTAGTGGATGCTTACGGCTCAGTAATGGGAATGTGGGGGAGAATTATTTAATAGGAATAGGGTTTATCTTTAGAGGGATGAAAACATTCTAAACTTGATGGTGATGATGGTTGCATACCTCTCTGAATATTCTGCAACCGTTAAAATTCTTTAATGGCATCAATGGGATGGTGGGGGATTAAATCTCAGTCAGCGGTCACAAAAAATAATACACATTAAGGTGTAATTTAGGATCTTGTAATCTTTATTAGTCTAATAACTTTTAATGTTTATCTTGATTAGGATATCCCCTTTCTTACAAGCTTTAATTTACACCCAGATTTGCCTCACGTTCCATCCTCACTTCTGGATATATTCATGGAATTTGGGCTGGTGGCTCTGAAATTTAACATGCATTAGAGTTACTTGGGAGGACCCAACTCCAGCGGGTCAGATTTCGTATGTCTGGCGTCAGGCTCAAGAATTTCCCTGACATTCTGCGTTGATAGTGCGGAGCCTGCTTGGGATTCTCTCTATCTTTCTCACTCTCTCTGCCCCTCACTTGCTAGTGTTGTCTTTAAAACTTGAAAAAAAAAAAAAAAAGAATTTGCCTGACAGATTTTATGAGAACTCCTGGTACGGTTTGAGCCTAGTGCTTTAAGTCTTACAACATCATTTGTTTAGCATGTTTATTAGCTTCTAAGCTAATGGCCTTGGTAGACCTTGATTTCGGCTCTATAGGATCTCTCCCATTCTGCTGTTCTCATACAGCATCTCTCTTTTACCAATGAGAACATAGCTGTTTAGTGTTCTGATTTCCTTTGGTGAGCACACCTCTCCCCTGGTCTGCCTAAGGGGCTTGATGTCTGAATCAAAGGTTCTTACTTACTATTCAACTTTTTAAGCTCAATTTCCTTTCACATTTGTAGCACAATTTTCTTTGCAAATCTGCCTTAGAAACTTTATGCTGCACAAAATAAAATTTTTTTTGCAGAAAGAAATGAAAAGCAGTTTGTTTATAAAGTGATACACTTAAGCTAGATGCAAATTCCACTTACCATTTTTTGGTGTACTTCACTATAGTCTTAGTATTTGTTTCGATTCCCAGATTAAAGGGTGACTTCAGTTTGTTTTAAGTAGAGCTTTCTTACCTGAAATATTTTCACTAGGTAAGCTCTATGTGGAAACATATGACAAAGCATCCATTATTGGCAAATGCTTAAGGAAACTGCTTTCGGAGGAACTTTATCTTCTTGATTTAATGCAAGCAAACAAAACATTTTCTGAAAAGGAAATATCCTTAGGATCCTGTCATCATAAAGTCCTTAAGCCTCTTGTCCAATGTAGAGAATTAGTGATGGTTCAAAATACTTATTAAACTAATAAATGAATGAGCCATCGGCTGGGGATCTAGCAGATTGCTGGGATTACAGAGACAATGAGACCCTTGCCTTGAAGGGATTTACAGTCTGGTAGTGTGCCTTGTAAATCAATCAGTGAGGATTTACTTAGCATCTGAGGTTTGCTGGTGCTGTGTGAGATGCTTGAAGGGGGTCTGAGAGACAGAGAAGGGAGGCCCTGCCCTTGAGAGTTTTTAACCTGTTACGAGAGGAGACTCAGTACAAGAAATAACCACCTGACACGTGTAGTATATTGTGTGGTGGTGACTGTACTTGCCGCTGGAATTCAGAGTGGGGCGCTGGGGATTGAGCTGGAGATGTGTGTGGACGCACACATCAGGACTGCACTGAAAAACAGCTGTAGGCAAAAATGTCATCTCTGAGAATAAATGGCAAGGAGCTTAAAAGTGATGTTTCAAAAAGAAAAAAAAAAAAAAAAAGCAACCAGCCAGAATGTAGAATTCTTTACTGTGCTGGTGTGGAAGCAGCAGCTGTTATCTATCAAACGGAGGAATCCTGATTCACGCTGGCCAGTTTAGTGCCCCTCTCCTGCCCACTGTGTTGTTAGAGGCCCTTTTATATGGGGCTCTGGCTGGCACCATAGTTTGGGGAACCGTCTGGAAGAGCAGAAAAATCTAGAAGCCAAACAACAAACAGCTTGCTTAGGATGTTTTACTATGCTGGAATAAGTAATGCAGAATTTTATTTTATGAACAAAGGTAGGAATATAGCGAAAAATACAGTAATGATAGTATTAGAAACCGAATACTTTGGGCTTATCTGCCGCGTTTGAATGTTAGAAAAAATCTCAGGTCATTCTGACTTTGGAAATTCCTATTTGCATGATAGGTGTTGTATGTATGTGTATGGAATTACAGTTAAGTTTTTGTTGATTGTTTTATTATTGCACTAGCATTGGTCCTGTTTGAGTCCTGTGACTTCAACTTTATGAGAACATACTTGATTTAGCCAGATTTTTAAGTTGAGGCCATATGTTTGCTAAAGTGAATTAGTCAATAATTTATAAGTACGGTGGATATGTACATAATACATATTTACCTTTTTTTTTTTACCTTATTCCAAAAATGATTTAATAAGGAAATATAAACTTAGCCTCCTTTTCAACACTGCTGATTAAAAATGTATATGTTTATACATATACAGTTTAATAAAATGTTTATCTTCCCCATAAAGACTGTATACTAATATTGAATTCTTATATCATATGTGGAAATATTTCCAAATGTATAAAAGACTAAAATGTAAAAAATAAAAATCTTGGAAGACAATCATTTAGGATATATGTGAATGTAGGGTTAGGGAAAGTCCATCCTAACTAGGGATGGGAAGCCCAGAGATTTCAAAGATAGGCATTTTGACTATATCAAAACCTAGTAAATTTTTACAGCTGAAAATATCATAAACCATGTTAAAAGAAAAACAACAGATTTGGAGTAATAAGTATAAAGAGATGATAGATAAAAGGTTTTACCTATAATATAAAGAGAATTTTTATACAGATGAATAAAGACCAAATTTGTCAAAAAATTTTGCCAAAGCTACAAGTAAGCATTTTAGAGAAAAACAAATTCCAGTGAACCCCAAACATATGAAAAGATGCTCAAAGATGCTCAGTGTATTTGGGGAATGCACGTTAACATAACGAGATACCATTTTATACCTATTAGTGTGACAGAAATGAGAGTAATCAGTCTTGCTGTTGGAGACAGGAAATGGAGCAATCTGCTGTTGTTAGCAGAGATGAGAACTATTACATGTTTTCTTTGGAAAATAATCTCGCTAACCTCTATTAACATAAAAAAATACATGTCCCTTTAATTCGGCAGTTCCAGTTGTGACTATCCCATAGAAATATGAACAATATGTGAAATACATATGTGAAAAAATATTTCTATGTACCCATATATAGATATTTATTGCAGTACCTAACAGGCAGAAATCTGGAAAACAAAGTAAATGCCTATCCATAGTTGAATATTATCATATATTACGGTGTATCTGTGTCATAGAATGGTATGTCATTTGGGGGGAAAATTAGCTATGTTAGTTGCCTTGGAATTGCAATGATGTATTACTGAGAAAAGCAAGATACGGAAAAGTTCCAATTACATAATCCTCTCTTTGTAGAAGTTAAAAAAGAAAGTTCATATGAGCATATTTTAGTGTATATATGTGAAAATTTATGTCTGTTTATAAATACAGAGACGCACAGCCCTAGTATGTGTGTTGGACAAGGGGGTTAAAGGAAGGGTATGAGATGTTTATATGCAAATAAAAAAGAGAAGGAGAGACAGAAAACCAAAAATGAGAGTATGAATAGCATAAGTAAAAGCATTTGTGATAGCAACAAATTTATATATGTAAGTTTTGAGACATTTATGTAAACGACGTACATGTATTTAAAAATCTAAAAAAGGTGAAAACAATCTCAAAGAGGGAGGGAGCTGGTATGTGTGTGCCAGAGAAATTGACCATGGACATCTCTTTTGGCTGGAAGATACGGGCAGACCTGTAATGGTGTGAAAAATGCCATTTGAGAACTACAAAAAGGTTATCTCTAGTGTTAGAAAAAAACTTTCTGAGATTGGCATGCCCTTTTATATTGCAACTCTGCACTTTCAGTTTATTGAGGAAAAACAACATCCCCAAATAGTATACATTACTACATTACTTCGGTAAAGACGGATTATGATAACACTGGAGTGTGATACAGATAGGCTCTGGACCTAGTGGCACACTCACCGTATGAGGCAAGGTATGTAGTTTGACCGAGGGAGGTCACAGAAGGCTTCCAGTTGGAAGCAAAAGATGTGTTCTAGGCAGAAAGGCAGCAGGAGAGACCGCGAGAAGGCGTGTGGGTCTTTGTGTTAAGTGCAGTGGAGCACACCAATCAGCTAAGCAGGAGACTATAAATGGAAATTGCTCCATTTTATTGACTGTAACACTCTGTCGATTGTAAGATGCATTAGTATTTTACGTACCACTAAGAAAGAAAGACATGCCTATTAAACTATTATACCAACATTTGTATCTCATGATTTCTCTGAGATCCGAGAGTTCTGAAATTCTCAAGAATCCAGTAGCAATTTTGGCATCCATGGTTCTGGGTTAGGATCTCTTAGGAGGATTACCCTCAAGATGTTGGCGGGGACTGGGGCACCTGGGTGACTCAGGCAGTTAAGCGTCTGACTTCGGCTCAGGTCATGATCTCGCGGTTTGGGAGTTCGAGCCCTGCATCGGGATCTGTGCTGACGGCTCACAGCCTGGAGCCTGTCTCCTATTCTGTGTCTCCTCACTTTGCCCCTCCCCCACTGTGTGTGTGTGTGTGTGTGTGTGTGTGTGTGTGTGTGTGTGTGTGCGCGCGCGCGCGCTCTCTCTCTCCCCCCCCATCTCTCAAAGGTAAATAAACATTAAGGAAAAAAAAAAGATGTTGGCCGGGACTATAGTGATTTGAAGGCTTGACTGGGGCTGGAAAAACCCACTTTCGGGACGGCTGCCTCACATGGCTGACAGGAGGATCCCTCGTGCCCCGTAGGGATGCTTGAGTGTCCTCACAACATGGCAGATACTTCATTGCAGAGTGAATGATCCATGAACATGAGTGAGGAGGATTCTGTACTGTCTTTTATGACTTAGTTTCAGCAATCACATGGCATCACTTATAATATTCATTAGAAACGAGTCACGACATCCAGCCTACTTTCAGTGGGAGAGCAATTGGATTCTGTCTTCTGAAGCATCCAAGGAGGAGGGTCACAGGATATATGGGCATAATGGAAACCACAACGTATGGAAAAGGAAGTATAAGTGGACAAAATGGTTAGTTATTTTGTAAAACTTCATCATGGTCTTCCTCTTCTCAACCATTTTACAGAGGAGTTGTTGTTTTGTACCTTTTGACACATATTGTTCTCTATGCGATTAAGAAGATTGCTGATGAAGGAGGTTTAAACAAAATGATACACTATTGACTCCCAGGTTTTTTGTTTCCAAGTTGCTGTCAACAGAAATGTGGGTTTTAAGGCCAGCCCTTTCTTGACCTTACCAGAAAGTTAGAAAAACTTCCATTAACACAATCAGGATTTATTTTCCTTACTCAGATGGTTCTCAAATGGCTTATTGATTGAAATGTTGAAGAGTTTTCATGGTCCAGACAGGTCACTGGGAGTAACAAACCAAGTTTGTGCGTGCGTGGATAGTGACAACTGTGTCGCAGTTGCCACCAGGCCCACAAGTGTTGATTAAATTAATTAGAGCACACCCTTATTTCACAATGTGAAAATATAAAAAAAAAAAAGTGTGGTTATTACTCAGTGATGTCTACAGCTGTTGTTTTTGGTGGCTCAGCACACTCCCTTTTGGCTAGTTTTCTCTCTCTCTCTCTCTCTGTCTCTCTCTCTCTCTCTCTCTTTTTGGGGGGTAATAGTTCCACATCCCACACATTTTAGGGGAATTGCTTCTCCCTCACCCTCACCCTGCAGTCTTAGGGGATGCCGCCAGTCCTACCTAGCCGTGAACTGTGGTGGTGGACCCCCAAGCTGTTACCCAGGTGACCACTGTGAATGCCTCAAGGATGGAGTCATGACTAAGTCTGTCAGTATTGTTTGGAGAATATTTGTAAACTGGAGGTAGCCAGGCTAACTGCCTCTCTGCAGTTGTCTCCTCGCAGGAAAGATAAGAGTTCAGCTTCCCTTGCAGCCATGTGTTCTGTTTTGGGCTTGTGGGGTGGGGGTGGGGGGGGGCAAAATCCGCAGCAGAAAGCTATGAAACTAATAAGGCTTTTTGGAAATAAATCCACCGCTTTTGCTTAAGGTGGTTCAAGCTGAGATTAGTCCTGACTATTAAAGATTTGTAAAATATGATTTCTCTAGCTTTGTTTAGTGTTCTGCCTTTGCAGTAAAAAATGTCACATCACCCATAAAGGATGTTGCGATTTTTGTGTTATGAATTTGATGGTGACCAATCCGGTAGTTCTCACTAGCCTTTTTTTTTTTTTTTTTAATTTAGTCCCAGAGCTTGCTTGCTTGCTTTATGCATTTATTTGAAATATAATTTATTGTCAAGTTAGCTAACATACAGTGTATACAGTGTGCTCTTGGCTTCGGGAGTAGATTCCCATGATTCATCACTTACATACAACACCCAGTGCTCATCCCAACAAGTGCCCTCCTCAGTGCCCATCACCCATTTTCCCCACCCCCATCAACCCTCAGTTTGTTCTCTGTATTCAAGAGTCTCTTAGGGTTTGCCTCCCTCTCTGTTGTAACTATTTGTTTTTCATTCCCTTCCCCCGTGGTCCTCTGTTAAGTTGGTCAGTTTCCACATATGAGTGAAAACATGATATCTGTCTTTCTCTAAGGGACTTACTTCACTTAGCATACATAATACCCTCCAGTTCCATCCACATTATTGCAAATGACTGCAAATGGCAAGATTTCATTCTTTTCATTGCTGAGTATTATTCCTGTGTGTGTGTGTGTGTGTGTGTGTGTGTGTGTGTGTGTGTGTGTATGTATGTATCACATCTTCTTTATCCATTTGTCAGTTGATGGAAATTTGAGCTCTTTCCATAATTTTGGCTATTGTTGATTGTGCTGCTGAAAACATTGGTGTACATGTGTCTCTATGAATCAGTGCCCCTGTATCCTTTGGATAAATTCCTAGCAGTGCTATTGCTGGGTCAGAGGGTAGTTCTATTTTTAATTTTTTGAGGAAACGCCATGCTTTTCCAGGCGGCTACACCAGTTTGCATTCCCACCAACAGTGCAAGAGGGTTTCCATTTCTCCACATCTTCACCAACATCTGTTGTTTCCTGAGTTGTTAATTTTAGCCACTCTGACTGGTGTGAGGTGGTATCTCAATGTGGATTTGATTTGTGTTTCCCGGATGATGAGCTATGTTGAGCATCTTTTCAGTGCCTCTCGGCCATCTGGATGTCTTCTTTGGAGAAGTGTCTTCTGCCCATTTCTTCACTGGATTATTTGATTTTTGGGTGTTGAGTTTGGTAAGTTCTTTATGGATTTTGGATACTAACCCTTTATCTGATGTGTCATTAGCAAATATCTTCTCCCAATCTGTCAGTTGACTTTTAGTTTTGTTGATTGTTTCCTTGGCTGTGCAGAAGCTTTTATCTTGATGAGGTCCCAATTTGTAGATCCAGTTTTTGATGTGTAGCTAATGAGAAGAGAAGATGAACATAAAATTGGTAGATGTCTGAATTTGTCTTCCAAGAAAATAATGGAGATTTTAAGCATTGCTTACTGGTTTACATTTGATTTTGACCAACTTGTTTGACTAAGTGGAAGAATCATTTTGGAATAAGGAAAATTGAAGTTTTAGCAACGACCCCGGAAGTCTGAAGTGCTGAGCATTCCAGTTTCCACAGGAGATGTTTGCGATGCTGAGCTTCAAGCTACTATAGAGGATTGCTCAGGAGAAGAAATAGTCTCATTAGATGTGAAGTTTGTTTTTTTTACATTTATTTATTTTTGAGAGACAGAGACAGAGCACAAGCAACAGAGCACGAGCTGGGGAGGGGCAGAGAGAGAAGGAGACACAGAATCTGAAGCAGGCTCCATGCTCTGAGTTATCAGCACAGAGCCCCCGACACGGGGCTCGAACCCACGAACTGTGAGATCATGACCTGAGCTGTAGTCAGTGCTCAACCGACTAAGCCACCCAGGTGCCCTAGATGTGAATTTTAATAGTAATATTTTATACTGTTTACACAGTATTTACCTGAACATTAATAACTAGACACTCCTAAAAATTTATTTTTTTGTCTTCTCTGATTTCTTACATATGCATTTTGTAAATTTTTTTCCATGCAGAGCCTTTCCATGCATTTTTGCATTTGTACCTAAGTATTTTGATATTTTTCAAGTGTTTATAAGCAATACTTTGTTTTAAATTTTGGTTTCCACATATTCACTGTCAGTATGTAGAAATGTGACTGGATTTCATGTGGAGTTGAAGAAGTCCTCATGTGAAAAATGACACTATTTGTTCCCATAGGAAATAATGAACCACACAAATGACTTCGTTCTTATTTAGGCAAAATCTTCAAGATTTCTTTTTTATGATTTTTGAGGTTTTATGATTTTCAACCACATCGTATATATCACTTTAAATATAACTTTATTTTTGGAGAAAACTTTACAAAGAAAGCATCTGCCCAGAGAAAATATTTTTCTAAGTAAATGAGTTATCCCTGATGCATAATGATTTTGAAGTTCACTTACAGCATGATACGTGTGGAAACAATAATTGAAGCTTAATTTCTCTGTCAGCTATTTTTTAGACTAAACTTGTTCTGATTATGTGCTTAGTTTTAAAAAGTCAGCTTGATCAGACTTGCCTCCATCATTCAGTGTATTCCCTTCTAAATAGACACGGAAATTAAACATAATGATTTGGACAGCTAGTTAATGACATTTAAGATGAACTTAACACACTGATTTGCTTATTCAATCCTCTATTTAGAAGCATATATTAGGTAAACTCAGTCAATTCACACGGATTCATATCTCAAGTCTTGCTGTGGATTTATGTGTCACTTTCTCCGTAATCTCAGGTTTGCTAGTAACTTCGTTATTCTCCGGTAAGACCTGCCTTTATTGGTTAATGTTGACTTTGCTGCCTTCACACAGTATTCACTACCGCTCTTTATCGGTTGCAGTTACAACCACCATAAATAAAGCATGAAGAGAAGAGACAGAAGGAGTCGATTTATTTTCATGCATTTTTGGTTACCATCTAAATCACAATTGTCAGAGGCAAGTGGAGTTTAATGGTCATCCTTAACAAGTTTAGGGAAAAATGTGCAGTTTTACTCTTTCCATGTTGTGTTTTATGGCTCTTTCCCATTTGGTTCTGAATAATGATGATTCAGTAATGACATTTTATTATCCAAGCTTGATGAATAGGACTGGAAAGTGTTTATTTTCTCCTTCCACTTCGCTATAACACCTCAGCAAGAGTGAGAGACGCTGACTGATGTTATACAGAGACCGTGTTTAATGTTTTTTAATGACGTGCTTGAGTTAAAATAGAAATATCTCTGGCCTTATTTGGACCCTGGCAGGTAAGGTCTGTTCTTTGTAGTGTGTTTGTTGGTTGGGGCCATGTCCAGTTTCATTGCAAATGTATGTGTTGACGATCACACAGTACAAATACACAGGCATATAAATGTATATATTGAATAATCTTTTACAGTGTTTTAATTTTGTTTTACCTGCAAAATCATTTTATTCAAGGGCAATCATATATGAGAAATCTTCTGGGAGTTCCAAGGCCAGGTACTAGATGAAAGGCTAGCCCTTTGGTTGAGGTGGCCTGTGTAGTGCTGGCCACCGGACTTCCCCCTGCCACCTCCACATCTCTGCACTGATCTGTTACAAGCTATAAAATCACAGTAAAACCTTGGATTGCGAGTAACTTGTTCTGTGAGTGTTCTGTAAGATGAGCAAACATTTCTAATAAAGTTTCACTTGATAAACGAGCGATGTCTTGGAATACGAGTAGTACGTCTCACCAAATGTCACATGATCACACCTGAGACAGTCGTTCTGAAAACTTGCTTTGATTAACAAGTGTTTTGGATTACAAGCATGTTTCTGGAACGAATTATGCTCACAAACCAAGATTTTACTGTATAGGGATTCTTGCTGTTGTCTTCTTCGCTATTTCTTAGGCTTTTTTCTTCTCATCGTAGGTAAGTCGATACTACCTTTTGATTATAAGGAAGTTTTAAAATGATTGAATGATGTATTTTAATTATTTGGGATGGAATAGATCCAAAGTTGCTTTATTTTGTTTTACTTCATGGACTGATATTACTGTTGGCAACATGACTGTTTGGAGAGGAAACTAATTTTTAGAGAATTGGAAGTTTTAATAACCTTGGAGATGGAATCAATCCAAAGTAAATATAGAGAATTCCATTATGCTTTATAATTTTGATATTTGTTAACCAGTTTCCTTATGTTGGCTGTGTAAGAAGATAGAGTGAAAAAGGAAAAAAAAATAGATGCTTGCAATGAATTGTTCTGTAAATTTAACATATCTTGTATTTTCAACTACGTGAAGTTTGAACCAATATTGTTTGATTAACACTTTTAAATGATTTTTTTAGATATAATTAAGGTTGCAATATTTGCCCTTTGATAACTGGAATACAGTGTTTGTCAGTTGGAATGGTCTGTTAATGTGGTTTGTCTTTTGGCCAGGACAGGATTTACTGAAATAGGCTAGGTTGCTTCAAGACTAAAGGGACAGTCCTGTGGGTATTTTGGAAAACTGGCTTGTGGATCTGCCCATCCTTCTTCTGAAGGGGCCACTCCTGGTATTCTTGAAGCATGTTAACAGTGAATGTTCTTTATATATGATTTTTAATCATTTGAACAAAGTTTTATTCTGGGATCATTAAGCTTCATTATTATCCTTTTAAGTGTTATAAGAAAGAAGATTTAGTCTTTATTACCCTAATCTAAGTGGGATTTCCAGACACAGCATTGGTGTGTAGGTTGGTATAAAATTTGAGTTTATGACTGAAAGAAATACATGATTTTTTAAAAAGCAGTTAAAGAAGGAGTTAAATGGTGGTGAGAGTTTTTATGATGAAATTTTCAGAGAGAATGGCACGACGTCCCCATTGCAAATCTGTGGTGGGAGGGAGGGAGAGGTTCTGCATGTGTGCCTCCCAGTTGTTTATAGATAGAAACAATAAAATATACCTTATTGGATTACTGTGAAGATAAAGTGAGATAATATCTAAAACTGGGTAGCTGTAATTACTTGATAAATTGTACTCATTATTAGGATTGTTATTCTTAACACTATACAATTTCCATCCTTTTAGCTTTTTTGGAGTGTCAGGAATGTAGTGTGTCTCTGGTCCAGTGAGGACGTTTGCCAAGGTTTATCCTCCTACTTAAGAACTGTATTAGCTCATTTCTTTAACTCGATTCGGTATTCCATTGGTTCTTTCTTAAGAACAAAAACAAATGGGAAAAGCAAAAGAAAAGGCAACCCATCTTACCTTAATATTTTTGTCAAAATTTCAACTGCAATTTAAGATTTTAGACAATGTAAAAAAAAAAAAGAAAAGAAAAAGGAACAGAAAAGCATAACAGATTTTTATTAATTGGTTTAGTATCTTGCAGCTTTATTGATTTTATCTATTCCAACATTTTTTGATGGACTCTTTGGGATTTTTTATAAGTAATGTCATCTTCAAATAGTGATAGTTTCACTTTTTTACCCCCAATTTGGATGCCATTTATTTCTTGCCTGATTGCTCTGGTGAGAACTTCCAATACTACGTTGAATAAAAGTAGTGAGTGGATACTGTCTTATTCCTGATCTTAGAGGAAAAGCTTTTAGCTTTTCACTCTTGAGGATGGTATTAGCCATGAGCTTGTCATATATGGCCTTTATTAAGCTGATACAGATTTCCTCTATAACCACTTTGTTGAGTTTTTATCATAAATGGATGTTGTATTTTGTCAAAAGCCTTTTCTTTATCTGGTGAGATAATCGTGTGATTTCTATTCTTCATTTTGTTAATGTGATGTATCACGTTGACTAATTTGTGGATGTTGAATTGTCCTTGTTTCCATAGAATAAATCCCACTTGATCATTCTATATGATTTTTTAAAGTGTATTATTGAATTCAGTGTGCTAATATTTTGTTGAGAGTTTTTACATCTATGTTCATCAGGGATATTGGCCTGTAATTTTCTTTGCTTGTGGCATCCTCATCTGGTTTTGGTATCAGGATATTGCGGCCTTGTAAAAATCTTTTTGAAAGTATTGCCTACCCTTCTGTTTTTTGGAAGAGTTAGGAAGGATTGGTATTATTTCTTCTTTAAAAGTTTGGTAAAATCCACCAGTGAAGGCATCTGGTCTTGGACTTCTGTTTGAATCAGTAGTTAAAAATCCCTCCCGACAATCTCCTTTATGGAAATCAATCTGCTCACATTTTCTGTTTCATTATGATTTTGTATTAGTAGGTTGTGTGTTTCTAGGAATTGATCCATTTCTTTGAGGTTGTCCAATTTGTTGGTATGAAGTTGTTCATAGTAGTCTCTTATGATCCTTTGCATTTTTTTCATGTCAGTTGTAGTATCTCCTCTTACCTTTTCTGTGGTGAGTCTGTCTAAAGGTTGTCAGTTTTCTCTTTTTAAAGAACCAGCTCTTACTTTCATTGATCTTTTCTATTGTCTTTTTAGTTTCCATTGCATTTATTCTGCTATAATGGTTGATTGTTTACTTCTTGCTTTGCTTCAAACTTCGGGCCTTGTTTATTCTTTTTCTAGTTTTTTGAGGTGTAAAGTTAGGTTGTATATCTGACTTTTCTTGATGTAGGCATTTATCACCATGAACTTGTCTCTGAGAACTGCTTTCGATGTATTTCGTAAACTTTGGTATGTGCCATTTCCATTTTCACTTGTCTCAAGGCATTTCTGTTCTGATTTCCTTTTTCCACTGGTTCAGTAGCTTGTTGTTCAACTTCCACATATTTGTTAATTTTCCAGTTTTCTTTGTGTAATTAATGTATAGTTTTATACGATTATGGTTGGAAAAGGTGCTTAATATTGATTTCAAGCCTCTGAAATTTATTAAGACTTGTTTTTTGGCCTAACATGTGATCTTTGAAAATATTCCATGTGTAATTAAAAAGAATGCTTATTGCTTTTGGATGGGATATTCTGTAAATATCTGTAAAGTCCATCTGGTCTAATGTGTCACTTAAGCCCAAATTTATTAAAGTTGCAGGATCAAAAATCAATGCACAAAATCATGTGATATTTCTATACACTAATAATGAAGTATCAGAAAGAGAAATTAAGAAAATAGTCCCATTTACAATTGCATCAAAAAGAATAAGTACCTAGGTATATGTTTAACTGAGGAGCTTAATGACCTGTATGTTGAAAACTATGAGACACTATAATGAAAATTAAAGATACACATATGGAAATGGAAAGATAATTATGTGATAATGGATGAGAAGAATTAGTATTGTTAAAATGTCCATACTACCCAAACCAATCTACAGATTCAGTGCATTCTCTATAAAAATTACAATGGCATTTTTCACAGAAATAGAACAGGAAAATTCTAGAATTTGTGTGGAACCACAGAAGATACTGAATAGCCAAAGCAATCTTGAGAAAGAACAAAGCTGGAGGCATCACACTCCCTTATTTCAAACTATATTGTCAAGCTGTAGTAGTTAAAACAATATGTCATTGACATACAAATAGACATATAGATCAGTGAAACAGAATAGAGAGCCGGCAGTAAACCACATATATATATGGTCAATTAGTTTATGACGAGGAGCCGATAATGTGCAATGGAGAAAAGATACTCTTTTCGGTAAATGGTGTTGGGAAAACGGGACAGCCATATGTTTATGTTTAGGCAAAACATAAAGCTGGATCACTGTCTTAGACCGCACAGAAAAATTAATTCAAAGTATATTAAAGATTTGAACATAAGACCTGAAACCATAAAACTCCTAGAAGAAAACATAGGCATTAAGCTCCTTGACAGAAGTCTTGGTGATAGTTTTTTTTTTTTTTTTTTTGATTCTGAGAGCAGAAGCTAAAGCAACACAAATGGAAACACACAAGTGGGACAGCATCACACTAAAAAGCTTCTGCACAGCAAATGAAACCACCACCAAAATGAAAAGGTAACCTACAGATTGGGTGAAAATGATCACAAATCCTATATTTGATAAGGGGCTATTAAAAATATGTAAAGAACTTACGCCCCTCAATAGCAAAACGAAAACTTAAACAATCAAGTTAAAAATGGGCAGAAAATCTGAAGGGACGTTTTTCCAAAGACCTACAGATGGCCAACAAGTACCTGAAAAGATGCTCTCTATCATTACTCATCGGGGAAATGCAAATCAAAACTTCAATGAGATATCCCCTTAGACTTGTTAGAATGACTATTATCAAAAGACTAGAATTAACAAGTGTTGGTGAGGATATGGAGAAAAGGGAACCCTTATTTACTGTTGGAAATGTAAACTGGTATAGCCGCTATGGAAAATAGTATGGAGGTTTGTCACAAAATTAAAAATAGAACTACCGTAACACCCAGTGATTCTACTTCTGGGTATTTATCAGGAAAAAAAAGTGAAAACACTTACTTGAATAGATGTGCAGCCCCATGTTCATTCCAGCATTATTTACAATAGCCAAGGTATGAGAACAGCCTCGGTGTCTATCAGTGGATGAGTAAAGAAATTGTGGAGTGCATCCGTGGTGGACTATTCAGCGGTGAAAAGAAGGAAATCTTGCCACTTGAGACCACATGATGTACCTCGGGGGCATTATGCCCAGTGAAATATGTCTGCAAAAGACAAATACCATATGATGTCACTTATACGTGGAATCTAAATAATCGCACATTATACGGTCACACATCATACGTTCACATACCATGCGTTTATACATACAGCGTACAAAACACTAAGTCTGATGATAGAGAATAGTGTGGTGGTTGCCAGAAGCAGGGGTTGTGGGTAGGTGAACTTTTCTTGGGGGAAGGAGATAAATAAATTGGGAAAGAAAAGGGCACCAAGGGGATATCCCATCAACATCTTGGAGTGTTTCTTTCTCATTTTGTGTGTGTGCGCATGTGTATGTGAGATTGTATTTACTATGATAAGACATATACTTTGAAAATTCTTTGCTTACTGATGCATCATAATTACGCAGTTCTGTGGCTCTGCTCTGCAGAATAAATGAGGAGTATTTTTTTAGTCTCTAGAAGAAGCACCACTTTAGCAGAAATGTTGCTGCCCAGTTTCTTCTTGTCTGTTTTTTCTCCTTTGCACTGATTTTCTTCCCCCTATTTTTCTTTTTTTTTTCTTTTTAAATTTTTTTTTTCAACGTTTATTTATTTTTGGGACAGAGAGAGACAGAGCATGAACGGGGGAGGGGCAGAGAGAGAGGGAGACACAGAATCGGAAACAGGCTCCAGGCTCTGAGCCATCAGCCCAGAGCCCGACGCGGGGCTCGAACCCACAGACCGCGAGATTGTGACCTGGCTGAAGTCGGACGCTTAACCGACTGTACCACCCAGGCGCCCCTCTTCCCCCTATTTTTCATGTCATGTGCTAAACTCATGCATCAGAAAAGAATTTTTTTTTTCAAAAGCAGGTTTATTGGTAGCCTCTGGCTCAAAACGTAGCTTAGAGATATTGATAGGTCCTAATCTCTTCAAGGACACAAATTTGGCATTCTGAGAAATACCGAATCTCAAAGATACTTTGGAATAATGTCGAACGAAATGGTACTAATCGTTTAGCATGTAGGCAGTTCTTTAATACATGTGCATTGAAAATTTAATAGGCAGTAAACTTAAAAAAAATTGAAGTTCAACATCAAAATATTCATTTACCAAATATTTAGCTCAGTGCCTGCTACACACCAGCCAGTCCAGGGATGAAATGGTAAATAAGACGTGCTCTCTGTTGTCACGGAGCCTGTAGTTTATTGGGATAAGGGGATACGAGGAAGACAGATCATAAAAGAGAAAACAAAAAAATGAAGGAGAATATCCAACGGTGATCACATTGCATTAAATCAAAAGGTGAGGTGGTCAGGGAGCGGCTCTCTGAAAAGGATTTGAGCCGCAATCTAAACATAAGAAGAAACTAGCCCTGGAAAGCCAGGCGGCAAAGTACTTCTGTCTAAGGGAGCGATAGGCGCGAAGGCCCTGCTAGTGGAGTGGGGTTGGTGCGTTAGAGAAGCAGGAAGAAGGGTATTTGTGGCTGGCGGCCAGTCAGTGAGGAGGGTACGCAATTTCTCACTGAAGTGAGACAAAAAATACATTTTGAGTTATATGTATATGAAAACCCAAGTAAGATTTAAGTTGTTGTTGTTGTTGTTTTTCGTAAGAATTGTGTGTGCACATACTTCCCCGCTTTCTTGGAAAGAAACGCTAAATCTGAGCTGTTCTCATTTTTAACTTTAGTTGTGGACTGTTAACTTCAGTTGTGGGCTGAGAAGGATTGTGTGTCCCCAGCTCCTAACTGGCTGTTATTTACCATGGGGGAGGGGGAGGGGTAGGAGGAGGAGGTGGGGGAGGGAACCCTGGGAAGAAGCCTGATGTGCATTTTTGTATCGGAATGTGGGAGCTATAGACATGCTCACTGGAGCCTGCTGGGAGCCGCAGCAGTGCTAATGCGTTCATAGTGTTTATGAAGTGCCAGGCACGCTCCTGACATCGTTTCGTAGGTTGATTCATTTAATTCTTACCCTAGGAAGTAGGTGCCCCATTTAACAGACGTGGAAATAGAGACACAAAGAGATTGAGTGATCTGGTCAAGGTCACATAGGAAGTCACACTTGTTCAACGCCACAAACAAGTAGCTGAGCTAGAATTCAACCCCTGATTTACATGTACCTGCTTAAAATAAAGCAAAACTTTCTTTGTTTTTAATTTTAAAAACCTGTTTATTCTTTATTTTTGAGAGAGACAGAGGCCGAGTGCAAGCAGGGGAGGGGCAGAGGGAGAGGCAGGCTCCAGGCTCTGAGCTTTTATCACAGAGCCTGATGCGAGGCTTGAACTCATGAACCACGAAATGGAGACCTGAGCCAAAGTCGGGCGTTTAACCAACTAAGCCAGTGAGGCACCCCTAAAGCAAAACTTTCTAATAAGTCATCATTGGTGATTCATTTCCTTGTGTCTTAGGAAAAGTTAATGATTACAAAGTATAATGGGATCTGGTCCTTCATTTTTTCTTTATGGAAAATCTCCTCCTTCAAACACTCTTAGTACTTAGAACCTTTTTTTTTTAATGAAACTTTTATTTTTTTAATGTTTATTTATTTATTTTTGAGAGGGAGAGAGAGAGAGGGAGAGAGAATGAATATATCTGAAGCAGGCTCCAGGCTCTAAGCTCTCATTGCAGAGCCTGAGGCAGGGATCGAACTCACAAACTATGAGATCATTACTTGAGCCGCAGTTGTTCACTGAACTGACTGAGCCTCCCAGGCGCCCCTACATAAAACCTTTTTTAGGTATTTAACAAAGCTTTTTAAGGAAGAAAGTGAGACCGTAGACTTTTGTTTAGTTACATTGTTCTTTTTAGTATGATAAAATATTTTTCAGGATTTAGAGTCCTTGGATGTTTAAATTTTTAGGAGGGCATACATGCTTGGGATCCAATACATTGTGTGTCCCTGAGAGCTTCAACATACCCTGCATCCCAAAACAATTCTAAGAAAGCAAATGCATTAAGGGTCTGTTGCACTTTAAATTATCTCGAGGTTCTTAGTTAACCATTTAAACTTTATTAAGAAAAATTTGCTGACTCCAAACTGTAGCTTAAGATGAATAGTTTATATTTGATGTTCATGTACTCAGTTATATACCACATTTTTATTGGGATGCAATGGCAAGAGATAAGATATTTCCATCGGTTACTATTTTAGAGATCTAGCTATCCAAGGTGCAAAGTTTCCTAAATGTATTTTACCCAAAGTACTGTACAATGTGTGTAGCACTGAACTGTAACACCAATGCTTGCTGTTTTCTATATCTTGTTGATACTAATGTGTTAAATACTAATCTCTTTTTTAAATTTTTTTTTTCAACATTTATTTATTTTTGGGACAGAGAGAAACAGAGCGTGAACAGGGGAGGGGCAGAGAGAGAGGGAGACACAGAATCGGAAACAGGCTCCAGGCTCTGAGCCATCAGCCCAGAGCCCGATGCGGGGCTCGAACTCACAGACCGCGAGATCGTGACCTGGCTGAAGTCGGACGCTTAACCGACTGTGCCACCCAGGCGCCCCGATACTAATCTGTTTTTTAAAATTAGAACTGTTTATTAATTCTCCTTGACGTCCACTAACGTGCAGGGGTGAATGGGGTAGGGTTTTCGGTTTGTTCCATGTTTTTTGCAGTTATGTTTAGTAATGGTTATAATGCGTTAGATTTGCCTTTTAGTCAGAATCATTTACAGGTTACAGGGTCAGATTGCACAATCCTATCCTTTAGAAGGGAGCGCTGAGTGAATGGTCAGATTCATGTGAACAGATAAAAGTGGTCAGCTCTCTAATAAGCGGAGAGGATAGTTTACTGAGCCTTCATGTACACATCATCCATCTGCAACAATGACTAATGCGTGGCCATTTTTGCTTCATATATACTCTTCCCCCCTGGATTATTGTGAAGCGAATAGCAGGTATCATGTCATTTTCATGCACAAATAAGGAAACTGTGTTTTAAATGTATTCGTAAGTGTTTTATGCGGTTGCACTTAATAATATACTTAAGCTTCTTCTGTTGAAAAATGCTGGAGGGCCTCATTTGGCATGCACGATTTACGGCAGAAGCCCCGGAAAGATGTGAAAACAGATGGAGTTTTTATGTGTTTTGATGTTGTGATCAAACCTGCTGCCAGTCTTTCCTTGTGCTTTCCTAGATGGAAACATTGAATCATCTTGGATGCTTCCTTGTTTTCCTTTTCCCCTTCCTGATAGGTCTTCAAACCCTATGGATTTGTTGTTGTTGTTGTTCTTTATATGTCTCCTTAATTCACCTTTAACTCTGTTTATCCACTGCTGCCATCTTCTTTCACTAATTATTCTAAGTCCCTTAAGCTGTTTGCTCTGATCGCATGTCATGTCTGTTGCTGTTCATCTCTGGACCACTCTTCCTAGCTTTCACCGCATCCCTTGCGGTATCTGTAGTGTTTATCCCACCCCATTTAAATTCCTTTTCTTGGACACTCCGTTTCTTCCATAAGCTGACCCTGCCATAACCTCAATTTTTGTTTTTTTTATTTACCAACATAAACCTTGAAGGCTGCTTTCCTGAATACCCTTCGCACGTGCTGAGCCATGCTCATTCCTGCCTCTCTCTGCTTTGATGTACACTCTACTCCGTTTGTAAATGTGTCCTCTGTCTTCTTTGATCGATTGCCTACCTTTGACTGAAAGTCCAGTTTGCTTTCTTTTCCGTCAAGTCCTTGACGACTCTAGGCCTGTACTGATCTTTCCTTTTCAGAATTTACTTGACGGTGGCTACTCAATGCCATGAAAATGAACTCTTCGGTTGCCCTTTTTCTTATATTATTCTAGTTTTCCTATGGATTTATGTTTCTAAACTGGATAGATCTCTTCTTTTTTTAAAACAAAGTTTTGTTTTTAATGTTTTTATTTTATTTTTTGAGACAGAGAGCATGAACGGGGAGGGTCAGAGAGAGAGGGAGACACAGAATCTGAAGCAGGCTCCAGGCTCTGAGCTGTCAGCACAGAGCCCGACGTGGGGCTTGAACTCATGGACTGTGAGATCATGACCTGAGCCGAAGTTGGACGCTCAGCCGGCAGAGCCACCCAGGCGCCCCTGGATAGATCTCTTCTTGTAAGCAGGGAGTTTTCAAAACAGTATTTGCCACATGGTATGCACTTCCCATGTATCTGTTGAATATGATGTATATGTGTGTTGTTTTGACAAACCATCTAATTTTAATACGTATTCCTTTGTCTTTGAGAATGATTTCCCTTTTTTGTGTTGTATTTGCTGTGATTCATTGTGCCAGTCAGTGTGCCTTTAGCTTCTCTCTCTCTATCTCTTTTTTTAAGCGTTTATTTATTTATTTATTTAGAGAGAGAAAGAGAGCGTACATGCATGACAGAGGGGGAGAGAGAGGATCCCAAGCAGGCTCCGTGCTGTCAGCCCAGAGCTGATGCGGGGCTCAATCCCATGAACTGTGCGCTCCTGACCTGAGCCGAAATCAAGAGTCGGATGCTTAACTGACTGAGCCACCCAGGGGCCCTGCCTTTAGCTTCTGATAAAGGTGATCCAAGAGGGAGAGGCCGTTGGCACACTTCTCTTACCTTAGCACCATCACCATGATGCCTCTTCTACGGAGCAGTGGGCCCGTGCTTGGGTGTGTTGGGAATGCTCAGTGAGCCTCCCTTGTGTCCAGTTCTGCACTGAATTCTGCTTTTTCAGGGACCAGGAGAGGAGAAGGCTCAGGTTTATTAAGCCCTTTTCAAAAGACTTTTTATTTATTTATTTATTTATTTTAAAAAAAAATTTTTTTTTCAACGTTTTTTATTTATTTCTGGGACAGAGAGAGACAGAGCATGAACGGGGGAGGGGCAGAGAGAGAGACAGACACAGAATCGGAAACAGGCTCCAGGCTCCAAGCCATCAGCCCAGAGCCCGATGCGGGGCTCAAACTCACGGACCGCGAGATCGTGACCTGGCTGAAGTCGGACGCCCAACCGACTGTGCCACCCAGGCGCCCCTCAAAAGACTTTTTAAAAGAGTAGACTTATTGGGGTGCCTTGGTGGCTCAGTTAGTTACGCCCGATTTCAGCTCAGGTCATGATCTCACGGTTTGTGAGTTCAGGCCTGCATTGGGCTCTGCACTGACAGCTCGGAGCCTGGAGCCTGCTTTAGATTCTGTGTCTCCCTCTCTCTCTGCCCCTGCCCCACTTGCTCTCTCTCTCTCTCTCTCTCTCTCTCTCTCTCTCTCTCTCTCTCTTGCTCTCTCTCAAAAATAAAGATTAAAAAAAATTAAAAGAGTCAGCTTATTAAATGAGCAAAATGCTTTACGTTTTTTACACAGGGACATGTGTTTATTTATAAGTAGGGGGAGGAGAGGAAATGAAAAGTAAGGATTGCTGTACAGAGAACTGGATAGGAGAAAAGCAAATGCCAAGTGAAGAATGTAAAAGAAATACAAAAAGAGTAGAGTGAGTGGTGAGAGCAGTTTCAAGTCGGGAGAGGAAGCCTGAGAAGGATGGTCATTGGGTTATGAAAAAGAAAAGGAAAAGATGAGCAGAAAGTTTAAAAAGAAAAACTGGAGGCAGAGGCCTGAGTTGGAAGGGGAAATAATGTAACCATCCTCACTGTCAGGGACATCAGGGACTGAGGTGTTAGATAAGTGCTACGACTTTCCTTGTTTACAGGAGGAGGAGATTCGGAGGAAAAAAAGTAATAAAAACTTTTAAGAGATTGTTAGCAGAAGTAACTCTTGGGGGGAAAAAAAGACTATATTATTAAAGATCTTAACGTTTTACTGTTGGTGATTTTGTCTGTTTATTCTGTATTGCTTACTTGTATGCTGTCCCATTTGCAGTTAACCTGTGTAGCCGTAATCAAACAGCTCAACTGGTCTCCTGGTCTCATCTCCATCCAGGTCTCAAAGGACCAAAAATAAACGTTTAGTTGTGTAACCACTTCATCTTTTGGACTGTGTTGTTTCCAATATGGTAGCTGTTAGCCACATGTGGCCATTTAAATTTAAATTAATTGTAGTGAAAAGAATTTAAAAATTCAGTTTCTTAGTCTCGATAGCCACATGTCAAGTGTCCAGTGGCCACATGTGAACAGAGGTAATAGACACAGATGTGCTGCTCAGAGGTGATCATCGTAGATGTCAGACGTTTCCATCTTCACCTAGAATTCTGTTAGACAAATCCAGACTGTAGGCCTTACCAGTAGAACTTCGAGTTTTTTAAGTATGATGTAAAATAGATAAATATTTTGCTTTCATGATCAGAATAAAATTTTCATATGTTGAGGATACAGTTTGCAGTTACAATAAGGACAGGGCAAATTTACTTATAAATTGGTGCATCCCAGTTGAAAAATGTTGATGAGTGTGTCAAATAGTTCTCTTTCTCCACATTTCAAGATGTGTTCTTTTTCTGGGTAGCTTTCTTCAATTATTTAGAGTCCTCAAGTGGAATCTGAATATACATGTATATTATAAGGCTTTCAGGCACATAAAAAACAAAATCTGTGTATGTGTGTTTTATTTTGTAATGAATTTAAAAGGCCTTTATTTAAAACAAACAAAAAAAAGTCTTTTTCTTTCACGACCAGTGTTCTCTTGAATTATATATTCTGAGATTTTACATATTCTATGTAACAATGTTCCTCTGTTTTGTCTACTGATAAATTTTACCCATGGCATGTGACTCCAAGGCTCTCCCTTGAAACAGTGCATCATAATCTACAGGGGAGGCCCAGGGAGTCATCATTTCTATCTTGTTCCCTGGATGCTTCTCACGAGGCAAGTTTGCTGAGCACCATTTGACCATGGATTCACCAAAGATCAACTTTGGTGGGTTTGTGATTGCTGACACATACTAAATTTGCTTCACCTGCACAGACTCTGTACTTGGCTGCCGGTAGGATATATTTACAGTGTCTGAGTCATCTGAATTCTGACATAATATTGTAAAATAGGGGGAAGAAATATTATGAAATTTGCAATGAAACAGTATATTTCTATCTGCCCATTATCATACATTTATTAAGTCACAGGAAATATTCTTGCTTGATGAAGTTATTCAGTCATTAATAGTAAATTATTTAATAGATATATGCTTGTGGAACAAATAATTGAGGATCTTCCCAAGATTGAAGTTGCCTGCAGTAGAGTAATTTAGGTTTGTTTATGTTTGTGAAACAAATATTTTTGTAAAGTCACATCCAGTTTGTTTTGCTCTTTTCTTTTAATTAAAGCACTTGAGTGATATTTATTTAAAATCTAGTCTGAAAAACCTTTTAGTTTTTTAAAGTTTATTTGTTGAAGCAATCTCAACACCCTCCAACGTGAGGCTTGAACTCATGATGCCAAGTTCAACAGCAGCACACTCCTCCCACCGAGCCAGCCGGCGCCCCTAAAAACCTTTTAAAATAAAGTATAGTGGTTTCTGCGTGAAAATATTGTGTCATTGTTTAATTAGTATAATTTTTTTTTCTTTCCTGGTGGTATGTAGAACAAGGGTGTTTCTGTTAATGATGTCTTTGGTCTAGTGAAAATACACTTGAGCTTAGTAACTTTAGTTGACCATGTGAAGCATATAACCAGTAGGGGAACAAAGCATAGGAGGTTTCATAGGATTTCATGGTTATGGCATAGGAGAGCGGGGTTGAGCCCCATTCCTGCCATTTATTAGCTATGTTACCTAGAGTAAAACCAGTTTTTTTGAACTCGAATCTTAGCTGCTAAATACAATAGCAGTGGTTTACGATTTAGTGGTCCTTAACTGGACGGTAACACTACGTTCATCTATTGAATACCATATCTTTTAAGTGGCTCCTTTTTATGTTCTTGATGAGGTTAATAAAGATCCCCTCTTTTTCCCAGATCAGCAGTTCATTTTAATATACCTGTGTACCCACCTTCCCTCTTCAATTCCTCCCTTTTGACTTAAGAATGAAAGATTTCCAAAGAGAGATTAGGTTTCTTTTCTTTTTTTATTTTACAGTTGGTTCCCATTTTTATTACAGTGATCATGGAGTGTTATTTGTCTTGCTTTTCTTATTAGGAATTTAACCTTTTCTTTGTGGCCTGGATATATAGCTAATTTTTGTGAATTTTGTATGGACAGTGGAAAAGATCTATATTCAGATCACAGCATTTGATATACTTCACTTAATTGTGCCTTACTCGTTATTTTTTAATGTCCTTCAGCTTCTTGGATTGAGAAAGGCGAATAAGATCCTTCCAATACTGATGCATGACCATTGCTTTCTTTTTGTTTTCACTTACAAAGTATGCCTTTGCCCATTTTCAGTCTTCTGGAGTTACTTTATTTTAGATACAGTATTTATAGCACACCGTTGGGTATTTCATTAGAAATGGAGAGAGAAGTACAGACAAATGACATCAGAAAAGATTTTAAGGAAGATATGATGCATGAGTGAATTCTTCATGGAAGGAAAGAGGGACCTTGGTGTGTGAGGTGGCAGGGAGGGAGACAGGGAAGGAGGCAGGATGGCAGAGAGGGGGCAGGGAGATGGGGCAGGTGGGATGGAAGGAGGGAGACTGGCTGGGAGGGAGGCAGAGGGGTTGGGAGGGAGGGAGGCAGGTGGCTGAGTGGGCCCATGAGAGGGATGCTGCAGGAAGAGGTGTAACAGCAAAGGCTTTGGTGTGAGAGGCAGTCAGTCATACTGTTTCCATAAATGTGTGTGCTAAGTTGAGGCTTTTTTTCTAGTAGTAGCGTTTTCGAGAAACGTCAATGGGAATGAAATTTCATGGATTTAAAATGTTTCAGGATGAGTATTAGTTTCCTTTAAACTTACACAGTGTGACTGGATACACTTTCATTTACTAAGGACTTGATTGGGATCCTTTCAGTTCCTCAAGTATATTGAATGTTTCTGGAGGGAAGTCTGAGGCTAGTGAGACTTCCCCCCCTGACTTGAGAATACAGTTGGACTTTTATCTGTAAGTACAGCAATTTTCATTGGACTTGACTCAACATCAGTGTGCATTGGTTTTTCTCGGCATGCCTGTGCCCCTCAATCCATAGGTTTAAGTCTCCCTGTAGATCTGGACAATTGGTCTTTGATTTGTTCTGTGTTCTCCTAGGTGAGTAGTTTATACATGTGCCATTTTTTTCTTAATCTTCCATTTCTCATTTTCTTTTGATCGCTAATTTCGTTGTTTCCATTTAATTTTGCTCATTTCTCAATTTTATCTAACGTGTGGTTTACTCCGTGATGCTTACTCTGCCTCAAACAACTTAGTGTTGAGAGTTAATTTCCTCGGTGAACTCTTTAGGCTCATAATTCATCTTTCTCACAATTCATCATCATCATAATTCTGTGTTTCCAGAGTTCTTTTATCTCTTCTTGGAATGTTTCTTACTTTTTCATTAAGTTCTTTGAACCACGGTGGTATTTCCGGTCACGATTTTCATTCGCTTGGTGGCAGTGTATTTCTGGTGACTCTCCATCCTCTGTTTCTCCCGTTGACTTCTTACTGCCTCTTCCTGCTTGCTTCCCTCCTGTTTTTCTCTCTCTGTCCTTCCCCCTCTCTCCTGTGACTTCTTGGTCCAGTTCTTTTGTTCCTGGTCTTCGAAGGAATTGGCTTGAAACTGGGTTATGTGGGAGCTGGGAGGGCAAGGGTAAGCAGAGATTGCTCCTCAGGCACAGTGAAGGGCTTTCTGACACTGACCTTGACTCACTGCTGGCCGAGGGGCAGCCACAAAGCTGCTCCCACTTCAGTTTTTTCTATTTTTCTCCACCTTATCTCAGCGACCGTGTTTTCTGTCTACACTGCTTTTGTATCTGAATCTTTAGTCAAAGACCTCTTCTCAGTACCTTTCCATCCCCTGTTTGAGTTCACTGCCTCTGGTGGCCTTTTCACACACACTGTGATTGGGTGACAGATGTTCCCCGGTTTGACCTATGTTTTTTTCATTTGGCTGTTTTGGGATGGAGAGAGAACAGAGACTCCTCCACTGTCTTAAGGCACTCATCTTCAAAATATTTTTTTCTTTTAGTCTTTTTTTTAATTTTTATTTTTTATATGAAATTTATTGTCACATTGGTTCCCATGCAACACCGAGTGCTCATCCCAACAGGTGCCATTCTCAGTGCCCATCCCCCCCCCCCTCCCTCCCACCCCCCATCAACGTTTGTTCTCAGTTTTTAAGAGTCTCCTATGGTTTGGCTCCCTCCCTCTCTAACTTTTTTTTTCTTCCCTTTCCCTCCCCCATGGTCTTCTGTTATCTTTTAGTCTTCCGGTAAATTTGTTTCAGTTAACAAAAGCCTTCTGGAAAGTCCCATTTAGGATTTGGCCTCTTGGCTCTTTCCGTTCCTTCTTTTATTTCCTGGTGATGTTTCTTCTGGTTGTTGATTACTTTTCTGGAGCACCAGATTTCACTGTCGATGGGGGGGGGGGGTTCCCAGATGGGTTAACTCTGAACAAGAGGGACATCACAGTACTGTGAACATTGAGGGCACATGTTGGTATTGCATTTATTAACTGTATTGTAGGGATCAATATTTCCACCCCCATTCATTTCACTGGGCTCTGTTGTACTTCCTTGTGCACTCATGATGTTGCGCATCCCATGGATTATTAAAACAAGTTGAATACGTCTTTTTTTTTTAATTTTTTTTCAACGTTTTTTTATTTATTTTTGGGACAGAGAGAGACAGAGCATGAACGGGGGAGGGGCAGAGAGAGAGGGAGACACAGAATCGGAAACAGGCTCCAGGCTCCGAGCCATCAGCCCAGAGCCCGACGCGGGGCTCGAACTCACGGACCGCGAGATCGTGACGTGGCTGAAGTCGGACGCTTAACCGACTGCGCCACCCAGGCGCCCCTGAATACGTCTTTTAAGAAGAAGGGGAGTAACTTTTATTTGCCTGCTATCCCATCTGGAGGCCCTGGTTTCCTATTACTGAATTCTACTTAGTGGCATTGTTTATGTTCCAAGGAGCAAAGAGAGGGAAAAAAATGCATGGTTAGAACCATGGTTAGAACAGGAGAGAGTTATTTTAGTTTCTATCGAATACCAAAAGTTATTTGCAAGCACTGCAGCCAAAAAAGAGAAGAGAGAGGGAAGAAAGAAGGAAGCCCTGCCAGTCCATGAAAACACCAGCATGTGCTGTCGTGCAGCACTTAACACTTGTTTCAGATTTACAAACCCAACAATGAAACACATTTTGCATAATGAAATATTTATGTTTTATCCATCATGCTTGCAAGCTGCTCTCCATTCATCATGTTTACAAACAGCAATGGCAGTGTTTCTTTCACAGGAGCTGGACGCAATTTCCAGCTGTTGAAATTAATTCTTTTTAAAGTCCTGTGAGAAACTATCCTCCAACAACGAATGTCGGCATTCGTATTTTTGTTCTCTTTTACATTTCCATTGGCTTTTGTTTTTATTTTCACTCATTAATAAAAGTGTTTTCAGTGGTGCTTGGTGTTTGAGATAGAACTAGAATAAATAAAAGGCTTTCTTCTCATTGTGTAACTGCGTCATTCACCAAGTTGATCACATTCTACTTTTGCACCGCCTTCATTGCTGTGATATGAAGATCGTACTGTTCTCATGTGATTTTGAGCCAAGACTTGTATAAAAGCCTCAAGGTGTAAAGTCTTCTTCATCTTCCTCTGGGATATAATAGGTTGGGATACGCCGTGGTTGGTGATACGTTCTATTCTGGGTACCGTATTCCCTTAGCATGGATGTTATTTACACCCTGCTTACCCTTTAGATTTCTTTGATTCTGATAGTACAAAAATAAGTAATTGGTACTGTGAGGTAAATAATGGGTTAACACTTATTTCCTGTATGAAGTTGTGCTTCAGTTATCTAAAAGTTGCCGTCTTTAGGGAAGAAATAATACAACAAGACAGTTATTATTATTTTAAAAATATTTTTAAGTCGTTTTTGTTTTATTTTGCTTTTTTTCTGTACGTGCAAGTTGGGGAGAGGGGCAGAGGAGAGGGGATCCCAAGCACGCTCCATGCACAGCATGGAGCCCAGTGCAGGACTTGATCCCACCACCCTGGGATCATGACCAGAGCCGAAATCAAGGGTCGGATACTCAACCGACTGAGCCACCCAAGCACCTCGGTTATTGTTATTTTAAATGAAAAATACTGATCTTGCACAGGGTTACAAGGGGTAATGTGGCTAATCAGTCTAGCCTAGTGTCTGCTGATAGGACTAGTTTTGGTTCACTCTCTATTCTGGGCGTCTCCCTGGAATGATTTCATTCCCTTCCTCTCTTTACATCTAGCTAACTCCTATTTTTCAAATAAAATAATAAAACATTTTTTTATTATCTGTGGTCTCAGTTCCTGTGGTTTGCTTTCTTTTAAACCTAAAGCTGAATTGACTTTGTCCTTTCTGCCTGCTCCCATAGAGTTTTGAACTTAGTCTACCTCTCTGTGTTCTACTTAATCTCTCATGCCGCCTTCTTTTTTTCTCCTTTTCCTCCTCCTCCTCCTTCTCCTCCTCTTCCTCCTCTTCCTCTTCCTCCTCCTCCTTTTTTCTTAAATAAGTTTTTAGTTACTTATTTGAGTAATCTCTACACCCAACGTGGGGCTCTGACTCACAACCCTAAGATGAAGAGTTGCGTGCTCTTCTGACTGAGCCAGCCAGGTTTCCCGTCTCATACCTTCTTAGCCAGTGCTGGTCAATATAATGTGAGCCACAAGTAAAAATTTCCATTTGCTTGTATTCATGTTAGAGTAAAAAGAAGCAGGAGAAAGTAGTTATTGTAATGCTGTTGTGCATATTTAACACAATACATTCAGAGTATGATTTCAACATAAAGCCGATATAAAATTATTGAGACGTTTTATATTCTTTTGTACTGAGTCTTCAAAATCTGGTGTTTGACACTGGGGCACGTCTCCCGTGAGCCTAGCTGCACTTCAGATGCTCGCGTACCCAGGTGGCTAGTGGCTACCATATTGTATAGCTCTAGACTGTTCTTGACAGTTGGAACCACGTCTGCTTTTGTTGGCCATACTGCTGGCCACAGTTGGTGCTCATTCAGTACGTGCCTACAGATGAATGAATAAAAGATACTGGGAGGGTTATGCAGATCGACGTCTTCCCGAATAGTATCAGTACCTCCTGTTAGGATAACTGAGGCACGCGTGGCTAGAAAGATCCTGTGTCCAGTGATCAGGTAGGGTAGTGGGGCAGCCTTCATAGAGGTAAGTCGCTGAGGATTTATTGCAGAAGACAGTGGGGTGAGGGAATTAAGAAGGTGGTCAGTCTCTATCCACCATCTAGTTTCCAGCCGACAGACCCTGATCCAAAGCATTGGACCATCAGCACCTTTCACTTTTACCGGTGGATGAAGCTGCTTTCCAGTAGTCATAATCAAAATCTTTTTTTTTTTTTTTAGTTTATTTATTTTGAGAGAAAGAGAAAGAGCATGAACAGGAGAGGGGCAGAGAGAGAGAGAGAGGGAGAGAATCCCAAGCAGTGATAGTTCAGGGCCTGATGTGGGGCTCAAACTCACGAACCATGAAATCATGACCTGAGCCGAAATCAAGAGTTGGACCCTTAACTGACTGAGCCACCCAGGTGCTCCCATACTCAAATTCTTACTCAAGTCCTGTGCACACCTATTTAATACAAATGGTGGGTAATGCATCTGCTTCCGTTTGCTACTTAAAAAATACAATTTCACTTGACATAAAGTGATAAAGTCAATGTGGGATAACAGTTCAAAATTGTGTAGTAAAATAATTAATGTGCATATTCTATGACCTGCTAAGTATCCATTTATGTATGTACCATTGAGAAAATGTTTCATTTGTGCACAGGGAGGCATGTAAATGATAATTGTAACATTTGTTTTAAATAGTAAAAATCTGTAAACCACCTAAACATCTATTGATCATATCAATGTTTTTGACACATTCCTAAACTCTGTACAGTAGTTAAGTGAATCTAGAGTTTTATTTCTTTAAAAGGAATTTTTTTAATGTTTATTTATTTTTGAAAGAGAGAGAGAGAGTGCGAGCAGGGGAGGGGCAGAGAGGGAGACAGAATCTGAAACAGGCTCCAGGCTCTGAGCTGTCAGAACAGAGCCCGAGGCAGAGCTCAAACTCACGGATGGCGAGATCGTGACCTAAGCTGAAGAGGGTGCTTAACCCACTGAGCCACCCAGGCGCCCCAATCTAGATTTTTATTTCTAAATGGAGCCCTCAAGTATATAATGTCAAATGACCAAAACAAGGTTTGGAACGCAACAATTAAAGATAACACATGTCACATAATATTGCATGTGGCTCGTTGATGCTAATGCATGCTATGAGAAAGTTTAAAAAAAACAAAACAGAACAAAACACAAAACCCTAAGCCCTCTATCCAGAATAACGGTAAGGGGCATGGAGGTAGGTTGGGGCATTGGAGAGGTATCTAGGGAATATAAACTCCCACAGTTTCTTAGGTGGCACAGAGTGCTGGGTGGAAACACTTGGCGGTTTTAGGTGGAGGGGACAGAGGTGTTCTCTTACTCTTTGCTGTATTTTATTTAAAAAAAAATTTTTTTTTCAACGTTTATTTATTTTTTTGGGACAGAGAAAGACAGAGCATGAACGGGGGAGGGGCAGAGAGAGAGGGAGACACAGAATCAGAAACAGGCTCCAGGCTCTGAGCCATCAGCCCAGAGCCTGACGCGGGGCTCGAACTCACGGACCGCGAGATCGTGACCTGGCTGAAGTCGGACGCTTAACTGCGCCACCCAGGCGCCCCTCTTTGCTGTATTTTAAATCGTTCTCAATTTATAAGATGCCTTCCATACGTTCAGAGGATTTTATCTGTAGTATATATTTTTTTGAAAGTAAGGATTTCAGATTAAAAAGGCTAGGGATATTTTTCTTGGTGCACTTCATGTGAATTATTCCAATCCCTTGCTGAAAAAGGGTGCCCAGGTGGAGAAGTATCATTTTGATGTACAAAAGTGCATTCTGTAACTGAACTTTGTTCTATATTTCAGGCTAGAATTTTAATCCAGATCCCGATAGGAAAATACCCAATAAATTCAGTGTCCCGCAGGACCTTTTGTAGCCTCTTGAGTTAAGGTGGAAAGTACTTTTTGAAATCTAGGATAGCCGGAGCCATTCAAAGATGTTTTGGCTGTGGTGCAGTTGGGTTCAACAGGCGCTTAACAAACACCCGCGTGTGCGAGGTACCGCGTCAGGCCGGAGGGTGGCTAGGAGAGAGTAGGCGTAAGGGGAACAAGAGAATGGCTGCTCTCAACTTTGCAGGATATCGAAGCAGTTGGGCAATGTTTGGTCAGTTGCTCAAGATGGAAGCTAAAGGTCATCTCTGGTTCCTTTTGCACTGCCCCCCCCCCAGGCAGTTTCTCAGCCCACAGTCCCTTCCACTTCCTGAATATATCTTGAGGTACATTCATTTCTTCCTGCCTTAAATGCTGCCCTCCTGGTCTAAGCCACCCTCTTCATTCCCAACTCATTCCATTACTTCCACTCTTTTCTCTCTCTAACCTGTTCCCAACATAGAAAAAATGATCTTTCCTCTGTAAGCTAGAATAGAAAACTCTCACACAAGCCCTTAATGACTTCCCTTTATGCTTAAACTCTAGTCTAGGCCACAACCTGCTTAATGTGGTCTTTGACTACCTCTCACCTTCATCTCTTCAGCGGCTATTCCTGTACCTGACAAAAGGCCAAAGCAACTGGCCTTTGTTTAATTACTTTAAAAATAAGCCTTCTCATATCTGATAAATCATGCTTTAAAGATTAAGATGAATTTCTCTCTAACAGTGCTCTGAGACAGCTTACAAACTAAGAAATGTGGTAGTTAATAAAGCACTCATCCATCTTCTGGAAGCACTTAGATCTTTGCACTTTGTCCCATGTGGTGGTGACTCTTGGCCTAAGGAGTTTTTGGGTAGTCACTTCTTGCTTTTAACCTAAACGCAGTGATTCCTCTTCTTTCCTTCTTTTTCTAGAAGTACGGTCCCTAGTTCTTCTCTCTTTTTTCTACTCATAGCCTTCAAATAGCTCTCCTACCTCTACTTTTCTTCCCCCTAAGCAGGAAGGAGCATTAGCTTATAACTGTGCTCACTTAGAAAAAGAGCATAGTCAAGTTCGAAGATTATGTGGAATTCTTACTTTATTTGGTAATAATAACATGTACTTATTTCTCTGTTTCTAATTATTTTGAATAAAGGCCCAATTACTGAAGTTAACCTATTATTGCTACTTAGGTTTCATGATGATTGTTTAAGAGTTTAGTTTGCGAGAAACTCTCACTAAATAAATAGTGTTGGAATATTTTTATAAAGATGTCAGAGGTACTGGCAACAGTACAGACATGATCTGTAGGTGCGTTTCTTTATCTACAAAAAAGGGCAAATATATCACTTGTGTAACAAACATCTGATTTTGACCTCACTTGTGATATATGCGCCAATGAATCTCTTATTTGAAATATGTCTTGTATATAAGCTATGAGGTCTGTTCGCAGTGATTCATAAAAAAAAGGAGAGGTGAAGGAATTCTGGTACCAAAGAAACTGGCAAAGGATGAGTATCGGTTCCAAATCTCTCTGCCTTTTATTATGTTACGCATTTGCATCAACAAAGTGATTTTTATTTAAAGGCTTTTATTTTCGCTACGTGGTGCAGCCCCCACTCAGCGTTGTTCTCCCTTTCTATCTCAACTCTTCTTAATACTTGTAGGCATTTCGTTATTTTTACTCCTTGGCACAGATTTGCCACATCTCCTCATTTCGTCACTGCCATCTTACCAGTCTTTGTATATCAGGAAGTGAACAGAGCTAATAGAAGTGGTCACTTTTCATGTCACCATCCATGGTGACATCTGTGCAGTGGTTGTTCTTATCTGACTTGGGAGATGTGAACTACCCAGCAGTTCCCCAGAAGACCATCAAAAGGACCTAACTTCAACTTCTGTGACTAGTGGAAATGATTTAGTCATGGGGACTCAAATGAGTATGAGGCACATATGCGGTGTGGGGTCATGATTAGAAGATTACCCAGAATATCACAAATACCCAATATGTGCAGAGAACATATGAGAGAGCTTACTGAAGGTTCAGAATGCTAAAATAGAGGTTAAGACGGTAGGTAGATTTGCATCTGGGAGAGACAAGAAGGCAGTCGATTGAGTTTGGACATAAGTTGCTTTGTTAGTTCACCTGACTTTGGTAGCTAGGTAGAATGTAGTTTCTGGGTAATAGTCTCGCTTGTATTTTTATTTGTTGATAGTCTTGCTTTTAATTTGGAAGTTGAGAGAATGGCGGCGAAATCTGCTTTACTGCTGGATGTCGTGGGATTGTGGGCAGGCTGCGGAAACGTAAGCGGTCCTCTGGTTAAGGCACTGGTTCTCGACTGGGAGTAATTTTGCCCTGGAGGGGACATTTGGCATCATCAACTTGGGGGTGCTGTTGGCAGTTAGCGCGTAGAGGCCAAGGATGCTGGTAAGCGTTCTACTGTGCTAAGCGACCCCCTCGCAACAGAAGTTTAGAATGTGAATAGTGCCAGTGCTGAGCGAGTGTTGTGCTGTTACAACAACATCAACAAAGCTCTGTTGTATGTTGTTTTACTCACCATAGATAAAGCATGTGTATTTTCTACCTTGGCCCTAAAGAATGGCCAACCTTTAGTAAAGATGTGATGATTGAGGATGGACTCATCCTTGTTTTTAACAAGACACATTTGTACAGACATGCCTATGCTAGCTTCACATATATAAGACCATCTTTTTCTGTGCTGCTTCATGCTTTGCGTTTTTTACACATTATGAGGGTACTTCAGGATAAGCAGACAGTTTGATAGTTGGCTGTTTTTAAGATTTTTTTTATTTAGTAATGAAGTATTTGGTATCACTCAGTGTTAAGGGGTACCTGATTTTAGACTTTATAAATTGCATCAAGGATAACCAAATGTCACCCTTCAGCTGCATGCTGTATAACTAGGAGGCGGGGAGATAGAAGGTGGCAGAGAGAAAGGATTAAAGAATTTATACTGCAACACTTACCTATTGGTAATAAAAATCTTAATTATGTGGCATGAACCCAGATCATTAGGACTAGTACAGCACTGTGCCTATAGATGCTCAATATAAGCACTTGGTTTTTATTTGAAATAAGGAAAATTCTGTACTACTGACTTGACTAAAATTTAAAGAGTATGCCACTTACTGTTTGTAGGATATTACAAATAATATGAGCCTTCTTAATTGTACATAAATATACTATAAAACCTTTTCTCTAAAACTGAGTTATCTAAACAGCAAATAATTACGCATTTCAGTACGTCTGTGAGCAAAGTAAATTGTTGCTATCTCTCTCAGAGCATATATTTCTGTGACATCCTCTGAATGAAGGTGTTTCCACATGAAATCATGTCTTGATAGGAAAAGCATGCTTATCTGTCTCTGTTAATCCTGTGCATGAACTAACTGCTTTGCATCATAATCAAGGCTGTGCTGGTGATAGTCTGCCTATTTTTACTATATAGTCTCTAAAGAAATATGCCTCTCCTCTTAAGGGCTTGGTCCATCACAGATTGGAGACCTGAAAAGTAGTCTTCTCCACCTGATAGAAGGAAGATTCAGTGTCTTTGAAACAGAAATTAAGATTTGTATTAGTTAGGGCTCTTCCTGTTTCAAGTGTACTTGGCCTGAGCCCGAAAAGGGCGTTTAGAGTTCATATAATTGAAAAGGCTAGTGCCTGGCCCTTGCTATGGCTGTGGGACCCAAACAGTGCTCTTGGCCTAGCTTTACTTTACTATGCTGACTTCATTCTCTGTGTTGATTTGATAGATCATAGACCCAGCCTTCTCAAGGTCAGGTCAGAGTCTCTCTGGTTGCAGGGCAGTAGGAAAGGGAATGTGGCAAGTCTTTTACAGTGTCATTATTTTTGAATGGATTGAAGGTGATTGGCATAGATTGGGCCGTATCTCATATCTGGGTTTGGGTATAGATTTAATGTCCCCTATGACTGAAAGTACAAAAACCAATCTTTTTCCTAATCCTGTCCTCTTTTGCAGAAGTACCACTGTAAGCAGTATCTTGTGCTTAAAGTTGTATAAATGTAAAAATCATTAACTATCATTTTATATGTAGATGATTGTATCTTAATATGTGTTTTTCCTTTTATCAGAGATCATCAATATATTCAACACCCCCACATATGAAAGATCTCCAAGGAAGTTCCTTTAACTCTCTTTTAAATAACAGAAATATCTTAAACAGATGTTCTGTTTTTTTTTTTTTATGAAGTGTTTAAGAAATGCCAAACGTGGATAATACCTAAAAGAGCTTAAAGGTAATAGTTCACTAAAGAAAAGCTTCTGTGAATCCTCATACAGAATCTGTTTCTTACTAGGCTTCATTATATGGTTGAGTTTTTAATACTGGCAGAGAATAACTGTAGGTGAAATAAATGTTTTTATTTTTTTATTTTATTTTTTTTTAACATTCATTTATTTTTGAGAGAGAGAGAGAGCATGAACAGGGAGGGTCAGAGAAAGAGGGAGACACAGAATCTGAAACAGGCTCCAGGCTCTGAGCTGTCAGCACAGAGCTCGACGCGGGGCTTGAACCCACAGACTGTGAGATCATGACCTGAGCTGAAGTTGGACGCTTAACCGACTGAGCCACCCAGGCGCCCCTAAATAAATGTTTTTAAGCAAGAGATATTTCTGGAAGAATTAAATCATCCAGAACTTCTTGGCTGATTTAAGTACGACATGTAAATAATTGCTAAGTATAGTCTCTCATGATAAAAGTTGGTTAAAAACACTTATTTTCAATGCAAAATGGATTAAAGAGTTAAATGTAAAACCCCAAACTGTAAAACTTACAGAAGAAAACATAAGGAAAAACGTCCGACATTGGCTTTGCAATGATTTCATGGATATGATGCTTAAGAGCACAGGCAACAAAAGCAAAATAAGATAATTGGGATTACATCAAACCAGAAAGCTTTAGTGCGGAGACAACAACAGGGTGAAAACGCAGCCTACAGAATAGGAGAAAATAATTTGCAGGCTATGTATCTTGCAAAGAACCAAAACCCCCAAAATAACACCACTACCATCTGATAGATGCACAGAACAAATAGGTGGCTGCCAGAGGTGGCGGGAGTGAGATGGGAGAAATGGGTGACCGGGGTCCCCCCGAAATAAGAAATTTTTTAAAAGGAAGAAAATCTTGCAATACGTGAAAACCTGGATGAGCCTGAAGGACATTAAGCGAAGTGGAAAAAGCCAGCCACAGAAGGAAAAGTACTGCCCGGACCCCTTGTGTGAGGCAGCTAAAATAGTCAAGCATGTAGCCGAGAATAGGACGGTGGTTGCGGGGGGCTGAGGGAAGGAACAAATGAAGAGTTGTTATTCCAGGGATCTAAGGTTTCAGTTATGCAACACCATCAAGTTCTAGAGATCTGTTACACGACACTGCACCTCTAGTTAATGAGACTGTGTTGCTTACCTAAGCTTTTAAGAGGGTAGATCTCCTGTGAAGCGTTCTTACCACAATAAAACAAACCAAACAACACTCTTCTCTGTAGTGCCTGATAGTGAACCTTCTGCTGGCATCAGTGTAGTTGTGAATGTGCTCACGGTGGTTCTCAGCGATTTTGTATTAGTGGACTGTTGCTGAGTCTCATCCAGAAGGGACATACTTTCTCTGCCGTAGCTAGATGAACTCATGGATGGCTGTGTCAGGCAGGGAAAGAATCCTGGCTTAAACCAGTAGTATTGACGGATTAGATTGGTTTCACGTACGCAAAGGCTAATTGAATCCTTGGGGTACTAGGAGTTAGGACCTGTGCTGGGAAGAAACAGGATTTCGGTAATTAGAGTTACTTAGCTCCCTAGGGATACAGTAAGACTTCTAAAGAAGATTCGGACCTTCTCTTTCCTCTAGATCAACTGTAGGCATCTGCAATTCAGTCCTGACAAAGTCTGACCAAATATTTGATTCCTTCTAACAATGGGGTTAGATCTGGAATTGTACATTACTTTATGTGTATTTCCCCTTTTAGTTCCTACTGCTGATTTTTTAAAATTAAAATTACACTATGATTCAAATTCTTTTGTGCAGATATTTTTAACAGCACAATGTTTAACGTAAAGAGTGAAAAAACAAGTCTTCTCCATGATGCCATACCCATTCCTCACTAATAATCACTGTTAAAGGGTTTGGGTCTGTGGGATACAGAGGTGGTCTTGTGTTTGAATTAACGCACTAGTAACACATGATAGGCTTTACTCAGCACTAAGTGTTCTTAGCTTTAAGGAAGGGTACAAGACAGATCCTAAAGTTTGTTTGATAACAGAAGTAGTGAAGGTCTAGTCATGTCCTAGGAATGACTTTGAAATGTTCTGGTCACTCCATGTGTGGGATGCAGGTGGCCACAAAAGCCATCAGTTCCCCCGGGGGTTTTATCCTCTGCTGGTTGTTAGGAGTTTCCTCAGGGGTGTATGTTAGCATCCGTTCTGCAGTGCATCTTATCAACTGAGTACTGATTACTTGATAAACATTCTTGGTAACGTAACTTTTGCCTCTTTGTTTTCTTGGATTTGTTATACCCTTACACATTCTCTCAGTCGCTATTGCAAGGAAGATTTGACCAAGGGTTATTTAAAGTTTTATTTATTTATTTTTTAATTTTTTTTAATGTTTTATTTATTTTTGACAGAGAGAGAGAGAGACAGAGCATGAGCGGGGGAGGGTCAGAGAGAGAGGGAGATACAGAATCCGAAGCAGGCTCCAGGCTCTGAGCCATCAGCACAGAGCCCGACGCGGGGCTTGAACTCACAGACCGCAAGATCATGACCCGAGCCAAAGTCAGACGCTCAACCAACTGAGCCACTCAGGCGCCCTATTTAAAGTTTTAAATAACAATGTATCTGATAAGAGCACACAAATACATATAAGAGCTACCTTTTTTTCATGGTTCTCTACTATGGTTATGATGTATCTTACCCCTATTCGACTGATGACCGGTTAAGTTTGCTGGTAGGTTTTCATGATTACACATCATATCACAATGAATATCCCTGTGTATATGCCTTTGTGAATTTGGGCAGGTGTTTTTATAGGCTACGTAGAATTTCTGGATCAAAGGGATGCACATTTAAATTTTTATTACTCTCCCAAACTGTCCTTCAGAGTTGTAGTGTCCTCAACAGAATGTGAGAGAATGCTTCCCTCTGCTGCTTCCTTCTAGTTCCACGTTGTCTCCCCTGAAAATTCTGTGAATTTGGCAAAATATATATTGTAATTTTTTATTTTACATTGGAATCAGCAGGCTTGGGATTAGCTTGAAGTTAGAGGGCTAATAAGTGACGGATCTAGATTAGAGTTGAAACCTTTGATAGTCTTTGAAGTCTTTGACTTCAGCTGAAACTGCAAAATTCTTCTTTGGTTTTATTTTATTTTTCCATTTTAATACTTAGAACAAATTTAATAGCCTCCTTTTGAGAAAGTCACATTATTTCTGTCCAACTTTATTCAACAGAAATCAATGAAATAGCCGATTAACCTCTGCTTTTGAATGGAGCTCTTCATTTTCTGACAGTAACATTAACTCACGTTATGCGACTTACACGTTTAATATACTTACTGGTAGTACTGATATATAAAGATAATGTAATGATTTTACTGGTGTAGTTTTTAGTTGTATATTAACCCAATGCATAGTAAATAATTGCCCAATCATTGAAGTTACAATATTTCACAAATGTACACAACTTCAGCTGTATATGCCAATGAAAATTTCACATTAAGAGATAAGTCATGGACTAACCTGTATTTTGTTCTGGTTTGGAACAGTTTAAATGATGGAGTGAACAGGTTTTTGAAGCTGATTCATTATGACTTATAAAAAAATACGTAAGAGTACCTTCTACTTCTGGGTCTTGTAGTTTGCTACTTTCATTAACAGGTATATTTGTAACTTTTTTCCACATCCTCTCTGAATTTATGCCAACATTCTTTATGCTTGAAATATTTTGTTTTTCAAATGCCACTTTATGTACATATGTGGAAAGTATTTCAAACCAGCCAAAACATTTTATTACTAAAATTCTAAAAAGGTAGAATACATCTTTTTTTGGTCAAACTTTATTAAAAACAAAACTGTTTTAGGGCCAGATGGGAACTTGTTTTTCCTTTCAGGTGGATTATACCCCCGCTTGCAACTTAAAGGTAATGAGAGAAGAGTCTATAGAATTTCTCAGGGTTATTTTAGCTTCCTTTGCCATTTAAAACAGGAATAGGGGCGCCTGGGTGGCTCAGTGGGTCAAGCGTCGGACTTTGGCTTAGGTCATGATCTCACGGTCTGTGAGTTCGAGCCCCATGTCAGGCTCTGTGCTGACATCTCAGAGCCTGGAGCCTGCTTCGGATTCTGTGTCTCCCTTTCTTTCTGCTCCTCCCCCTCTCTTGCTCTGTCTCTCTCTCTCTCAAAAAAAAATAATAATAAAAATAAATAAAAACGTTAAAAAAATTAAAAAAAAATTGTTTTAACATTTATTTATTTTTGAGACAGAGAGCATGAACAGGGGAGGGTCAGAGAAAGAGGGAGACACAGAATCTGAAACAGGCTCCAGGCTCTGAGCTGTCAGCACAGAGCCCGATGCGGGGCTCGAACCCACGGACCGCGAGAACATGACCTGAGCCAAAGTCAGACGCTTGACCCACTGAGCCACCCAGGCGCCCCAACGTTAAAAAAATTTTAAACAGGAGTAGATACGGACACATTTGCTTCCTATGATCTAAATATTTCTCTTTTCATAAACTGCTCTAAAAATGTGAATGTGAATTTAGGCATAAGAAGTAACAGAAATTAGAGAAAGTTTTGGGATTGTGAAAGTAACACTAATCTTCCCTGAACTAGATTTATTGATAAGCAGTTGTTCTGAGTTGTTCACTGAAACTTCCTTCTCCCTTCCTTGTCTTCCCATTACATTTTGTTGCCTTTATTATAGTTCCCTGAGAATCTATAATGCATCCTGTACATTTGCTTCAGTCTCTCTTTCTTCTGCCAAATTGTGAGCCTGGGGTATTAACTGTGTTGGTTACTCACCTTATTATTCTGTTTGTGGCCTGGAACATAACAAGTATGAATGTTGAATTCAACCGATCCTTGACAAATACTATGCTGTGAAGTTGACAATTCACTCTATTTGCTAATCCTTAGCCACTGCAAAACTATTTCTTAGATTTCCTTATTAGTTGGGTGAATCCCTTTTTATATAAAAAGATTTAATATATGTTAATTTTGTATAAAGATAATTGTTTTATGTACTCAGAGGGTAATTACTGATAGTTTACCATCTGTCTCTATTTTAATCAGTCTCTTCTGTCTTCCTATTCAATTGTTGTATGCCGTGTTTTATATATGAGACCCAGTGTAGTTTTTGATGGTTTTGAACTTTGGGGTTTTGATATTTAGAAAATGTGCAGAATATTCTGTGATCTTCTTGAAGTTATGTTTGTGGCTTATTTGAATTTGGGTGTCCTTCCTCCTAAGGAAATATATATTGTCAATAATTGGTAAAATGAGAAGGGAAGGGGATTTTGTAAGTGCCAGAAAATGATGCAGTAGCTCCAAAGAGTAGTGTTTCTTCTGAAGGTGCTGGTGCCTAGGGTCTTTGCTGATCTTTGTGGCCCTAGTGACTTTGGTTTTAACAGCTGTGTGGGGACAGAGACAAGCTTTGGTTTGTTCGAGATGAGGAATTGGAATCTTGGACATATCCGCATTCACTGTCCTTGCCCAGGATAAAAAATAAAATTTGTCTGAAACCTTTTGGTAAAGAATTATTATCTATCTATCTATCTATCTATCTATTTATAAAAATTTTTAAGTTTATTTATTTTTTGAGAGACAGAGAGCATGAGCAGGGAGGAGCAGAGAGAGAGGGAGTCAGAGTCCAAAGCAGGCTCCAGGCTCTGAGCTGTCAGCACAGAGCCCGACGCAGGGCTCAAACCCACGAACTGTGAGATCATAACCTGAGCCGAAGTCAGACGCTTAACCGATTGAGCCACCAAGGCACCCCAAGAATATTTAAAAAAGAAGAAAAGAAGGAACTGATGATAAGATACTGAACATTTCTGGGAAAATTGGAAATGAGAGCAGTAATGACAAGAAAATAGTAGTTCCTGGGTTAAGAGAATTTCAAGGAACAACTGCTCAGTAGCTCCAAATCCTAGAGTGAAAGCAAGACATAAAAGTCCCGGCTGGAGAGACAGCCAGTCTTACTCGAATGTCTTGGTATTTCCCGAATTTTACTTTTGTGCCATCTCATAATTTTTACTGTGTGCACACATTACCTCGATTGTTACTTAATATTTTAAAACAGCCTTATGACATTATGTTTATGATTTTATTTTTAAAAGAAAATGGTTATATCACAACAACATATGGAAACCCATACCTGCCATCAATAGAACACATCTGTAAAATTAATCGAGGAAGGGAACAAAGTGACAACTATGTCCTGTTGTCTCCTGTTGAGCATGAATCCTATCTTCTCTTGTAAAGAAGGAAAAATAAGCTTTGAGAGAGATTGAAGACGCCCAATACACTCCTCCCCTTTGATTTTATAGGAGGAATTTAAAAAGATGCAAAAAAGAAACACTGTCTTAGGTGATTCTGTCTAACTTGACCGTGTGCTATGCAGGATCCCTTGCGGTATGTCGCACAGAGGTCACGGGCTGAATGTGACAGGTCCAAAGCGGGAAGGAAGCATTGACATTGTGTATGTCTGAGTGCCTACTTTGTGATGTTTATCATTTATGTGGTGCTGCTCTAAGCTTCTTATATTGAAATACTCTTTGTTTTTTTCTATTTGAAGCTCTTTTAAGAGCCTGTGCTGATGGAGGTGCTAACCGCCTATACGATACCACGGAAGGAGAGAGGGAAAGGTATGCTTTCTTCTAGTCAGTGTCAAAAATACCACTAATTCTATTCTTGGGTTGGTTTTCTTCTCTCCTTGGTAAATGATGACTATTAATTTTACTTCGAAGTGAACAGAAAACCACCTCAGTGAGAGACCTGCTCCGCCATGTTAATATTATTTCTTTGTTTTGAATGTATCTCTTAGAATAACTAGGCCAACCATGTTATTTATTTATGTGCTTATTCATGTATTCATTTATGCTTAAAGTTTATTTTTGAGAGAGAGAGAGCGTGCACATGCGTGAGTGGAACAGGGGGGAGAGGGGCAGAGAGAGAGAGAGACAGAGGGTCTGAAATAGGCTCTGTGCTGAGAGCAGACAGCCTGATGTGGGGCTGGGACTCACAAACCCTGGGATCATGACCTGAGCTGAAGTTGGACGCTAAACTGACTGAGCCACCCAAGTGCCCTGGCCAATCGTATTATTTAACAGTCCCTCACTTTGCTACTTGAGAAGTCTCATTAAGTAGCATTATCAACTATTTGTATCTAGGGGGACTTTGAACATTGACTAAAATAAAACCAGTAATGATTATTTGAGTTGTTATTCAGTTTAAATGAATGAAAACTGGCCTTGTAAACAAATGATACATTCTGCTGTAGAAGCAAGACTTTTGTATTAGTGTTAAGTAAAGCTAAATATAATTTAACTTCGTTACTTCTGAGTTATGCACCCACATATTTTAGGAGATAAGTTACTTATTTCTTTTTTTAATGTTTATTTTTATTTTTATTTTATTTTTATTTTTTTAACGTTTATTTGTTACTGAGAGACAGAGACACAGAGCACGAGCAGGGGAGGGGCCAAGAGATGGAGAGACACAGAATCAGAAGCAAGCGTCAGGCTCTGAGCTGTCAGCACAGAGCCCGACATGCGGCTCTCACTCACAGACCGCGAAATCATGACCTGTGCTGAAGTCAGACGCTCAACCGACTGAGCCACCCAGGCACCCCAATAACTTACTTCTTAATGATTTGGTATCTGTACTGTCTGATTTCCCAGATCTTTGCATGATGAGCTATTTTTAGACAAGGGAATACGTTTGATGAAAGCAAATTTAAATCCAGCTCATTGCCAACATGTTTATGGTTCAACCTCCTGGCAAACATAAGAATTTATAGTCCAGATATGAGTAGACTAGCTGTGAAATTTAGTTCCGCTTCTATCATATGTGTTATTAAATGTACTGAAATGTTTATAGTTTGAGAAATCACCTCCTTGCTGCAAAAAATAAAATAAAAATATTATGATTCAACAAATCGCAGGTGTGAATTAAATATATGTAGTTTGAAATGAGGTAAAATACATCTTTATGGCATCAGGATTTTTAACTTCAGCCTTCTATTGGAGCTGCTTTTTGAAAGCAGCCCGTTGCTTACAGGAGGAAAGCATGTTTCCTTTGAGACGGGGCATACTAATGTCTAGGGCCCGGATGAATTATCAAGAACTATGGCAGTAGAGACAGCCTAGGAAACAATTTAAATTCTTAACACTTTATGGTTCTTTATTCTTTAACTTTATGGATTCCTCTGACCATATTCCCTAAGACCTGACATGGACAGTGTATGAAAAATACTCTAAAAAGCGCCTGGGCCAGTTGGTTCAGGGAAGAGCATGATACCCAGGAGGCCAAGATTAGGACCTGGAGATTGCATTTCATGCCCGTAGCCGGCTTGCTGGCGAGGGATCTGGTACTGAGTGCTGTTTCCCTACGGGTAGGTGTAGCTCATGAACATAATTACATGAACCAGAGCTGTGAACAGATAGTAACACAGTGCTTCCCAACTCTGCTCTGACCATCAGAACCATCTAGATTGCTTGTGAAAAAAGTACAGATTTCCCTGCTGATCGCTTTTATTGGATTGGGTTGGACGCTCATAAGAGAGAGAACATTAGAACACACTAATAAGAGAGAGAAATGTGAACTTTCATTTACATTTAAAAGCAAAACAGGTGACCAGGGTGGTGGAGTGAGTATCATCATTTTTGCCCAGATTTCAAAATAATCATTTCTAATATTAACACATTTATCAGTAATCTTATGGAAGACTTCCAAAAAGATTTACATGATTTTATCTAAGAACCATTTGCCCGTATATGAAGATGTTCAATAATAAGATGTACTTTCTGTTATTTTCTCATTTTAATAATGTGTTTGCAATGATTCATACTCAGATACTTAGGGACAAGGCTGGCCTGGGTAGAGTGTCTAATAGGGAGCTGAGTAAACTAACTGCCCCATGTGGGAATTGAATCCTTAAGAGTAAATCTCATTAAATACAAACCATAACCAGTTATGCTAATTGGATATAGGTGACTAAACGTGATTCCTATTTTTTCTCACATTTTTGTCAGAAAAGCAGAAAAACAGAGTTAGAAAGGAGAAAACACAGGTTTTGAAAAGCCGAGTATGGTTTGTGGACCACTGCTTGGTTGGTTTGTATTTGTTTATTTAATGCCGTATCTACAATGTAATACCTTATAATTATGCAATAAAACATGAATGTGTAGAGAATCTTCTCCAGCTGAGGACAAAATGAGCTGTTCACACATTTGAAATGGAAGGAAGGGAGACTGATGTAGACACCAAGAGAGGAGCAAGGGGAGGAAGAGATCCTGAGGAAGGACAGAGCTGAAGCGAACATCTGCAGTGACTTTATGTCTGATCCTTACCAAATGCACTCAGCTGTCTACACCATCTTTGTAAATGTTTGTCGGTCTTTGTTTCAACTCTGAGAGGGGCCACTCCATGTTTATCAGGGTTGACTTTTCATAAAGAAGTCCGAAGTGTTTTTTATTGCTATGAAAATAATACATGATGATTTGAGCATATGTTAGGAGGTTGAGAGAAACAAAAAGGAGGCAAAAAAAAGATCTGTTATTCCTTCCTAAGTAGTAAAGAGTTACATTGAGTCTTCCTATTGGTTCCGCTCTTTGGGAAGACAGAAAATGTGACTAATTTTTCTTGTTCAGGTGAATATAAGCTTGCAGAATGGAAGCTCAGTGGTGCCTAGAGAATGTGTGGGAGTATGAGAGATTCAACAAATATTTGTTGATAAATGAATATATTGTTGTAGTCACTCTGCTCTCTCTTCCCATAAGGTTTTGAGTGACTTCGATTGAGCCTCACATTTTAGGTGAACGGATTACCTCTGCCCTGAGGACTGGCAGGTTCTGACTTGGGGGTGTGCTCAGTCTGGACATCAGACTGAGGCAGGTTGAAGACCCAGTCAGGGAATTGTAGGATGGGCACTGCCCATGACAGTGGGGTCTTAGCTTTGGTTATGGACTCGAGATTAAAGAGGAATACATTTTAGAAGACTCCAATCTTTGTACTCCCATACTTTTTTTTTTTTCTTTAGTTGAGGGAAAAAAAAATCTTATTTGGTTAGCCAGTTTCTCCAACCTTATTTTTTAAATCATCTGAACTATCCCCACTGATTTCTGATTTCAATGTAATATTGAGAGTGGTATATTATACCCTATATTATATATTTTTTTTATTGCTGAAATATAGTTGATCCACAATGTTACATTACTTTCATTATGCAACATAGTGATTCCATAACTCTGTTTCCATACTTTTTTTTTTAATGTTTATTTTCTTTTTGAAAGAGAGAAAGAGACAGAATGAGAGCGTGAGCAGGGGAGGGGCAGAGAGAGAGGGAGACAGAATCCGAAGCAGGCTCCAAGACTGACGCGGGACTCGAACTCACAAACTGCGAGATCATGACCTGAGCTGAAGTCAGACGCTTAACTGACTGAGCCACCCAGACACCCTTGTTCCCATAGTCTTAACTGACTGTTTTCCAAATCCCAGATATCTGTTTTTAGAAATGTGGGGTACTATGGTGGTATATTAGATGTGTGGGCCAATACCCCCATTTCTGCAGCTTCAGCCTAATAATGAAGTCACATGTCTATATTTTGATAGGTGTCTGTGATTAAAAACTCGTATGGTGGCCTCATAACATCCACCTCCTGCTTTCTGGCAAGTAGGTCAAACCCACCATTGATCTGAATCAGCATGGTAAGGCTCAGCCTTGTCAGAATAATCACAGGAGGCCGAAAGGAAAAAACAAATACGAGTGAGGCAGAATAAGATTTTCTAGGAGGATTTTATGAAGCCGATTTTGCTTCTTGCCCCTTGTTGATAGACTTTGGAGGGTTTTGTTTTTCTAGTGACAGTTTTATTAACGTTAAATTAGATCAGGAAAGTGTAAATTGTCCACGTCAAAGAATATGAAAAGATTGTTATTTATGGGTACCAGGTGAACAGTAAGGATTATGGAAGAGTTAACCTCGGCCCTCCTCCCATACCCAGTCATTGCTATGTCTGCATCTTTCCCAGATAACCTAAGAGAACCACTTCTCCTCTCATCAGTTCCTAACCAAGGGTGGAAAAGTTGTTAACTATGCAGTAATTACCACCTTTTCCACCAGAGGGAATATTACAAACATATAGAGAAGTACACAGACTATAATGATATAGCTCAATGAATTTTTACAAAGCGGGGGAGCACATGAAGGAACAGTACTGAGATCAGTAAATAGAGTATTAGCAGCATTGCAGAGGCCTTCTTCATGTTCCCAACCCCCAATTGCCATCTCCCCTCATAGGACACTGTCTGACCTAATTAATGTTAGATTCATTCTACCTATCTCTGGCCTTTATAAAATGGGAATATATTGAATTTTGACTGTGTGGCCTTTTTTTTTTTTTTTTAGGATATAGAATTGATAGCTCTTTGAACCCAAAAAATGGATTAAGAAACATTGCTATAGGTTCTTAGAATTGTGGTCACAACTAATTATGGTAGGAGGTGGAAGAAGTGAGGGAATCAAGTAGAATAGGAGAGGTATGGAGACCAACTAGAATCACAAAATCAATGCCACACGAAAGTTATTTGACGGTACGGAAAAAAATAGTTGATATTGATGATTCTTTAAAAAAATACTTTTAAAGAGATGTCAACATTTGTAGACCTTATTCTATTAGAAAGTTGAGGTAAAGTAATCAAAAATAAAATAAAATTGTAGTTAAGAATAAAATTAGCTTTTGAATGAGACAGGATCCCTCAAAAATATAATCCAGTGACAGAATTAAGAATGTAGCATCTAGCTTATGATTCATTCATTCATTTTATTCATTCAAACTTTTGTTGAATAACTTCTCTGGTTATATATTTTGATAGTTACTGTGAATATATAAATAAATGATTCCTGCCCATAAAAAACTTAGAGTGATACAAGTAAAGAAGAAATTAGTGTGCAGTATGTAGATTATAAAGCACATAATGAGAAAATTCTAGTCCAGTGCGATAGGTTCTATGACAAAAGAAACACAGAGAATGGACAGTTAATCCAGAATGGGCGTATTAGAAATAATCCCGAGGATCCTACTGGAGTGTAAAAGGTTAGGGACACAGAGTGGGGTGTGTGTGTGTGTGTGTGTGTGTGTGTGTGTGTGTGTGTGTGTTGACTAGTAGGGAGAAGGGGAGGTTCTCATGTCTCCTGGATAAAATCTAAACTCCTGACCTTGAGAATCAGGGTTTGTCTTTTACTTCTCATTTTAGCCAAGCTGTTTCCTCTGTTTTCTCCTTTGTCCTTTCTCCTTGCTGCCTGGGCTACAGAAGAAACTTTGGATAGTTATTTATTAGCATGTATAAACCAGAGTGCCTTCTATCTAGAAAGATTTTGCATGTTTTGTCTGAAATCACATGTAGAATACATCCCACCTATTTTCAGAATATTTTATATTGCATCCGAATCCCTATCTAAATGAGTCTTTTATCATGAAATGAAGATCCTTGCTTTTAAATTCATTGGTATTCTGAGAACAACAAGAATCTAATGTTAAATGTGATAATTTCTTTGAATTGTGATTCTAAAGGACATAGAGTCTTTGAAACTCATCTGTGTACTTGTCTAAGGGATAGCTGTGGATTTTGGTATCGTTAGTGTGTAAGGGCTTGAAATGGGGTGTGGTGGTATGGTTTTCTGGTTAGTTTTCTCAGAATAATTGATGAATCCAGCATCCTGAATGGGAGATCCTACAGATGATCATATGAACATTATTCTAGCTTAGCTCAGATGGTGAAGAGCTGCTCTCTGTTGAATTTAAAAATCAGCATCCAGTAAAAATTCCTTGAAATCACACAGATGACCCTTCACGTAAACAGTTGTTAACGTTGTGGGTTGAGGAGGAACTTGTGGGGCTCCCGCAGAAAAGGAGGGTTCATTCTTGATTGCTTACTCCCATCAGACCATTAATTTTCTCACACATAGAATTTCAGACTTCCTAGCCTTATATATTCTCGCAGCTTTCTTATCAGCAGATCAATACCACTTTTCTGAGCGATCAAGTAGGAATAAAGCTGACCTGACTCTAAAGCTTACTGTGCCCTGGCTAAACCAACTTCAGAATGGGATTTAAATAAACTGAATAATAAGAGGTTCCGATGTTACAGATTATCCTCCAAAGTCATTGTCGTTATCATTAAACCAGGCACCTGGCAGCAAGAATCAGACATCCTCTTGAAGGAAGCATTGACTTGTCTGCTTCCATAGGATTACCTTTGAACAATTTTGTCCTCTCTGTCCATTCACCGCAATAGCAGGATTTCCACGTTGGGAACTGTCAAGTGAGAGGGCACAGACTCCTTAGTGAGGTCCGGATTCAAAATCTGATCTGACGACTTCATTACTATGAGACTTTGGCCAAGTAATTCCACTTCCTTGAGCTGTAGTTTCTCTATCTGCGACATTTCAAGGAGAGATCAGGATCTTCTGGAGTACCCAGTGAAATCATAATGAAGAAGTGTTTTACTCGGGCTGGTTATACAAGAATTGGATAAGCCAAGAGGGTGGAGGGTGGCCCTTCAAAGCTATGATGTGATGAATTACAGAATAGTTAAATGCGTGTATGATATAGGTTTTGATAATAGCTGTAAATATTCTTTCATGGTTAGTGCATTGCTTGTGGTAACTGAATAGCTTCCAGCTCTTTTCATATTGTTGTTGAAATGAAGGAATATGGTGTTCAGCTTCTCTGATTCCTTTTTTTGTTTGTTTGTTTTTAGTCAGCTTTGTTCAGGTATAATTTCATACAATAAAATCCACCCATTTTAAGCACACAATTCAACAAACTTTGAAGTAATCTACAGGTATATCTACCAGCAATCAAGATCAGAACATGTCCCTCATCCCAAAAAGTTCCCTCATGTCCCTTTGCGTCCGTTCCCAACTTCTGTATCCTAGCTCCTGCAGCCTTCTGGAATGTCCTATAAATGGAGTCATTCAGCTTGTTGTCTTTTGTATCTGACTTTTGTGACTGATCACATGCTTCTGAGATTGAGCTTGTGACTGTATCAGTAGTTTGTTCCATTTCACTGTTGAGTGGTGCTCCATTGTATAGGCCCACCAACAATCTTGTTTGTTCCTTCAAGGTAGTTGATAGACTTGATTCTTAAGAATTGTCTTTTTAGTTGAGATCTGTTGCCACTTTTTTCAAGTGATTCTTTGGGAGGAATGTTAGTTCTTGTAGTCAGAACCAAACATAATTTTCAAAGTTGGCACTTCCACCGTGGAAGGGATATAAAGAGTAGCAGAGACTCATATAATGCCTATATTTGCCGTATCTTAGTGAAAATCTTGCAAAAGTTTGCTCAGTACTGTTAGTTTTTTATGGAATGAGACAACAAATATATAAATTGTTGTGGAATAAGTTGGTGTCAAGGATCTGAGCAGATACTGTGATCTCAATAACGTCTAATGTTTAGGACAATTGATTTCAGTCTCCCTGTGACTAATTTTCTGAGTGGCCTTCATTTTAACTAATGCTCATGCATTTCATGGCATAGTTAAAAATATATATACCTTCAGTATGTGTGAACATATATAGAAAGGAAACAAGTTTGTACTTGCTTAAGGAAAACCAAAGATCACTGGTTTACCTTGATTTCTTGTAAGCCTAGCCTTAAGCAATTGTTTAGTCATTTGCTTTGACAAGTTTCCATTAAAAAGTATTTATGCCATCAAATTACTAAGTCTGTAAGGGTGTCAACATTACTGGGCCTTTGAATTAAAATGATGGAAGGTAAAAATGATTAGCACATTTAAAAGAAAATTTGTAATAGGAGTCTTTATTAAAGAACCCTACACAATAAACTGTGAGGACATATTTTTCTTGAATTGCTGATTGAATTAGTTTCCTAATATATTTTAGTCTGTTGGTTATCAAATGCTATAAATCAGAGATCTCAAAGTTATCCATGCATAGCTCTGAGTCATTTGGGGGGATGTGGGGAGACAGAATATGTATGCAAAGATGCTGTGTTTGTCAGATCATGCATGAAGTCAAAATAAATTTTCAGAGTGAAATCATTTTAAGCAGCCGCAGGAAGTCAGTTTACAACTAAATTTAATCAGAGGCATTGTTCTTTATGGCTATTCTATTTCATAAAGTATGTTCCTGACAAAACCCTTTTCCTTTCCTGCACTGTGGATGGAGCCTTCAGAAATAAATTACCTTCCGATGATTTTTCAGAGAAACCTGGATCATCTGTCAAAAGTTCTGAGTAACACATGGCTCTTTTAATTTTACTTTTTAAAAAGAAAGGAACTTGAATTGTCTTAGCACTCATCAGTACAATGTAAGAGCTCATGTTTTTCAAGTTTTTTGGTTTATTTTCAGTATATTATAGATTGCTGAGTTAGGAATAATAATTGAGAATCACATATGTGTGTATGTGTATAAATATGTTGATTAAAAAGTTGTAGAATGGTCCTTCGCTGTCTGATTTTTCAGACTCGTTTCAGTGTGTGTGCATATGGGAGCGCGCCCCCAAGTGCGCCTAGATATTTCCTATTTCTCGTTATTAAAATTTTGGTTTTGTATTATGAGACCAAGAATAAGCACAATAACTCCAACAACAGGACACATGTACTATTCGTTGACACATTGTTATAAGACATGAAATTTGAGTGGATGCTGGATTTGTACCTGCGCCAGCTATGGGGACAGAAAAGTGACAGCTGGAATTCAGTGGGAGCAAGGGCTAGTTAATAAATTTTGTGGGAATATATCCAAATGGCACTTACACCAGGATAAGCTCTGGACTTTTACCTACAGTCCTGGCTTAGTGATCTGAGAGGTGTTTGACATTGTATTCCTTGAAGACTACAATTTTGTCTCTAGCCAGAAGTTGGAGAATATGCCGAAGAGTCTCAGAAAAGCTATTTAAAATACAACCAAAAACATTTTATCACTGCAAGAATAAAATCATTGTCTGTATGTAAGTGTGTATGTATATGTGTGTATGATATATATGATGTAAATATCATATTTGTGTGTATGTATATATTATGTCTAATGTGCTTATCTCTGGATACTTTATCACTTCAGAAAGTCGGGGGAAGGGAACTTAAGTGATGAACAAGGAGACACTAGTGTATAAATGCCCAGGCTCATAGGAACTATAATTTAAAAAATCATGAACATTAAAGATGTTGACTTACCAATCCAAATTGTATGAATTGGAATTGCACTTAGTACTTTTCTTGAATGAGATTCGCCATGTTTTGCCTGAACTGTAGGGAAGAAGTTGTTGGTCCCACAGGATTTCGATCCATGAGCTCTGTTTTCAGCTTTGGATGCTTGGTTACGTCCATTTCTGCTGGATACTGTGTTGGGGTGCCTGACACCTGGGACCTGCTCCTCAGGGCAGGAGGAGCCGTGAAGGGAGCACTTGTGTGAGCACTAGCAGTCTTTAGCAATGGTTATTTAAAATATTGGTGCCATCTAGGGGCGCCTGGGTGGCTCAGTCAGTTAAGTGTCTGACTTCAGCTCAGGGCATGATCTCCCCATTCATGAGTTGGAGCCCTCGCTTGGGCTCTGCGCTTAGAGCTCGGAGCCTGCTTGGAGCACTCTCTCTCTCTGCCCCTCTCCTACGTGCTCACTCTCAAAAATAAGTAAACGTTAAAAAAAATATTGGTGCCATCGAAATGCTGATTTCCTACTTGGTCAGTTATTTTTCAAAACCATGGGAGTATACGTTGAAAGGTCAAGGAATTAGTTTTAACATCACACGGAGATACTTTTTTATAGAACACCATGTCTGACCAACTTATAAAACCCAATTCTATAACAAAACCCTCTTTTAAAATTCTTTCATAAAATCCCTCTTCTGCTTTCTTCCAAGTCGTATACACTCCTTTCAAAACTCAGTTCCCTTGGGTTTCCCCAGAAGTCTTTGTTTCCTCAGACCTAATTCAGGCATAAATTAAAATTTTCTAGGCAATAATTACGTATCATTGCATATTATGTCAAAATTATCTGTGGGTGTTTCTATTTAATTTCACACAATTCTTTGTTGTTGTTTTATTTATCTTGGGAAATAACTCTGGCACGTAGGACCCAATTTAACAAATAAAAGATGATAAATAAATATTTTTGTTTTCATTAAAAAAAATTTACGTTTATTTTTGAGAGCGAGAATGCAAGCAGGGGAGGGGCAGAGAGAGGGGGAGACACAGAATCCAAAGCAGGCTCCAGGCTCAACACGGACTGTGCCACCCAGGTGCCCCGATAAATAAATATTTTTAATTGAGCAGTCTTACTCCTTTTTAGATAGCTTTCCCTGAAAATAATAGTCATTTCCCCACAGGCCGTAGATGACAAATCCTAAATGAACCTCAGTGAGGGTATTTGGTGGCTAGATTTCTTGCTTTACCAAGTGGAGTTCATTGTCCTTCTGAGATGTTCTCTCACCCGGTATTTCCCTTATCGTAACACTTATCACAACACGTTGGAACCACTTCTTTCCATGTTCCCACACGCCTATAACCCCAGTGGAAAGCATTGTACTGTCTCTGGCTTTTTCACTGTCTCATCCCCAGGAACTAGGTCACTATGTGCTTAATAGTTATTAAAGAATGATTAGACACGCTCTTCCATAAAAATTTAATGTCTTCAACTTTCACAGATTAAGTATGAAAGCATATTCCTGACCCAGTAAAGCAATTCTTAAAGTTGCTTTTATTTAAGAGGAGAATCAGAGACTGATACTAAAAGCTCTTTTGTTAACGTTGTCAGGAACTTCTTATTTAACTTTTTGTCTCATTGAGGGGTCCTGGTTGTAAAGAACAGAGCAACTCTGACCGATGTAAACAACAACAAAATCAGTCGAAAATATTATAACTAAGAGTAAGTGGAAGGACTGGAAAGCTGGGCTTGCGAGGGAATCTGCCGGAATCTGGAAACCAGATCCGCAGTTGCATTTGTGTTCTAAGAACAAGTGTGAGCTGGGCACCGGGTGCTGCCCCTGAATTCCCAGTGGCCTGTCTTTTCTTGTGTAAGGACATAAGAGTGACTGACCCCCCTGAGGGGGCGAAGGGGGAAGACTGCCCGCGCCCTTGATGGGAAGGCTGACATACGGAGACCCCTGACTGGAGGGGGCTGTGCTTAGCACCGGGATCCACTCCGTGTTCGCTTCGGTGAACATGGGTAGGGACAACCAGATGCAAACACAGACACAAACGACATTTCCACAAATGCCCCCCGCCCCCAGCGCTTTCTCTCTGGCTGCCGTGCTATCATCATGGTTTGGGATCTTCTCAGGGTCTCTTGTAATCTGCACACTTCTGCTACCCTAGGTTCTCCTCTAACTTAAAGTTTACTGTGATGTAAAATGCCCCTCGATCTGTGATTTTTTTATTCCTCACACTCTCGATGACAGTGAAAAGGAATTAAATGGTTACCTGTCATACGTAGAAGTGATAAAAATACCTCCCGTGCGTTCTGAGAAATTTAATAACATTCCTCACAGACTTTTTAAAAAGGGTATATAGTATATGTACACTACCTCGGTTTTAGAAAAGCTTGCTTTTAATCAGATGATTCTATTTTCCCTGAACTCATGGTATCATGCGTTTTTTTTCTAAGTAAACTCCTTAAAACCCCACTCTTACGATTCATGATTTTTCTGTGGGACTTGGGATATTTTTTAGATCTCTTTTGCTTTTAAAAGTATCTTCCTTTCCCAGGGCACCTGGGTGGCTCAGTTGGTTAAGTCTTAGACTTCAGCTCAGGTCATGCTCTCAGGGCTTGTGAATTTGAGCCCCATGCTGGGCTCTGTGCTGATAATTCAGAGGCTGGAGCCTGCTGTGTCACCCTCTCTTTCTGTCCTTCCCTGGCTCAGGCTCTGTCCCTTCTCTTGCAAAAATAGATAAACATTTAAAAAAATTAAAAAATATACATATATATATACATGTATACATACATATACATATACGTGTGTGTGTGTATCTATCTATCTATCTATCTATCTATCTATCTATCTATCTTCCTCTCCATGACTGTATAACCAAGACAGATTTACATCATTGAGCATAAGGTTTTCTTTACTTGATCTGAATCTTTGTGACAATTAAGAGAATAACTTATTCTCCTAATTTGTACTCTATAAAAAGGATTCATTGCTTTAAAGGACAGCTTTGCTTTAATAATATGGTAATACAGAAATTAAAAAAAAATTTCCTTGATTTGTCGTTTTAAGATGAAATTTGCCCAGCTCTATTTCTTTTATTTCAAGAAAATTTAGGAGAGGTTTATAGATGGAAAAAAATGTTTTCTGACTTGAAGAATAGTACTTAAAAAGGCAGCTGAAGCTAGAAGCTTAGAATGCAGTTTTCTTTGTACTGCTCTCATCATGTTTTTTACTTCATGCAAAATTCACTTATTTATCACTAGCGGCCTCTAGTGTGTATTCAGTTTGTTCCTGCTAGGCTGTACATTAGTAGGTTATTAGTAACTAGAGAGCAGTTCCTTGTGTTAGGAACAAGAAAAACAACCTCAGTTTCTGTCATCTTCCCATTACATCAGTCAGTGAGAAGAAAAGTTTCACATAGTGGTGTGGTCTTATGATTCCTATTACCAATAATAGGGCTTTCATGGTGAGTTTCCTCTGTGCAGTAGCTGTTCTCCGACGAACACTTCTGATGCGGTGCAGAGAAAGGGTTGATGGTCGTGGACGACACTGATACATTCTCACGCTTCAGTAGGATGGAGTCGTGAGGATACAGGTGGCAGTGGTTACCAAAAACAGCAATTTCAGCCAAACGTATATAGCAAAAGTCTGAACCAAACTGTGCTTTTTTTGTTGTTTAATTTAATTTTATTTTTTTTTCAACGTTTTTTGTTTATTTTTGGGACAGAGAGAGACAGAGCATGAACGGGGGAGGGGCAGAGAGAGAGGGAGACACAGAATCGGAAACAGGCTCCAGGCTCTGAGCCATCAGCCCAGAGCCCGACGCGGGGGTCGAACTCCCGGACCGCGATATCGTGACCTGGCTGAAGTCGGACGCTTAACCGACTGCGCCACCCAGGCGCCCCTGTTGTTTAATTTTAAACAAAACTGTATACAAGCAATCTCGATGAAATCATAATTATAAATGATAGCAGTAGAAAAAGAAATTCATTTAAATGAACCAAATCTGTACTATTTAGTATTTACCTTTTTTGATTATTGATGGAACTTTATTCTTTTTTCTTAACGGTATATCATCCCCTACCCTCACCTACCTTCCTGCTTATAGAAGTAATATACAAGTTCATTATAATGAACTTGGGGAATGCAGGAAGATGCAAAGAAAAAATAAAAAGAATCTGAAACACCGTGATTCTCACTGTTCACATTTTTACATACCTTTTTCAGTTTCATATTTTTGTAAGCATGTTTCTCTTGCTGTGTGTGCACATGTCATAAACTATGGATTTTTAGGCATATACTTTTACATTATACCAGTTTATTTTATTTTTTTATTAAAAAATTTTTTTAAATTTAAATAAATTTAAATAAATTTTTAATTTATTTATTTTTGAGAGACAGAGAGACGGAGCATGAGTGGGGGAGTGGCAGAGAGAGAGGGAGACACAGAATCCAAAGCAGGCTCCAGGCTCTGATACTTTGGAAGCTTTATTTTAAACTTTCTTGAGGTAGGTCCAGAGCAACTTTTATTATGGGAATAATTTAGTCTTACTTTTATTTATTTTATTCATTTTTAAGAGAGAGAATACATAAAGAAGGGGCAGAGAGAGAGGGAGACACAGAATGCAAAGCAGGCTCCAGGCTCTGAGCTACTAGCACAGAGCCTGATGCAGGGCTTGAACCCACGAACTGTGAGATCATGGCCTGAGCCAAAGTCGGACACTTAACCGACTGAGCCACCCAGGCGCCCCAATTTAGTCTTACTTTTAAAGTGAGACTCTACTTAATGACCTGTTTATGACCTGTGTCTCTGTACTCTTGATGACCAGAGCATGGATTCTACCCAACTGTGTTTTATTTCTGGGAATTGTCGAGACCACTGGTTTCTGGTGATCATCCTAGCTTTTCATCTTCCATTAAAATTGGTCCCCTCATTTGGGGAGACTACTGATCTCTGACTTTTCCCTCACTGTGCGGTGGGCTAGAAACTGGCTCCAGAAAGAAAGGTGAGGCAATAATACAGCTCATCTCCCCTGTTCCCCTTTTTCCAGCAAGTACTGTCCTGAGCTGCCTATTTTCTACTGTCCAGATACCACTGTTTCACATATTTTGTCTGGTTTTCTAACTGGTTACAGTGGTTACAGGTTAATTCCCGTAGCACAGACAGTGATAGCAGTCCGTATATTTTAATTTTTTAGCCACATAATTTGCATTGCTGATACGGAATTAGAGCAGTCAGTTACAGAATTAAATCTTCTTTTGTTTGTTCGCTACCTAGAATGAAATATACTTTCAGCAAGTCTCATATGATTTTGTAAATGTGCCTCTTTTTGTCACTTCTCTATTCATTAAAGTAAATCACAGGCCTTAAAAGTTTAAGTTGAGCTTGCTTAGGAATTGATAGCTTATGGTGTGGAGTAACTTTGCACGGCACTCACACTGCTGTTTGATTATCAGGCAGCTCTGGTTGGGCATATTTCCAATAAGGACCAAGATTTTGGGAGAACTAGGATTGCATCTTGTGAAGGGAATGTAGCAAGAGGAGGAGGAGGAAACATTATGAATCTGTGTGACATCTATGTATGTTGCTTCCTATCTCTCAGACTTGGCTTTCTACCATAAAATTAGGATGTTAAAAATCAACTTTGGGGCACCTGGGTGGCTCATTTGGATAAGTGTCTGACTCTTGATTTTGGCTCAGGTCATGATTCCAGGGTTGGGGGGACTGAACCCATGTCAGGCTCTGTGCTGAGCATGGACCCTACGTAAGATTCTCTCTCTCCCCACCTCGGTCCCTCGGCCCTGGTTGCACGTGCTTTCTCTTTCTCTAAAATAAAAAGAAAATCAACCTTATGGGACTATTATGAAAATCAACTAAAATTTTACTAATTAAGAAGTATAAACTGCATGAATGAAATACAGAGACTGGCATATAAGAAGGATTCAAAAAATATTTCCCGAAAGTTTTCTTCTAGGGTAGGAGCCCTCAGATCTTTCTCCTTTGTGTACCTTTTTTTTTTTTTTTTTTTTGGCTTTTTCTCTAATTCAACTTTTTTTTTTTTTTGCAAAGTTATATTTTTCCCCTATCATTTCCTTCTCCTCACTCTGTCCTTAATCTTTATTTTAACTATGTGATACAGAGATTTTTATCTATATTTCCATTATTGTTACTTTTGTTTTTTCTAGGTATTTCAGTTATCTCATGTAGTTATTCTATAGTTATTTTATTAAACTCTTAAAAAAAAAAAACCCATCCTCTGAGATCAATCAGTGTCAACAGCTTAATTCATTCACTACCATGATTTCCTTCATGCTTATACCAAGATGTATGAACATGTCTACAGGTATTTGCATTTCTTTTGAATTTTATTGTTTTAAAGCACACTGTTAATACTAAAACTTAAGGGATGCATCAAAATCTGTATTAAAAGAGAAGTCTATAGTAATAAAATTCTATATGAAAAAAAATCTCAACGTTACACTTCAGAGAAGTAGAAAAAGAACAAACTCATCCCAAAGTTAATGGAAGGAAATAAAGATTAGAACAGGAAGAAATGAAAGAGAGAAAAACATTTACAAACTCAGTTAAAGTAAGAGTTGGTTCTTTGAAAAGATAAAAACCAAATTGAAAATCCTTACACAGTCTAACCAAGGAAAAAAGAGACAAGATTCAAATAAAATCATAAATGAAGAAGACATTTTAATTCAGTGCCACAGGAAAAAAAATCATAAAGGACTATTATGAACAATTATGTGGCAACAAATTGGACAACCTAAATAGATAAATTCCTAGAAGTATACAATAAGGCATACCAAGACTAAGTCAAGAAGAAATAGAAAGTATGAACAGATCAGTAACAAATAAGAAGATTGAATTGGTAATCAAAAACCTTCCAACAGGAAAAGGCCAGAACGGATGGCATCACAGATGAATTTTTCTATTTTTTTAAAGAAAAATTAATACAAATACTGCTTAAACTCTCCCAGAATACAGAAGTAGAAGGAATACTTCCATTTTTTAAAAATCAAGTCAGCATTACCCTAGTATAAAGCCAGAGATCCTAAAAGAAAACTATGGAACAATATCCCTGTTGAACATGTATAAAAAAATCCTTAACAGAATAGCTAACCAAATTTGAAGAACACATGAAAAGAATCACACACCATGACCAAGTGGGATTTAGCCTTGCTATGCAAGGATGGTTTGACATATCAACAGGTTACACCACAGTAACAGAATAAAGGACAAATCACATTATCATCTCAATAGATATAGGAAAAGCATTTAACAAAATTTAATATCCTTTTGTGATTAAAAACTCTCAAATTTCCTCAACATGATAAAGTGTGTACGTGGAACACCTACAGCTAACATCATACTCAGTGGTGAAAAACTGAAAACTTTTCCTCTAATACCCGGAAAAAGGCAAGGATTCTCACCTCTCACCACCAATATTCAGCATAGTACTAGATGTCCTAGCCAGAGCAATTATGCAAGAAAAAGAAATAAAAGGCAACCAAATCATAAAGGAAGAAGTAAAATGAGCTCTATTTGCAAATGGCAGGATCTTCTATCTCTAAAACTCTAATGACTCCACAAACACACACACACACACACACACACACACACACACACACACACACACACACTAAAAAATAACCAAAACATCTATTGGAACAAAAAAAGAGCAAAATTACAAAATCAGTGCCCCCAAATCAGCTGCATTTGTATACACAAACAAAAAATTATCTGAAAAGGAAACCAAGAAAACAATCCCATTTACAAAATCATCAAAAAAAAAAAAAAAAAAAAAAGAAAAGAAAAGAAACAAAACTAAAAGCTTAGGAATAAATTTAACCAAGGAAGTGAAAGACTAGAACACTGAAAATGATAAAATGTTAATGATCTTATATTAACTGTTCTTTAAAAAATTTAATAAATAATAGGAAACTTTTGGAGGTGTTGGGTATGTTGATGATGTAGGTTGTGGTCATGGCTTTAGGGGTACGTCCTTATCTTTAATTTATCAAGTTATATATAGTAGTGATAAGCAACTTGTATGTAAAAACAAGGTAAGAATATAGACATTTTTCTACAACTTGTTTTTTATATATATATATATATACACACACACACACACATACACACACATATTGTATATTTTGCATATATAAAAATATTACTATTTTATAAGCACATTGGTACATTTTTATACAGTTTAATAGGATTTGTCATTGTATGTTTTCTATTTCCTCAGAATATCTTTTGTCCAAAATTATACAACTATTTAATTATTTCTTGACATCTTTATTACATTTAGAGACTTATTTATGAAGACAGTTGAACTAATTGCTTCTAGATACACAGTCATTTTTCCTTATTATACTTTGGACCCCCCCTTTTTTGCCCCCCTCCCCTTATTTAAGTTATGCGGTTTTGCAGAGAATGTTAGCTCAGATCTTTGAATGATGACATCATTCATCATAACATCATGCCTCTACGTCCCCTCCTTTCTTTAGATGGAGTACCATTTTTTCCCTTGTATCTACAGCCATACTCTTTTTCAACAATGTTCTCAAACAGTCTTCTAACATATTCCTTTAATCAAAATCTCATCCTTTTTTTTAGCAACCAGTGCTAAGTGTTCCCCCCCCTGCTTTGGTGATCCATTTGTAACATACACAGGTTGACCACGGGTTGACCACATTAACACTGATGAATCAAACCCTAGGGGAGTGATGTGGTTGTGTACAGAACTTTCTCCACGATGAAGTCTTTTTCCGTTTCCTTAAATGTGCATGCACGTGTGGAAGACTGTGGACGTAGTTGTCTAAGATCAAAGACGGGGCTGCCTGGGTTTGAATTTTGGCTCTAGCTCTCATTAACCTTATAACAGGCTCCTTACTTAGCTTCTCTAGTAACATTTATTTTAGCTGGAAGCTTTAAACTGTGCTTGCTGTGTACCAGGGTTTTCTAAGTGCTTTACATCGATTAACTCATCATCTCCACAACTGCTCTAGAGTAGCTTCATTTTACATGTGAGGAAATGAAGCTCAGACAAGCTCAGTCATTGGGACAAGCTAGGAAATAGTGGGCCAGGCATAATAGGAAGTTGGTAATAAGTGTTTCTTTTCTCCTGCTTCTTTTTCACTCTTGTCTTCTCCTGCCTCCCTGTCTCCCCCTTTTCCTACCACCTTTCCCCATTCTGCCCCACCCTGTTCTTTTTACCCCTCTCCATGCCCCTCTGCCTTCTCCTCTATCTTATATTCTTATCAACATCTCTGTACTTGGCGCTCACGCCTCATGTTTAGGAATGTTTTCTAAATATATCAGCCTCCCTGTTGATTATTACATGTGATGGATCTTTAGCTCATTAATTAATCTCGGCTCCTTTTGAACTCTGTATTTTGTTATTCGTGAGTGGCCAAGTACGATAAGAGTTAAACGTAAAAATCAAAGGAGGCTGCACCATTTATGGAGCGCTCGGAACACCTTTTAGTACCAGCCGGCCAGTGCCAGTGGAGGGAGGATCCCAGGATGAGGCGTACCGGTCTGATCGATGACAACAGTGAACAGAGGTGTGGTCAGTGGAGAGAGAATTCCATCTACCTTTAGTCAGTTGCTTGAGCAGTCAGTCCCCAGAGAGTTGTGAAAATAATCTTCCCGTGTAAACTGTCTTTTATATCATGACATCATGCTTCGACATCTGTGAAGTGTCATCCCCAGTGTTTCTTCAGAATGCCAAAGCACCATGGCAACCAGTGCCTCAGAAATGTGAGGTGGGCTTTTAATTGCTTGTGTCCAAAAGCACATTTCAGGAAGTTTCAAAAACTACGGTATTCTGAGGAAAGTTTACAATTACTGCAGTCATCTCAGCATGTATACCAGGTGTATTTTGGGCATGAGCCTTCTTAGAAATAAGAATCTTTGTTCATTTTTAAAGCGTGCATGTTGTTGTAGAGAAAATTATATTAAAAGTTAATCAAAGTTTGTCATCCTTTATCAATGTAAGTTTGTTTTCCTGTTAATATTTTATATGAAAATACAAGTAAATCTGTATGATTGCTTTCCTTCATGATTCACAGTGTACAATAAAAAGAGATCTAATTGTCTTTAAAATTCTATATCCTAAGGGGAGAGAGATTCAGCTGCCTGTGTGTATCAGTTTTTATTTTTCATTTTTATTATTGTCAAAATCAATATGATATTTGGAAACTGGCAAATTGATTCTAGATATCTGAGGGACTAAAATTTGTAGAGCCATATAAGTCAGTTTTGTGGCTTGTAAACACTTCTTACAGTTTTGGAGGCTGGGAAGTCAAGGTCAAGGTTTAGCATATGATGAGTTCTACTCCCTCGTTCATAGATGGCTGTCTTCTTACTGTGTCCTCATATGGTGGAAGGGACAAGAGAGCTGGGGTTTCTTGTACAAGGGCACTAATCCCATTCACATGGGCATCACCGTTCTGAGCAAATCACCTCCTTAAGGCCTCACTACCCTGTAGCATCATCGCATTAAGGGTTAAGACTTCAACATATACATTTCAGAGGTACACAAACATTCAGAACTTAGCAAGCACTTAAAACAATCTGTGACCTGTATGAGCTTTGTTGTATGAGTTATTGAATGTTGGCTGATGGAGGCATTTTAAAGAAAGTTTAAAAAATCAGTGAGTTTTTGCAACAGGAAAAACAATGAAGAAAGAGGAAATGGGCTATTTTTAGTCTTCATATGGGTAGGGTGCAATGTATTTACCTAAATATGTCTAAAATGAAGTTGAAAGTAATGGATGTGGTGGCATACACGTTTTGAGGAGACCAGTTTACAGGAAAATGTTGAAACCAGGCAAGTGACTGAAAACTTAGGTACTTTCCAATTCTGCCTTATTCTGAAATAAACTATTGTCTTTTCTGTATGCTTGATGTTCAGTGAATATGTCTGGAATCATTTAATGTAATAGTTTTATTAAATACCCCAAATTTTAATAGTTAACCATCGTTGGTTAACAAGAACAAAAAGGAAACAAAACCCAGCACTTTACGCAGTACAGACCAGTGTGGTAGAACATTCTTACTGTTTGTTCTAGGAAGACATAGAACTCCGAGAAGACTTAACACAGATTAGTAAGATGAGGTTAGACCTAAGAAGTCATATTTCCAATTACGTTAAAACCTTGAAAAAAAATTGTATGAAAGAACAAGGTTAGTATTGGGTTTTTCATGTTCATCTTTATTAATTTTTAATTTTTTAATGTGTATTTATTTTTTAATGTGTATTTGTTTGCACACGAGCAGGAGACAGACACAGAATCCCTGAGCTGTCAGCACAGAGCCCAACAGGGGGCTCAAACCCACAAACCGTGAGATCATGACCTGAGGTGAAGTCGGATGCTTAACCGACTGAGCCCCCCAGGCGCCTCTCAGCTTTATTCATTTCATCCTGAGGGCATACACAAGGTGTTCTGCGTCTAGTTTCGTTTTATCTCTGTCCCCAAAGCTCTAATTCTTACACCTTGGCCCTGCAGTGATGGCCAGGTCCATTGTCCTGTGCTTGTAGCTGCACACCACGGGTGAAAGAGGAGGAAATAGGATTTTCCCCCTCAATTTATTAAGTGGGTTGTGGCAGGTTACTTCCCCCTCTTGCAGGAGTCTCTGTGGAAATTTGATGACCCTGAATCCTAAGCCCCACCCCACTGGTATGTCAGTAAAATCTCTCTAGGAGCCTCTGTCTTGGCTTTTATGACTTAAAGATGTCTTCAAGTCCTGGGGCTTCAACTCTTTTGACATGTAATACTTAGCGAAATGAAACTTTAGTCTCCATTTAGCCAGAGATCTATCTAGTCCATGATATAGCGACTTGGCCCTCTTGAAAAGACACACGGAAGTTTTATGATTCTTTTGAATCAGAACAGTTAGATAAATGTCGGCAGATCTAATTCTCATGGTGTGTGAAAAGAAGAATATCTTCTTTCATCTGTAGGATGAAAGTAAACATTCCCTTCTTTACATTATATATATTTTAGAGACTCAGGAGGCTAGGGCTTTTTGTTAGAGCACTGATAAATCCAAGGAAGCTTAATTTTTCCACACCGGGAAGAAATTCTACCAGGTCACGTGAACGTTTTATGTAAAGCAAACGATGGCAATGTATGTAGAGTGAGGTAGGCTTTCTGGATGAATTCTGAAAAAAATGTAAATGGTAGAGAAGAGAAATAAGATACTCAGGATGTAATTAAAAACTTTTACTTTGGGGAATTCTCTCCCTCCGTCTGGTAACTGACTTGTGTAGTATTTCAAACTTGTCTGGAAGCCTCCTGTTCCTAGAAATGTGTCAATAGGATATTTGGAAAATGTGTCTGAACTGATTCCAGCTCTAAAGGGAATGCCTAATCCTCTTCCTCGTCTGTTTAAATTTGTTGAAGTTGTGGACTTGTGTGAGGGCACAATGATGTAAAAGTTTGTATATATGTAGAAAGTAATATATAAAGATGGGGTCGTGATGTTAGGGTTTTTGAACTGGGACTTTTTCAAACCAATAATCTTCTTTAATCTCTATTTTTTAAAGCAGGATAAATATTGACTGATAGTGTGACTAAGTTGATGAATTATGTAGAGTTACTCTTAAACATACCATATAGAAACCAAGAGCGTAAGACATCCTATTGGCGTAGTTTTTCAAGGATAACCAAAAGTAGTCTTAATTAGTTGACTTACTTGGAACTCTTTCTTTCAGCTTTTTGCCTGAATTCATCAGTGGAGACTTTGATTCTATTAGGCCTGAAGTTAAAGAATATTATGCTGTTAAGGTAAACTATAAACTCTTTTTGTATTTAAGATCTTTTATGATTGCTTTTCCTGTGTTCTTTCTGATGTCCTTGACGTATGCATAGAGGTTTACAAACTGGTTATTAAAAAAAAATATATAGCAATTGTAATGCACATTTAAATAGAAATTTAGAAATGACAAGTGGAAACCCAGTCTTAGAAATTCTGTCACCATCAGATGATCGTGAATGCTTAGTCCTTTAAGCATATATATTTTAAATGAGTTTATCGTTTATGTAGGCTCATTTAATAATAGGCTCATTTAATACTCTTGCCTACAACCTCATTAGTTAATAATATTTTTCACAAATCATTTTTAATTTCCTTTAATGAGTCCACTGTATTTAATTTAACCAATTCCCAATTTATTTATATTTAAGTTTGGAGTCCACTGTATTTAATTTAACCAATTCCCAATTTATATATATTTAAGTTTTATCCATTTTTTTTGCATTGTAAACTAATAAAAACATCCTTGCAAACTGAATTTTCATAAAAATGCATAATTACACGTCCCAGAATTTGAGAACCATAGTTTTTTTTCTGTAATATTTAGTTTTCTTGAAACTATTCATTACAGCTTGAAATTAATAATGACATACAGCTTATTAATGTGTTTATGTTATCATTCCTATTGTGCAAATATTCCAGAGATCCTTGTCCCTTATAAATGATCTAATTGAAAGAAGAACGTAGGAGTGTATTGCGGTAATTGATCATTTGAACTTTCGCTGGTTTTAGAGGACAACGCAGAGTTTTTAAAAGAAAAATTATAGCCTCAGCAATTCTTGCCGCACACCGCCATCTGTGTTATTCTGAACTTGCATTAGCAAGTCATACGTGTTTGTAAAAAAACAGCAGTTACCAACACAAAAATTTAAATTCTTTATGAGGTTTGGGGACGGATGAGATCAATTCAGAAAGAAGGAAGGAAACCTTTCATAGGAAGGAAAGAAATAAAGAGGGAGGGAGGGAAGGAAAGAAGGGGAAAAAGAAAACACTTGATTGCAGATGGGGACACAAAGGTCGCCAGGTTATAATGCATTCGCCGTGGTGATAGGGAATTTCTGGGGCCGGCTGCGAATGCGGGTCTGTGCTTGTTCCCTCTGCCCACCAGCTGATCAGACTCTCTATCAGCAAACGAAGACTGTTCCCAAGTCAGCGTTTGATATTCATGCTCAATTACTTTAACATTGGCATCTTTCTGTTCGTTCCCCAGTCTCACTTCTCATTAACTCCATACCTCACCCTCGTTGGGATGGACAGCCCTCAGCCTTGCTTACAATGCAGAGTGTTATAAATTCATAGACGTTAATCATATTTTTGGACGCAGAAGAAACAGCAGGAGAGGCAGGGACAAACAGACTTAGAAACACGTTGAAGATCTGGCCAGATGTGACTTTCCTCCTCCTCTCTGAAATGCTGCTGGCTTGCAACAACTGGAAATGTCCATCTGATGATTCCTATCCAGGATGGGGGAAGTAACAGGAAATAAGAGGAAGCCAGCCTCTTAATTTCTTACTGCAGTCAAGCATAAAGGAAAGTTTTGACTTATTACTATTTGATGAATTTCTCTTATATTTTCTACTTCATTTTTTTAACTTCGAAGCTAATTTATATGTGTTAAGACATCATTTTTAAAGTAAGCATAGCTCATTTTCTAATTCCTTCATTGCGTAGTTAACAAACTGGTTTAGTACAATCCAGTTTTTTCAAGTATATATGGGAACTCACTTCTGATCTGTTCCCAGAGGGTACCAGTGATGTCTTTTATGTAGCTAATGTGCCCTGTACAACACATGGTGAGTGTTTAGCTACAGCGTTAATAATGATGCTAATGACAACAAGTTAATGCAGCGTCTCGCGATTCATATAAGCCATTATCTCCAATTTAAGCAGTATTGAAGCTGCTCTTTTACAAACAAAAGAAGGTTATCTCTGCTTTCAAATACACTCCTCCCACCCCACCTGATCTGGGTTTTCAGTGCAGCTGAAACTGGGGCTCTAGTAAAGAAAGTAAAAAAAGAAATTTAGAACGCTAAAGGTTTGTTAAAATTTTAAAGTGCGTTTTGTAGCCAACATTTACTCACACAATTTTCCCCCAGTAGATATGTCTTTGACGTATCGAAAAACCCAGCGTTACGTGATTATATAAAACTTGAAATTGGTCTGCCTGCTTTATTTCCGAGAACCTAAAATATAAAGTATTTGATTTGTCAGCTTTTAAATAATATATCCCACATCTTGCAGTCTTTATCAGTTGTCTGTTGTGGAATAAATTATCCTAACATTTAGCAGTTAAGAACAGCAAACTGTTTTTATCTCCCATACTTCCTCCAGGTGAGGAATATAATGTGGAAGTCAGTTAACTTGGTGCTTCTGGCTCAAGGTTTCTCATGAGCTGGGTTTTTCAGTCATCTCAAGGCTCCACTGGGGCTACAGAATTCTCCTTTAAGATTACTCATGTGGTTGTGGGCTGGTCTCATGGGCTATTATTTGTCACTGGTTCTGGATTGGAGGCGTCAGTTCTTTGCCGCTGGGCTGCTCGCACCATGGCAAGGAGAAGGGAAGGACATACAAGACAGCCAGCCCAGGACAGAAGTAGCTATCTTTTTTATGACCAGACTTCAGCAGTGATTCACCATCTTACCATCTCTTCTGCCAGGTGCCGTTAGTCACACAGACCACCTCTGGTACAATGTGGGATCAGATTCCACAAGGTTGTCAACACCAGATGGCAGGAATCCTTGGTAGCCATCTTGGAGGCTGATTACCGCACCATCTTACTGACTTTGTTCTGGCAAAGCCTGAGTGTTAGGCGGAGGCAAAGTTGTTTTCGTGATGTCATAATACATTCTTGGTCTTAATATATAAGAAGGAAGAAGAAGACTTAGCCTTTTAGAAATCGCTGTTTGATTCTTTACATGCATAACCTGCTTCAAGCAAAGTTACATTCAACAACCAAAACACTAGTCTTTATGTTCATAGCCCTTATTTATTCCTTTGGGATTTAGACAAGTTGGGGGCAAGCTCTGGTCCATCACTTAATTCCATATGGCCCATAGGAATGCATAGGGTAGGCCTATCTTAATTTATTCCATACAACTTTCCTTTTCAGATAGAGCTATAAAATCTTTGTGTTTCTCTGTGTTGGCTCAGTTCTTCCTTGCATGGTTCATGAATATTAGCTCAGAATGAGGAATGTCTCTTACAGATTTTCCCCTTGATATTTTTATGTTTATTTATTACTTTCTGACTCAGTCAGTGTGCCTTGACTGAAGGCTAGAATCACCTATTTCAACCTTCTTAATTATCCAGTCAGTCATGCCCACATTTATTTCAGTTTCTTGAGAACTTTTGAAGAAGCTGTTATCTCCAGTAACTCCCTAGACGCTTTGATTGACGTGTAGTCTATGGTGTCTTCACTAGATATAGGAAGGGGGATTTTTAAGGATGCTTCCTTCGTATCAGGAGATTAAAGAACTGGTTGCTGTATTTTAAATGCCTTAAAAAGCCAAAGAATAACCAGGTTTTTGCAGATACGTAGGTGTGTAGGATAGAAGTAAATATATGGTAAACATAATGATAAAATTGCACAATAATTAGGGGCGCCTAAATTATTAGGCTCAGTCGCTTAAGCATCTGACTTCGGCTCAGGTCATGATCTCGCGGTTCGTGTGTTCGAGCCCCGCATCAAGTTCTGTGCTGACAGCTCAGAGCCTGGAGCCTGCTTCAAATTCTGTCTCCCTGTCTCTGTCTCTGTCTCTGTTTCTGTCTCTGCCCCTCTTCTACTCACACGCTCGCTCTCTCTCAAAAATAAATAAACATTAAAAAAATTTAAATACAATAAAAAATTAAGCAATGTTATGTAGCTCAGTTTCCTGATGAAAAAACAGGCCCATAAAGTTTAAATGACTCAAAAGAAAATGGTAGAGCTAGTCAGAGGCAGCTCTTGGGTCAATATCCATGTTTTCTATAAAAACCTGGGACTCAGCTAATACTACTGGTTTTCAACACACTGTATCTTTGGCCTGTTGGGCAAGTTGGTTGCACAAGGTATTTAGTATCCATGGGAATGAATGCCAGTGTCACCATCAAAGTGGTAACAGTGTGTTCACATTTCTATCTTGTCACTCACTCCTACCCTCAACTCTGAGGTGGCAGTAGTTGGGCCAGACCAAGAATGACCAAACAAACTGATCAATTATTAAGTTACATAAAAGCCCCTAATAGGCCCTAGGATTGAGCCAAGATAGAACATTGAAGAACCAAATCGATTTGGTAATAGAAAATTAGCAAGGGCATGGGTAGCCTCTGCGTCTATGAATGTCTTCCTTTGTGCTACAAATGAGTATTTTGGCATTCCAGAAAGTGTTGCTATAAACAGAAGACCATGTTTCAGACCATGTGGTGAAAATGACTCTAGTTGTAGTCAGGAATAGGACTCTAGATTCAAGTTCTGGTTTTATCTTCTCTGTTAATCCTTGCAAGTCCCGGAATAACACAATATGGTATCAAACAGTGATCAGAAATACACAACATCGTGTGGGTCTACTGGTAAAACCACAGTAGAACTTGATTGAAAAGATACAATGAACCCTGGTGTATATGATGAAATGAGACTAACAGGAAGGTTGAGTTGATGCTAAAACACCAATTTGCTATTACAGACATAACAAGATTATTCTAGGCTACCAGGCTATTATTCTAGACTATTCTGAATGTACCAGAACCGTAAATTCAGGAGCAGAGATAGAGACCCAGACATATGGTCTCCTTGGCTTTCATTATATCTTCCTCAGAACTGAGGAAAGTTTATTTTTTCAGCAAATAAATGAATTATTGAAGAATGTCTTGTATTAAATCAATTTTTTAATGTTTACTGATTTATTTTCAGAGAGATAGAGACAGCACAGGTAGGGAAGGGGGCAGAGAGAGTGAGAGTGAGAGGGAGAGAGAGAATCCCAAGCAGGCTCTATGCCACCAGCACAGAGACCGACATGGGGCTCGAACCCACAAGCTGTAAGATCATGACCTGAGCCAAAGCCAGATGCCTAACTGACTGAACCACCCAGGTGCCCCTAAATCAGTGTTTTTGATGTTTTCCCACAGTCCTCTAACACCAGCATGGCCATATCCAAAGTTTTGGAGTCTACTCTTGAAAGACAAGGGTAGTATGTATAAACTTTTTAAACCTGTGCTCTCCTTTTGATAAATATATAAGAAATGTTACATATAATAGAAAATTGCTTATCATTTTACATCTCATCTTAATGGCTGTTACCTCAAATGTTTCTGTTATATTTGGGGGGACCAGGAATTTGGGTTTGAATATAACTTTTTCCAGTCAGAATAATAAGAAATTGACTTCTCATTGACCTTTGAATAGAATGTCTGATTTTTCATAAGTAGACTACCAATGTTAAGCAAGAAATGCTAGTGTATTAATCCCAATTTAAAGATGAGGACATTGATTCTCAAGTAGTTGGGATGGCAGGTAAAGGTAAGTTTAGAACTCAGAGAAGTCGGCTCACTACCACTTAGTCTTGGCCATTAGTAGCGTGCGGTTTTAGTTTTTAGATGTTTACAAATAATAAAGTCATTATATTTTCTTGAACTAGCTATGCAAATTATGTTTTGAGTTGTTCACTTACACATATGGAAGTCTTCCTAAGGCATGTGAAATTAAGTTAGCCCTGACTTTCTCATACACTTGTAATAATGAACAAATAATGTTATACATGTGGCAGTATTCTAAAAGTGCTAAAGAAGTATTTTAATATAAGGCCGTAGTATTTCGTTTTACTTTCTAGAACTTTTTTTTTTTTAGTAACTAGTCTCAGTAATACTGCCTTTCAAAAGATACCAATCCATTTATTTCTGTAAGCGTACAATTTATGAACCTAGATTTAATCAATCAGAATAAAAATTATTGAAAATATCCTTTTCAGTTTGATTAACGTCAGGTCTATTGAAATGTCACGGAATCTCCACAGATGTTTTTAATCTCCAGTTACAAACATCTTTATTGGGGCGCCTGGGTGGTTGAGTTGGTTAAGTGTCCAACTCTTGATTTCAGCTCATGTCATGATCTTACAGTTTGTGAGTTTGAGCCCTGAGTCAGGATCTTCACAGCGTGGACCCTGCTTGGAATTCTCACTCTGCTCTCTCTGCCCCTCCCCTGCGTGTGCGCTCTCTCTCCCCACCCCACCCTTTCTTTCTCTCTCTCTTTCTCTCAAAATAAATAAACATTAAGAAAACAAAATAAAACAACCACATCTTTATTGATCTATGTAATTTCATAAATTTCACTATTTTCTCCTTGGAGCTGTATCTCTTTCCCACTTCTGCCCGGCCACGTGCCAACAACTTTTAGATGTGGTGAAATCAATTTAGAGATGGCAAACGGGACTGTTAGAAATTGTAAGCTGTTAGCAAGTTTGACTATTATGCCAGACAGAGGAAACTGTATAAATATATAAAGCTCAACTCCATTGACTGGTATATTTCTTTTAAAAAATAAAACAGGGGCGCCTGGGTGGCTCAGTCGGTTAAACCTCCGACTTCGACTCAGGTCACGATCTCGTGGTCCATGAGTTTGAGCCCCGCGTCGGGCTCTGGGCTGATGGCTTGGAGCCTGGAGCCTGCTTCAGGTTCTGTGTCTCCCTCTCTCTCTGCCCCTCCCCCATTCATGCTCTGTCTCTCTCTGTCTCAAAAATAAATAAACGTTAAAAAAAATTTTAAAAATAAAAAATAAAACAAAAACCCTGAGTACAGTAAATTCTTAGGCTCCCCTTGAAGACTAATGAACATATGCTGAGGCAGAAAGGCTTTGTTAAGGGAACCATAGGCAGTTTCCATTGACAACTGAGTGACAGGTTCTTCACTTCATATTCTTAAAACCAGTGAGCTCATCCTTATTAGCATCTCACCGAGGGAACGATGAGACAGGCAGGGGACATTAAGTGAAACTGTCTCCAATCTACTTTAATTCTTTTTTTTTTTTTTTTTTTAATTTTTTTTTCAACGTTTATTTATTTTTGGGACAGAGAGAGACAGAGCATGAACGGGGGAAGGGCAGAGAGAGAGGGAGACACAGAATCGGAAACAGGCTCCAGGCTCTGAGCCATCAGCCCAGAGCCCGACGCGGGGCTCGAACTCACAGACCGCGAGATCGTGACCTGGCCGAAGTCAGACGCTTAACCGACTGCGCCACCCAGGCGCCCCTCTACTTTAATTCTTAATGCTTTCCTCAATCACAGTCCCTTCAAATTGACGTTATTATAAATTGTCGACATTTTTCAAAGCCTGTTTTGTTTGGATTTGTTTAACATATTTAAGGCATTTATAGCTGTTTAAAGAACTCCTAAGTGCCTCACAAATGACCTCACCCTGCCTGCCCGCCTGTCCTTTACCTTACTGTGTTCTCCAGGGCCTCTGGACTCGGTCTCCCTCCATTCATTCATGTGGTTCATGGGACGCCCCTGCTCCATCCCTTTCCCCTTCTGGGCTCCTTGCCCATAATATCTGTTGGGATTCCCTCCTTTGTACTTGTCTTGCTGAGCTTGATATAAATAATTTTGTCATAATTTTCCTCCTCAATCTCTGTTAGTACGTGATCTTCTGCAAACTGATGTCCGGGGGTGAGTAATCCTGGTTCCCCGAGTTGGTGGTAGGCTCTCATTACAGTTGATATGAAGCAGTTATCCTGCTTTTAGAAGAGTACATGGGGCGCCTGGGTGGCTCAGTCGGTTGGGCGCCCGACTTCGGCTCAGGTCATGATCTCGTGGTTTGTGAGTTTGAGCCCTGCGTCACGCTCTGTGCTGACAGCTCGTAGCGTGGAGCCTGCTTCGGATTCTGTGTCTCCCCCTTTCTCTGCCCCTCCCATGCTCTTGCTCTGTCTCTCTATGTTTCTCTATAATTAATAAACATTAAAAAAAATTTTAGAAGACAGCAACCTCTAGCACCACACAGCACTTAATACAAAAAAGATTGCCTTGATCAAATGGATTTGTGAAATTTGACATTCTGTGTGCCCCTTTTGGAAATTCACCATGGGCAATATCATTTTAAGGAAGTCTGCCAAAAATCTTAATTTTGTTTGCCTTCCTGTTTCTCAAATGAATTTGACCACAGAACACTTACCCTTGACCTACCAACACCTATTGCACGTTGGCTTCCAGCGAGACTAAAGTGTATTTGGCCGTTTATAATCTTGTTTCACGTTTTCTCTACTTTTAAAAGTTGATGGGACAAAATAATCAACCTGACTTTCAAAATAATAGTAAATGCCACCAATGATTTTAAAGTGCTTCCAATACGCCAAACATTTTATAGGTACTTGCAATTATAAATGCATTTATCTTTGCAGCAAACTTTATCAGGTCGGGACTCTTGGACACACTTTACAGATGACAGAAGCACAAAGAGATGCTTGCCCAACATAAGCAGCTAAGAAATGGTTGAGGTGGGGTCTAACAGACATTCTGGCCCCAGAATCCAGTTTTCTAACCACTATGCCGTAATGCTCTAGTTGAAAGGGAGTTTTCTCAAAGCAAAGTGAGGTCATGTGCTGAGGAAGTTCTCTCTGTGGCATTTAATTTTCCTTTCTTGGTTCTACTTCGTTCTATGTAATTGAGCAATAGTACCCAACTAGGCTACCTTCAGGCTGCCCGTCCTGCCCCCCTGTGTCCTTGCTTTTTGGGGCTACTTGACAGAGAGCCCTGGTGAGGCTCATTCTTTCTTTAGCATGTACAGAGTGGTTGTGAAGTAACAGCACCCAGGCCAAGAGCAGATCTCTGGGTCTAGGTGCGTACAGGAATGTGATAAAATAGAAGCTTATCCAAACATCCTAATTGAGGAAGTGTCTCTCTAGCACTTTGTTTTGGGGGTTTCCACGACCACCCCCCAAGTTGGGTGATTCACTAGGAGAACTGACTCACAGGACTTGTCGTGTAGTCCTACTCATGGCTGTGATTTTTTGATTGAAGCATAGTTGACATGTAATGTTATATTAATTCCCGGTGTACAACATAGTGATTGGACAATTGTAGCATCAGGTGGAGATCACCATGATAAGTATAGTTACCATCTGTCACCATACAAAGTTATGATAGTATTATTGACTATCTTCCCTGTGCTGTAGCTTTCAGCCCCATGATTTATTTATTTCAATACTGGATACGTTTGTGGCTCTAATCCCCTTCACCTGTTCTGCCCATCTCCCTACCCTGTCGCCTCTGGCAACTACCAGTTTCTTCTCTGTATTGATGATTCTTTTTCTGGTTTTGTTCATTTGTTTTATAGATTCCACCTATAAGTGAAATCATGTGATACTTGTCTTGCACTTATTTCGCTTGGCGTGATCCCCTCAATGTCCATCCGTGTTGTTGCAAATGGCAAGATTCCATTTGTTTTTATGGCCGAGTAACATTCTCTTGTATAAATATGCCACGTTTCTTTACCCATGCCTCCATCCGTGAACACTTATGTTGCTTCCATAACCTTGGCTGTTGTGAATAAAGTAGCAATTAACATAGGGGTGTTTATCTCTTTTCAAATTAGTGTTTTTGTTTTCTTTGGGTGCATACCTAGAAGTAGAATTACTGGAGTACATAGTAATTCTAGTTCTAATTATTTGAGGAGCTTCCATACTATTTTCCACAGAGGCTGCACCAACTTATATTCCCACTAACGGTGCAGGAGGGTTCCCTTTTCTCCACACCCTCACCAATGCTTGTTTTTCTTTCTTTTTTTTTTTTTTTTTTTTTTGGTGATAGTCATGGCTGTGATTTATTAAAGTGAAACGATACAAAGTAGAATAAGCAAAGGGAAAAGGGGGACATGGGGACAAGGTCTAGAGACAGCCAGTCACTACTTCAAGAGTTCTTTCCCAGTGGAGTCACACAAGATGTGCTTAATCAAATTGTGACCATACGTGTGAGGTATTGTCACCAGGGAAGCTCAAGGCCCCAAATTTTACTGGGGCACCAATATAGGGCACCTACACCCTCTGCACAGCATGTATCAAAATTCCAGATTCCCAGGAAGAAAACAAGCAGGAGCTCAGCATAAACCACATTGAATAAACAGGTTAGGCCCAGTGAGCCACTGCTAGCTTTAAAAAAAATTTTTTTTTCTTTTAACTATAGGCAACTATTTACCATTCAAGTTCTCAGATGTGAGCCAAGGGCCAACCTTGCGGGCAAACCTTTTTTAGGATAACAGTCTGAAGCGTGCTATGTTAACACTTCAGGGCACTCTCTTCCAAAAGAACTCTGGCTCTGCCTTTAGGAAGAAAGCCATCATTTAAGACCCTATGCTGTTCTAAAAAAACTTTTGACTTCCGTTAATGGAACTAGTGACTTTGTTGTTTGTAACGCTATAGTTTTTATTCAATGCCATGTTGAAAGGAAAGGTTATTTTATAACAAACACCCAGGGCAGTGAAGATTGCACTAGATTAGAATGTCTCTTTATGTTTGGGATTGAATGGAGAATTGAGACAAGGTTAAATTGCATTTATTCTTTTCTTTTGTGCATGATCTAGAAAACCAGAAGGAGAACACTAAATTATATCAGGCAACCTGTTACTTAGGGTTTTTAAGAGTGTAACTATGTGACATTCTTGCTGAAGAAATCATTACTCATACGCTGTCATTTGAGGATAAAAAAAACCCGTTTTTGGTTGAAAAGTGAAAAATGTTTTTAGAAGGTTGGTAAATAAAATGGAAGGAGCAATCTATCAGAGTATGCTTTGTACAAAAGGAAAGTGGGAAATGGTTATTTTGTGATTACATTTCTACAGAGTAGAAGACAATTTTAATACCTATATCAAGGAACATAGATCATTTAGATTCTGAGTGGCTTTATCTAGAGAACAAGTTTGGGCTAATTTTAGAACTGTATTTTTGATAATCCAGAGTATATGTCATTTTGCCCTCTGCCTGCCATGCTGTTAATCTGACAGGCAGTTTCTTATTACAGAATTCTGGTCAGTTCAGTTTAATGACCAATTATGGAAACTCATTATTAATACTTTAACATGCTCAATTTTTAGAATACTCTTGAATATATCTGCCCAAAATATTTCCAATTGTGTATCAGGTTTGCGTACAACAAGAGAGGCAACTTCAGCAGTAAATAGGGGATAATAAAATATGTGGGAACCAGAATTTTAAGAGTCAGTAAAACTCTTATCATTGCTTATTTACAGAAAAATCCACATCAGTAGTCTAATATGATGGGATAGTAAGTTATTTCACGTTTTCAGAGCCAACTTGAAAGATAATCTCTGATGTAGCTTCTTGCCTCCTTTCCTAGACGGTGTTGATGGACACCTATCTCCCCTTCCAGAAATGTCCGTTTCTTTCATACTGTCCTTCATCCCTTCATTCCTTGACCTAATGAACCACCTCCAGCCTCATTCCTGCTTCACACTCCAGGATTTTCCTTTCTTTTTCTTGCTCTCCCATGGATGTCCTCTTAAGGAAAATGACTTATCTTTGCTATTAAGAAGCAAGTACGGCAGTTAAATTAATTCACAGTAAGAAATTGGTGATGAATTATCTTTCCTACTATTATATTTAAAATTTTTAAAAATCTTTATGTATTTTTGAGAATGAGAGAGACAGAGCATGAGCAGGGGAGGAACACAGAGAGAAGGATACACAGGATCCGAAGCAGGCTCCAGGCTCTGAGCTGTCAGCACAGAGCCCGACGCAGGGCTCGATCCCATGAGCTGTGAGAGCACGATCTGGGCTGAAGTTGGACGCTTAACCGACTGAGCCACCCAGGCGCCCCTTCTACTTTTACATTTCAAAAGAAGAAACTCTTTGCCCTCCTATACTGCTAGTGGGAATATGTATTTTTATGTCCTTCCTAGAAACGAAAGCACTCTGGCATTGTGTATATCAAAGATCACGAAAATTTTTCTTAGATTTTTCCCAGTGATTTCATTTTCTAGTAATCTAATTCTAAGATAATAAACTGAAATAAACACTTATATACAAAGATATTGATCATAAGGGTAAGTTTAATAGCTGAAGAAAAAGCGAATTGTGAATATAATGATAAGCATAGTGATGATATTATATGATGATATTATATGTTAGGAAAACAGAACAAAGGAGAGAGAGATCGCTAAGCATTCATTGCCCATTCTCAGATGTCTGAGGCCTCCGAGATATCTAAGCCTTGGGCTACTATGGGAGTAGCTTGGAGTCAGGCGGGAGTCATGTCTGCTAAGAGTTAAAGCATTTCCAGGTATTTAAAACTGGAGAAAGCCAACAAAATCAAGGTTCAGAATAAATTATAAAGCAATTTTTCTGCTTAAAGCTGCCAAAATACCCAAGGTTTAAATAAGCAGGGTAGAGTACAAAGCATGGTTAAGAGTACAGGCCTCTTAACTCTGCCTGGGTGGCTTAATCAGTTGAGCGTCCAACTCTTGATTTTGGTTCAGGTCATGATCCCAGGGTCTTGGAATTGAACCCCGTGTTGGACTCCTTAATGAGCATGGAGTCTGCATAAGATTCTCTCTCTCTCTCTCTCTCTCTCTCTCTCTCTCTCTCTCTCTCTCTCTCTCTCTTCCTCCCTCTCCCTCCCTCTCCCTCCCTCCCTCTGCCCCTGTCCCCTGCTCTCGCTTGCTTGCTCTCTCTCTCCCAAATAGAAATTAAAAAAGAAAAAAAAAAGGTATGGGCTTCAGATCACATACAATGTCCTCAACACTTGTGTGACCTTGGGCAAGGTATTTAATCCCTCTAAACTTCAATCTGAATATATTAAATGTGATCATTGCGTTTACCTTATAAAGGGTATTGTGGGGATTCAAGACAGTAATTCAGGTAAAGTGACTAAATATCTCCCATAACAATGTGTTTGTATTAATGTTATTTAATGAGGAAGACAGTTATCAGCAGGTGGCAATGTTAACATTCTAATTTTAAGACACTTTTCGGGGCACCTGGGTGGCTCAGTCGGTTAAGCGCCTGACTTCGGCTCAGGTCATGATCTCACAGTCTGTGAGTTTGAGCCCCGCGTCAGGCTCTGTGCTGACAGCTCAGAGCCTGGAGCCTGCTTCAGAGTCTGTGTCTCTCTCTCTCCTTGCCCCTCCCCTGCTCATGCTATGTCTCTCTCTCTCTCTCTCTCTCTGTCTCTCAAAAATAAATAAAAAACATTTTAAAAAATTTAAAAAAAGGACACTTTTAAAATAATCTGATTTTTCGAAGAATTGGGTTGTATTTTGTTAGGAAAATTCTTAGTTTCTGAAAAGCATCTTAGATTTTACAGCTACCTACACATCGCATTTAATTATGCTAGATGAGAGGCTATACGCAAGCCACTCCAAATAAATTTTCAGAATTGGTGTGCATGACACCTTTGAGGAAATAACACTTCTGAATTCTTAACCTTATACACTCAGCCTATAAAGTTACAGTAGAAGTCTCAGAGCCCCGTAAAATCTTCTCAGGGTAATTTGTGCAAGTCCTTTCTTGTCCTGGGTAGATGGATGGGCATCGAATGACTTCACCGAAAATGAGTAAGCTAATAGCAGATTGGGGAATGCCTTCACCAGACTTAACTCCTTGCTTCTTGTTTTAATGAGGCCAAGTCTCTCTGTGGATATAGTGTATGAAATGAGTTGATATGTTCTTATAATTTTTTTCCCAAAGGATCTGTTTTCTTTTCCATTAAAGAGTTTTAGAGGAGTCAGCATAGTATCACCTGAAAGGTATTAAATGTAAAATGTAAAAACTCATTAACTTACATTAGTTAAATTATTGGCAAACAGTAAATTAAGTAATCAGGAATGACAGTCTCTCGGCTTCCGCATCGGTCTTTTGCAGTTAGGTTGATTATTGATACTCATTGCCTTGTAATAATTTCTTTGAGTTGTCAGTAAATTAAAAAATAGTTCAGTAAGCATCCCACACAAAGTTCTTTGGAGAATATTTACGATATGGTGCTTCCTCTAGTAATCTTTGATGTGCGGTGATCTGACTGCAGCAGCTGATGTTTCTAGAGATTCTTCTGAAATGCTGAGGTGGCCCCTTGGGGTGTTTGTCACTGTGCCTGGGGCCTCATGTGCATGGAACATGGACCCTCAGCCGCAGTTTTGGTGTGCACATTACTTCCATTACAGATGAGGAAAAGGGAGTTCAGAAAGATTTGATAAAGGGCTGAATCTTTTTCCTTATATGAAATTCCTTGCGCGAGTAGAGAGTTTCGTTGTAGTCACAAAAACTAATTGTGGTCCTGGAACTGAGATTAGGTGGCAAACGTCAGCCCATAGGCGGATCTGGCCCACTGTTTGTTTTTGTATTGCTCACAAGCTAAGAAGTGTTCTGACATTTTTAAATGGTTGGGGGAAAAAAGAAATCTAAAGAATTAGAATAATATTTTATGGCATGTGAAGATTATATGAAATTCAAATTTGAAATTTCAGTTCTGTTGGAATGCAAATCTTCCTATTTATTTATGTATTATCTGTAGATCTTTCATGATCCAAAAGCTGGGTGAGTGGTTGGGACACAGGCCCTGTGGCCTGCACAGCCAGAAGGAGTTTCTGTCTGCCCCTTTCCAGAAAACTTTCCTGATCCCTGGTCTACACTGATCAGTTATCTCAGGACTTTATAAGTGACTTCATTCATCACTGAGTGATTACCACTTGCCATGCACTTTGGGTAGGTTCTTGTACGGGGATCCAAGAGTGAACAAAAGTTACGACAGACACCTTCATGAGGCTCACAGCCTGAAGGAAGAGTTGGGTTAATATTTTAATAGTAATAAGGTGGACATACTGTGTTTATGTAGCAACATTACTTGGTCATTTGAATAAAATATTTTAATACTCATAGGCTATTTATAAAATAATGAAATGGGTTAATGTAATAATACAGTTATTTGGTTAATGTAAGCAGTTAGCGCAACCCTTATTGTTTAAACCTTTTTTCTTTAAAAATTTAAGTATACCACGCTCAACATAAACCTATCTCTTTTAGATGATTTGTGATTTTATTGTGATGAGGCTCATGCATTACATATATTGCATACATTTTTGTGTTTGCTATGACCTTAGATGTTGGCAGTGTTAGAAACTGAAGTGAGCTATTGTCATTCTAGGACATGTTCTGCAAACTGTTCATTGCTAAATTTTTATTGAGTCCCTGATATCAGTTTGATTCCTTGTCATTTGTCTTTCTCTTAAGAAATAAATTACAACTCATTGTAAAACATTTCGGGGGGGTGGGGTGCCTGGATGGCTCAGTCTGTGAAACATCCGACTTCAGTTCAGGTCATGATCTCACAGTTCATGAGTTCGAGCCCCACGTTGGGCTCTGTGCTGACGGCATACAGCCTGCTTCAGATCCTGTGTCTCCCACTCTCTGCCCCTTCTCCTCACGCTCTCACATTCTCTCTCTCTCAAAAATAAATAAACATGAGGAAAAAAAATATTCTGAGTTCCTTATGCAGTACTTTCGTAGTGCTTCATTTGTTAGCCTTAATGTACAATTGGTAATTCTCTTCCCTCATTGGATGTTAACTATGTTAATGTTATTGTGGGATTTTAGTTTCCTTAATTGCATATGAAGCACTAGCATATGTCACCTCTTTAAGAATCTGTGTCAGTCATGCCCTAAAACAAAAGTGTTACATGATTTTCTTAGGGCAGCTGTGTAATGATACCCGGAAAAATAATTGGCAATGTTGCTTTTCTGTATTATGCTTATTGTCTAAGGCTGATCCACATTTGTATTTTAGAGAAGCATTCCATTAGTGCCATGAGGAGAGAGACCGTGTTAATCCGTCCATCGTTATTCTGTCCATCAAATTTCTGTCGACTGCTTGAAATGCACCTGTACTGTCCCTGCGACTGACACGCAGGTGCCGACGGCTGCTCAAGGAGGCTTGAGTCTTCCCTCCCTGACCGGACATCCAGAATTCCCAAAGTAGTAGGCAAAGATTGGCCAGACGAGAATTTGTGTGTGCGTGCATGCGTGTGTGTGTGTGTGTGTGTGTGTGTGTGTGTGTGTGTGTGAGAGAGAGAGAGAGAGATGTGTTCCACTTGGGTTCCTTTGCTCCGTGAGCTCACTCCCTCATGTGTAAAGTTCTGCTTTTGTTTACTTAAGTAGGTTTGCTTGTTTGTCTTCATTCTCCTCAAGTCTGCTAAATCAGCATGTTGGCAACCGGCCTAATTTACCTTATTTGTAACTTCTCTACATCTTTCTGCACCTTCCAGTTTTGTTTTCCTGAACCTTAGGGCACCTGTCATTTTAATATGAATTCATGATATTTGCTTGATATTGTGAATTCTTTCATTTTCCTAGTACATGTTTTCTATTACAATGTGATTCTCAACATTGTAGTTTGGGGATGTTCATTATACCTCTATGGAGCAGAAGCTAATATAATCGGCAGTTTTCTGAGTAGGTATCTCATTCCAGTGTATTGCACTTGACTATTTTATATTTTTATTTTCTAAATTTTTTAAAAATTTTATTTATTGTTTATTTTACATCCAGGTTGCATATGGTGCAACAATGATTTCAGGAGTAGATTCCTTAATGCCCCGTAAGCATTTATCCCATCCCCCCTCCCCCAACCCATCCAGCAACCCTATTATGTTCTCTGTATGTAAGAGTCTTTTGTGTTTTGTCCCTCTCCCTACTTTTATATTATTTTTGCTTCCCCTCCCTAATGTTCATCTATTTTGTATCTTAAAGTGAAGTCATATGATATTTGTCTTTCTCTGACTAATTTCACTTAGCATAATACCCTCCAGTTCCATCCACGTAGTTGCAAATGGCACAATTTCATTCTTTTTGATTGACACTTGGCTCTATTTTAGAGTGTAGTTTTAGTCCAAAAGCAGAATGGGATCTCAAATGCCTACACTATCCCTACTACCCAACAAAAAGAAAGGAGAAATTTAGGGATGAATAGAAGACGGACTTTCTTGCAAGCAATCACTGGCTAGTGGTGAAGTGTGGCTAGGAGTTTCTCGGTATGGAAAGAGGTAGAAAAGGAGCCTCCTCTTACCTGGCTGTCTTTCTCACACTCAGACACACACATATTTATAATTTACATGTTTACTGATTATGATATTCATGTTTTTATTTAGCACTGGCCCTTTAGTATCTGGTAGAGCCCTACTTCCTCCATACACAGTACAGTTTAATAAAACAGCGTACATAGAGTAAGACTCTAAAAAGTAGTCGACTGGACCCCCTGGTCATTTATTTATAATTAAATTTACATGCGTCTTTTTCTGGTTTTGACTTATGGGATGAGAAAGACCTGATGAGGAAGTCTGTGGTAAGTAAATTCAACACACTGGAACCGAATTCTTAAACTCGTTCAAACTTAGTTCTCCTCGCTTTTCCTTTTGTGTTTGGTTATGGTTTAGAAGGAAGGGGCAGCATTGTGCTTTCTCATCTTCAGAAGACTGTTTTTGGGTTAGAACAAAATTAGAGTAGCCTAGATATTTAGACGTACTGAAATTCGTGACATCAATTCAAGTCTTTTCCTTTTGAATTCTAACATAAAACAAAATTAACAGTGTAATATTAAAAAATAATAATCCACTTAAAAACATGTGTCCACCAGTGGAGCTTATTATTAGAATTGAGTTATCTTTTTCAATTTTCTTTCTATGTTTATTTTTGAGAGAGAGAGTGAGCGAGCATGAGCAGGGGAGGGGCAGAGAGAAGAGGGAGACAGAGAATCCAAAGCAGGCCCCAGGCTCTGAGCTGTCAGTACAGAGCCCGACGCGGGGCTCCACTGCGGGGCTGGAACCCACGAACTGTGAGATCATGACCTGAGCTGAAGTCAGATGCCTAACCAACTGAGTCATCCAGGTGCCACTAGAATTGAGTTATTTAAATTTCTATTTGTATAATGACAAAAACTTCATAAGAAAAGCACATAGAATGAGATTGGAGCCACCTGCTAGCTTATAAAACAATAATATGGATCCTAAAAAATATATTCTAAGCAACTAAGAAAAATCAGAGTCAGTAATGGTTAAAACAAATGTTTCCACTCAAACATTGATATGTTAAAGCTGTTCTTAAAACGTTTATTAGTTTATGCTTTGGAAATTTTCCGTATATTTTCAAGTCAGGTATACCTTCATCTATTAGGAAGCTAATACTAGAAACCATCTATTTGGTTTCTAATAGTGATATACTTTATTATTTGGCCAGATTTCCTAGCTTTTATATCTCCTAGGTCCTTGGATTACTGTGAGTTTTTATTTTGTTTTTTAAACATCAAATCCAGTAAAATTCTTCACAGTATCCAGTGCTTCTGACTCTAGTAAATTGAGCCTTACTCTATACATAAATAATTAAAAATAAACATTAATATAAAATAGTTGAACCTCACTTGATACCTAATAGCATTTCTGCATTTTTCCTATTCTGCAGAATTTTGCTGATTATTTCTTTGGTTTTATATATCTCCTCTTCTAGACCTTCTTGTGTTATCATGAGACCCAGAAAACAGTAAAAACATCTTTAGTTGGCCAAAGGCCTGGTGTTGCACTTTGGCTAGTGCTCCGTTTTGCAGGTGTCCTTCTAGGTGTCGCGAGCTTCCCTGTGAGGGCTGTTGAAGCTGTTTCCGCTTCCAGTGAATTTGTTGCCCATCTGTGATGAGATTAGAATCATTTAAATTTAGGAAGATTCCAAGAAGCTACGGATGGCTGATCAACATCTCAGAGTTTCTGGAAGTTCTTGGTTTAGATACAGTCTGAATTTTTCAGTTCTGGTAATCTGTCTCCGTGTCCTGACTTACACTTTTCTGTGTGTCCGTCTTAAATTGATGAGATAAAGTCAGGTATTATTCAAGCCTTGCTCCTTTTTCGGGGGTAGCTTTTTTCATGATGCCATTCTTGTGGAACCAACTCTGGAGATGTTATTATAACCTTTTTGTGTCTGATATCTAGGCATTTGCTCCCACTTGAGAGTAAAGAAGCAGGATTTCTAGATGTGACATTGTTGCACCCTGCTGTCCAGTGATTAGCAAGTCCACTTAAATCTCTTGTTTTTAGGGGCACCTGGGTGGCTCAGTCGGTTAAGCGTCTGACTTCAACTCAGGTCATGATCTCATGGTCCGTGAGTTCAAGCCCCGCGTTGGGCTTTGTGTTGGCAGCTCAGAGCCTGGGGGCTCATTCAGATACTGTCTCTCCCTCTCTCTCTCTCTCTCTCCCTCTCTCTCTCTCTCTCTCTCTCTCTCTCTGCCCCTCCCCCACTCATGCTCTGTCTCAAAAATAAACCTTAAAACCACCTTTTTTAAACCTTAAAATCTCTTGTTTTTATTTCCTTAATCTACAAAATATTATAGTGAGACTAGATTCTTGGGTTCTCATTCACGATTATTTTTCCTATGGATCTGTGTTGATTCCGTGAAGATAGCTGTGAAGGTAAACGGGTCTATTAATTGTTTCTTGTATTATTGTTACTTCTGTTTGCCTTTTTCATTGTGTTTCCTTTTGCTGACGTGATTGTATTATCAGCACTAAAAAGAGCATAGATTATTTCCCATTGTTAAAATTCTGTATTTGGCAGTAAGATCCCATGCTGTTACACGCCCCCTGCCCCCCTTTGCCAGCTTACATTTTTATTCCTCAGGAATATTAGTGAAACATTTATCAAACCGTTACCATGTAGCAGACTGGTGCCACTCACCATTCACTCATGGTCATGAATGCAACATAATTCCTGTCCTCAAGGAACTTTCAGTATAGTGACAGTTTGGTTGGGTGACAGTCTAATCTCAGCACTGCTAACATCCCCGTAGGTTCTGGCATATTCCTATATCTTTCTTCTAGGAGCATTAGCCTAAGACGAGTCAACTTCTTTATGCCCTTGCTTGGTGATGATAGTAAATTTCAGTGCTCTTTTAGGGTCAGAAAAGTACATGTAGACGATTTTATAAAGATGATATATACATCTTTTAGGGTATAACATATTTCTAAATTATGAGAAATTAATTTTTTCATTGGTGGCTACCTTGTAGGACAGTAGTCATAAATGAATGAAGCCCAGGCTGAACTTGACACATTTAGAGAGACCTTGAAGTTTGAGAAGAACCTTTAAATCTACTGAGAACAGTTCTTAGAATAATTTAGGAGGCAGTATGGGTGTTTTGTATCCTTGAAAACTCTTTGAATGGCAACTTTATATACTGGATTATATTTAACTTCCCCTTACTCAGCTGTTTGTGAGAGACCACGGATTGTTACGTTCCTGAATTAAGAAGTCTCCAGTCCCACCACGCTCTGGTTTTATACACCTTTGCCTCTGTAAGACATTGGAGGAGAAAGTGTCATTTCAGAAATATTGTTTCTTTAGCCATCAAAGTTCACGAGTGCCAACCAGCTGGCACTTTTGTGACTTCATATATATAAATATATTCCTAGTTTTTCACTAGGTATCTGGTGTAGAAGAGGCAAAGACCTTATAAATTCACTTCATTATGTCCAAAAAATAATCCAAGAGACATATTTATGCAGGTGTAGCTCTCCATGCTTCTTTTTACATTGGGTGAGGAAGGTCCAGTAAAGTAATTTTATACAACAATAGACTTGATTTTACTTGAAATGTAGTTTTATCATTAGTTCAGTATTAATATTAGTTTTCCCATTCATGTAAGTGAACTTGGGAGGTCTGCTGAAAAAAATGCAGACTTTTTTTTTTCTTTTTTTTTTAGAGATAGTTTCATTTTAATTTCAGGTAATTTTACTGTGAATATATTTTGTAATACTTATACTAGAGCCCTTATGTTAGTCTCAAATGTCATCACAGCAGTGATTCTTAAAGACCAGTAACGTAGTATACAGCTGCACTTTTGTTGAGTAAAATTATTGTCATAATCAGACCATTATTGTGATATTCTAACACCATTTCTGAGATGTTATGTGAGATAAAAAAAGATGATGACAATGATACTAATGATCGGGGTATATAATACAGGCATAACTGGCTGTGTCTATTGATACCTTATCTTTTATGGTTTTAGATCCTGTTCATAATAAGGCTGCCTTCATTACCTGTTCTTACCTTTTCTCTCTCTTTAAACACGTAGGGATGTGAGATTATATCAACGCCTGACCAAGACCATACTGACTTCACCAAGTGCCTTGAACTGCTCCAAAAAAAGATAGAAGAAAAAGACCTACAGGTAAGATGCACACCTTTTTGGTGGTTAGGAGTCTTGGTACCAAGGATGTGAAAATCCCGCTTAAACTTTTCACTCATCGGAAGTGATCGGTTACTTTTCTGTCAGTCTTTTAGATTCCCTGTCAGATTTTTCCCATATACTGAATAAATCTGTACTTAGCTGCCAAAGTATTGATTTGTTCACTTAAATCAGAGGTCACAGATGGAGATGCTTTATCATGTGAAAGTCACAAAAGAGGGGAGGTGGACTTTGTATAAAGCAGCTGAAACATTTTTGGCCTAAAATAAGTCACCACTTTTCATCTCTTGTTCATTGTTGCCACGCAGACCTAGTGTGTTCAAATATTGTGGGGGCAAAACAGGCAAACAAGCACGGCCTGTATTTGGCCCAGGAGGCATCATTACAAACTCTCATCTATAAATAAAATGTTATCAACTCTTCTTTTTGAAATCAGTGAAGAGTCCGCTGCTTTGCATTTGTGGACTCTTTTTAAAATTTTTTTTTTCAATGTTTATTTATTTTTGGGACAGAGAGAGACAGAGCACGAACGGGGGAGGGGCAGAGAGAGAGGGAGACACAGAATCGGAAACAGGCTCCAGGCTCTGAGCCATCATCAGCACAGAGCCCGACGCCGGGCTCGAACTCCCGGACCGCGAGATCGTGACCTGGCTGAAGTCGGACGCTTAACCGACTGCGCCACCCAGGTGCCCCTGTGGACTCTTTTTAAGTCCGGTTTAGTGAGGGTCAACAAAATTAAATGTGAAGCACTGAATGACAGTTGACCATTCTTTTACTGGCAGGGGCAGGAAAGTAAGCTGAGGCACATGATGTGTATGTAGTGTTAGACTAAGAAAACTAGCGGGACGCCTGGGTGGCTCAGTCGGTTATGCATCCCACTTCGGCTCAGGTTATGATCTCATGGTTCATTGGTTTGGGCCCCGTGTTGGGCTCTGTGCTGATGGCTCAGAACCTGGAGCCTGCTTCGGATTCTGTGTGTGTCTCCCTCTCTGACCCTCCCCCACTCACGCTCTGTTTCTCTCTCTCTCAAAAATAAACAAACATTCAACTAGGAAAACTAGCAAAACTTGCTTGTACATTCAAGGCAGCCCTGAGAAGAACTTCCTCTGTCACAGAAGGTTATCAGAGATTTCTTTTAGCATGTATTTACCTAGGTGACATAGTAGATCCTTTTCTCTTTTTGAAGACAAGCCTTGTTAATTGTCATAATTGACGAGAAGCACATTGTGCAAAGTGAACAAAAGTAATTGAGTGAACATTTCCCATCTCTGTTGTAGCTTGAACAATACCAAATGTATTGTGCTATTTCTGGCAATAAATTGTTATAATTGAATATTTGCTTAATGAAAACAGAACACAGCCCATTGAGAGTTCCAAAGAAGCCCATTGCTTCATCCGGACATAACTGAGTTTGAGTTTCTTAGAAAAAAAAAGTTGTAAGTTCTTCACAACTTGTGTTTCAGATTTCCCAGCATCGATACTGAAATTAAATTATGTGTGTCAAATTGATCGTATCTGTAATACAGTGCTCGGTCGTTAAGTCTGAAAATAAATAATCATATCTCAAACTCATCAACAGTGAAATTCAGAGAGAGCTTCAAGCTGGGGAAAGAGGGTAATCAGCTGTATGTGATCCACAAAACAGATCTAGTAAAGTCTAGGTGGGCCCAGTGGGAGGGCGGAAGCAGGAGGACCTGTTGGAGGCATCCATGTTGGGTGGAAAGGACCAGACCCTCCCAGTCCCACTGTGCTTAGTCATGGGCTGGACGCTCTTAGGGACCGCTGTACCTTGATGGCACTTGCTACTGCATCCTGAAGGAGTTGCCTCTGGGCCATGACAGCCAGCTGTCCCCTCCCAGGCCTAGCGAGTTCTTTCTGGGAGAAAAAGGAGCAGTGAGCTTCCATGGATGCCTCTGGGCCCTGGCATGATTTAGGCCCAGTGCATTGTCCAGCTTATCTTGCACTACTTTTTCTCTTTGCTCCTAAAATATGGCCTGTTCCGTCTTCTCTGCCTTGAGCGATTTTTGTGTATGTTGCCTTTTCTGCCTAGAATTTTTATTTCAGTGTTCATTTATTTTTGAGAGAGAGACAGAGCATGAGCAGGGGAAGAGCAGAGAGAGAGAGGGAGGAGCAGAATCCAAAGCAGGCTCTAGGCTCTGAGCTGTCAGCACAGAGCCCAACTCAGGGCTCGAACCCATGAACCACAAGATCATGACCTGAGCCGCAATCAGACACCCATCTGACTGAGCCATCCAGGCGCCCCTCTGCCTAGAACTTTTTACACATTTTTTGAATATTTTTCAAATTTTTCCTTCTCTTGGTCTATATCACGATGGCAGAACAGGGGATGTCCTTAAAGAGGACTCCTCTTCCCCCTTCCTCCAGGTTGGGGTCTGCCACTCTACGTTTCTGTTCCCCCTTGGTTCTCCTTTGAGACACTCTGAGCACTTCTAATAATTTTGTTGGTTATTTCTAATTGTTGGCTCGAAGCCTTTCTTCCCAGCTTCACTGTATGACCCACAAAGTTGGGACAGATCTATCTTGCTCACGACTGAACAGCAGGACCTTGAGTGTTAGAAGTAGCCTATAAATGTTGAGCCTGTAGGAACGCACAGGAGGGTGGAGCACAACACAGAAAGGGGAAGGGCTTTTTAGAGAAGGCTGGGGCATCATAAACAAGTGGGGGGTGGGTGGCAGAGGGAGAAGAGCGTTCAAGGACAGATACCTCGGCGTGGGAGGATGGATAGTGCTTCAGCGAACCAATGGCAGGGAGTTTAAAGCGTTTTCAGATGGACAGTGAGCGTGATGGGTTTGGTGTTTTAAAAAGCATTATTGAATAAACCAAAGGCTCCATTACTCACAATGAAAACCTTGTGGTTGTATTAATATAACCTTCAGGTTATAGTAAATCTGACAAAATGGGGTATCTGTGAGCTTCCACCTGTCTTTACATTTAACCTCAAAGTACATCATTTTATGTGATTTAATGTAATAGCAAGAGAAAAACAAGATTAGAAGCATTAGCAAGGAAAATTATAGAAGATGCCCCTGCACACGTTGTCGTACCCTCTGGTGAGATCATCATGAGGACCGTTAAAAATTTCTTCTTAAAATCTGCATAAACTGTATAAAAAAAATCCTTTATGCTTCTCCACCTAATAAGTCCAATCAAATTATCATACATTGCTGTTTTTCTACTTGCTAAATTATAAATATGAGGTTGTCATCAATGTCTGTATTTTATAGTAAGATCTTCTCTTACTAGCATATACTTTAAAATGTAATTATAGGGGCGCCTGGGTGGTTTAGTCGGATAAGCATCTGACTTCAGCTCAGGTCATGATCTCGCGGTCTGTGAGTTCGAGCCCCGTGTCGGGCTCTGTGCTGATAGCTCAGAGCCTGGAGCCTGCTTCGGATTCTGTGTCTCCCTCTCTCTGACCCTCCCCTGTTCATGCTCTGTCTCTCTCTCTCTCTCTCTCTCTCTCTCTCTCTCTCTGTCTCTCTGTCTCTCTGTCTCTCTCAAAAATAAATAAATATTTAAAAAATTGTTAAAAAAAGTAAAATGTAATTAAAATATAAAGGAATTGAATTAAAGTAAGATTTAATATGTTAAGGAACCATACTGTGTACCATATTAGAACTTTATAGGATTTGAATTAGGGTCGGTCCTTAGGCTAAAGGAGTTTACTACCCAGAACATATGATTAATTTTTAAAAATTTCCCTAAATCGGGGCGCCTGGGTGGCTCAGTCGGTTGAGCGGCCGACTTCGGCTCAGGTCATGATCTCACTGTCCGTGAGTTCGAGCCCCGCGTCGGGCTCTGTGCTGACTGCTCAGAGCCTGGAGCCTGTTTCAGATTCTGTGTCTCCCTCTCTCTCTGACTCTCCCCCGTTCATGCTCTGTCTCTCTCTGTCTCAAAAATAAATAAACGTTAAAAAAAAAATTTTTTTTTAAATAAAATAAACAAAAAATTTCCCTAAGTCACCTGATTTATTTATTTATCTATTTTAAACCTGCTCACCCTCACCTTTTATTTTTTTGCAAAAGGCTTCATCGATACATGTGACTTTTTAATGCTTTGCTTTTATGTAACCACATTGTTTATCTGGAACTGAGTCATGAATAATACATTATCAGGATGCCATCTGATATGACTGGATCTTCAGGGAGCACATGTTTCTTCTGATGCCGTGATGCATACTTGAGATTCAAACCTTTGAATTCAGTAAAAAACATCAAAATCTATTGCTCTGACTTTGTAAAAATGTAAGGTGTGCGTGGTTCAGGATGAAGCACAAATACATCCAGATTGTAAGGCCCCAAGAATAACAGACCTCCTAAAATAGAGGAGTATTATATGACAACAGAATCTGTTATTTCAGTCTCTGATATTTTGCACACGGGTTTAACATTAGACACAATTTGGGCAGAGAAGTTGTCATTAATTTCACACTGTCGATTGTGTACTCATTGTGTTTGCTAAAATTTTAATACATTTTAGCTTCCTTATGCCATGTCTTTTTCAATCAGTTTTTCAATCAAATGATGCAGTATGCTGAATAAGGACTGTATGAATGAGAGCAAGTGCCCAACCTTTATACATGCACACAAATATTAACGACTGCAAGTTAAATAAGGACTGTGGGATTATGACCTATTGTATTAAGTTGTTTTTTTTTAATTCTTGTAATAGCCTGAGCAAATATTAAATTGTGATTTGTATGTATTAGAATAGTTTTTATGTGATTATTTCTGAATTGTAGTTCTCAACTATTGAGATTCGGTAAGGGATATTAGTCTTTCTACTTAATTCCTACGTGGTATTTCTCAGATAGATACCTTATGTTTAGACATCTTCAAGTATTATGAGTTTTAGAATATTTATTTGTACCCATTAATTTTCTTTTTTTATTATAATTTATTGTCAAATTAGTTTCCATACAATACCCAGTGCCCATCCCAACAAGTGCCCTCCTCAGTGCCTATCACCCACTTTCCCCTCTCCCCCTCCCCCCATTGATCCTCAGTTTGCTCTCAGTATCCAAGAGTCTCCTATGGTTTGCCTCCCTTCCTCTCTGTAACTTTTTATTTTTTTCCTTTCCCCTCCCCCATGGTCTTCTGTTAAGTTTCTCAGGATCCACATTGGAGGAAAACATATGGTATCTGTCTTTCTCTGACTGACATATTTTACTTAGCATGATACCCTCCAGTTCCATCCACGTTGCTGCAAATGTCATGATTTCATTCTTTCTCATTGCCACGTAGTATTCCATTGTATATATAGACCACATCTTTATCCATTCATCAGTTGATGGACATTTAGGCTGTTTCCATAATTTTGGCTGTTGTTGAAAGTGCTGCTATAAACATTGGGGTACAAGTGCCCCTATGCATCAGCACTCCTGTTTCCCTTGGATAAATTCCTAGCAGTGCTATTGCTGTATCCACTGATTTTCAGTGTTGGGTTATTTGTGCATTATTGTTTGTAATGGACTGATGACTTTTTTGTCTGTTTATACAAATGCCTGTTGGTCCTCACTTAAGACTGTATCTGACTGGAGTAATTACTCATCACTCTCCTAAGCTCTGACTCCTAGAATTGTAGGAGGAACCATAATAGTGTTCTGAGCATTAACTTCCAAGGGACTCTGGTGTCTCCAGTATAGTCTACTCCAGTGAGCCAGTATCTTTGGCAAGATTCCAGTCTCCTCTAAAGCAGAATTTAATAAATGTGTTGTGTGTGTTAACATGTATTCTGGAAGGGAATAAAAAGTTTACAGTAGAGACACTTGGCAGATACCAACTCAGTCAAGTAATCAGAATCAACAATGTCAGTGGTAATTCCTGTTGATAGCCCAGGCCCCTCTATCTCTAACATAAAGGGTGACAAGGGTACTTGGGAAGTTCTTCCCTAAGACCCTTAATCCCGGGTTAATCTTTGAAAAGAAGTCAGAGAAAGTCACATTGCATATCATTCTACACAATACCTGACCGATATTTTCAAGGTCTTGAAAAACAAGGGAAGATTGAAAAACTGTCACAGTCGAGAGGAGATGAAGGAGACATGGAAACGAAATGCAATGTGGCATTCTCATTGGTCCCTGAAATGGAGCAAAGGTGTTAGTGGAAAACTAGGAAAATGTGAATGAAATCTGGAAGTGAGTTCCTAGTAGTATATTGGTGTCCATCTCAGGTGGAACACGTACACCATAGTTACAGAAGACGTTAATATTCAGGGACTGAGTGAAGGGTATAATCCCTGTACTGTCTTTGCAACTTTTTACTAAATCTAAAATTATTCCAAACTAAGGAGTTCACTTGGGGGGGGGGGGGAAGATGTTCACTGTTTGACATATGTTCTAACTATAGGGTGGTGTCATCCTTTTGTGACATGGCTCAGTGAGGTAGAATTAAAAGGCACGTACTTCTTAGCACCCAGGCAAATCCAAATACCTTTCTATGACCTCTTTCACCTTTCAAGTGGTTCCTCAAAAAGTTTCAAAATAGCCACAAAAGTTTCTCTGTCGCATATTTTGGCAACTGTTTAATGGGAAAACTATGCCTGATTGAAAGTCTTAGTTGGAAACTTGAAGATCGTTAAGCTATGGCAACAGCCCAGGTCCTCAACCTTCCTGGTTTCCCAAGACATCAAAGGGTGGTGCTAGTTAATCAAATAGAACTGGGATTTGATAGAATTTTATCGCGATTGGCTCCAGAAGTAACCCTCATTCCTGCCCTGCCTCCTTACCTGTCAAAGTCCTGTGGTCTCCATCAACACCTCCATTTTCACCTGGCTCTTCTTAGGGCCATACTCTGCCACACCTGCCTTTTACTTGTATCTTTTTTCCCTGGGCTTCAGTGATCACTCCTGTGCCATTAACTCCTTAATTTATACCTCTCAGCCAAAACTCCAAAGCCTTTTTCTAACTGCTGAGAGGAAGGCCAGAAGAATTTCATTTCAGTGTCTAAGACAAAATCCATCATTTTTCTCTCAGAATCCCATTTTCTCTTTCTTCTCTCTCTCATTCACTGGTACCACCATCCATTCGCCTGGCAGAAACCTGAGAGTATCCTTATATTTCACTCTACCGTCCCTGACCCGTTGGTCACAGCTCCTTTAATTCATAGGTACGTCTTGTGCCCGTTTGTTTCCAGTCTTGCTGCCACTCGGTTAGTTCAGACTTTCATCATTTCTCATTTGGGTTATTTTATTAGCATCTGTTTGACCTCATTCCCTCTAGTCTCTTATTAAAACTCCTATCTTATATGTTAAATGCATATCTGCTTGAGATCTTTTATGTCTCCCAGTTATTTGCTCAATAAATATTTGTTCAATGAATAAATAGATTTCCAGTAACATTAATGCAAATTCCCAAGGACATCATAGCAAACCTTAACTCAGTCCTTCTTTGAAGGGATTTTCTTTTTTTTTTTTTAAATTTTTTTTTTCAACGTTTATTTATTTTTGGGACAGAGAGAGACAGAGCATGAACGGGGGAGGGGCAGAGAGAGAGGGAGACACAGAATCGGAAACAGGCTCCAGGCTCTGAGCCATCAGCCCAGAGCCTGACGCGGGGCTCGAACTCACGGACCGCGAGATCGTGACCTGGCCGAAGTCGGGCGCTTAACCGACTGCGCCACCCAGGCGCCCCTGAAGGGATTTTCTTAATAGTATTCTGGATATCCTACTAATTCTCCTGCAACATATGTTGAGATGATTTATCATCCTTGTGTCTACCATTGTAATAGGAAATATGTTTATTACTAAAATTATTAGTCTTGTATTGTCGGGTTTTTTTTTTGCTTCAAGTTTTTATTTAAATTCTGGCTAGTTAGCATATAGTATAACATTCGTTTCAGGAATAGAATTTAGTGATTCCTCACTTATGTGTAACACCCACTGCTCATCGCCACAATTAATACCCTCCTTAATACCCATCACCCATTTAGCCCAATCCCCACCACCCACCTCCCTTCCAGCAACCCTCTGTTTTTTTCTCTATGGTTAAGAGTCTCTTACGGTGTGCCTCCCTCTCTTTTTTATTCTTCCTTCCCCTATGTTCACCTGTTTTGTTTCTTAAATTCCACATATGAGTGAAATCCTATGGTAATTGTCTTTCTCTGACTCATTTATTTAACTTAGCATAGTCCACTCCATCTAGCCCTATCCATGTCATTACAAATGGCAAGGTCTTTGATTTTTTTGATTGCTGAGCAATACTCCATTGTGTGTGTTATATCTATATATGACCTCTTTATCCATTCGTCAGTCGATGGGCATTTGGGCTCTTCCATAGTTGGGCTATTGATAGCGCTGCTACAGACATCAGGGTGCATATATCCCCTCGAATCAGTGTTTTTCTATCCTTTAGGTAAATACCCAGTAGTGCAATTGCTGGTGGTAGGGTAATTCTATTTTTAACTTTTTCAGGAACCTCCATACTGTTTTGCAGCATCGCTGCACCAGCTTGCATTTCTACCAGCAATGCAAAAGAGATCCTCTTTCTCCGCATCCTTGCCAACATCCGTTGTGGCCTGGGTTGTTGATTTTAGCCATTCTGACTGGTGTGAGGTGGTCTCTCAGTGTGGTTTGATTTGTATTTATTTCCCTGATGATGAGTGATGAGCATCTTTTCATGTGTTTTTATTTTTTAACATTTATTCATTTTTTTTTTAATTTTTTTTTCAACGTTTATTTATTTTTGGGACAGAGAGAGACAGAGCATGAACGGGGGAGGGGCAGAGAGAGAGGGAGACACCGAATCAGAAACAGGCTCCAGGCTCTGAGCCATCAGCCCAGAGCCCGACGCGGGGCTCGAACTCACGGACCGCGAGATCGTGACCTGGTTGAAGTCGGACGCTTAACCGACTGCGCCACCCAGGCGCCCCTAACATTTATTCATTTTTGAAAGACAGAGAGAGACAGAGTGCAAAGGGGGCAGGGCTAGAGAGGGAGACACAGAATCTGAAAGGCTCCAGGCTCTGAGCTGTCAGCCCAGAGCCCGACACGGGGCTTGAACCCACGGGCCGCGAGATTATGACCTGAGCCGAAGTTGGCCGCTTAACCTAGTGAGCCAGCCAGGCGCCCCTCTTTTCATGTGTTTTTTAGCCCTCTGGATGTCTTCTTTGGAAAAATGTCTGTTCATATCTTCTGTCCATTTCTTCACTGGATTATTTGTGTTTTAGGTGTTGAGTTTGATGAGTTCTTTCTGTATTTTCGATAACCTATTATCAGATATGTCATTTGCAAATATCTTCTCCCATTCTGCAGTCTGCCTTTTAGTTTTTTTCACTGTTTCCTTCCCTATGCAGAAGCTTTTTATCTCAACGAAGTCCCAGTAGTTCATGTTTGCTTTTGTTTCCCTTGTCTCTGGAGATGTGTCTAGTAAGAAGTTGCTTTGGCTAGGGTCACAGAGGTCGCTGCCTGTTTGCTCCTCTAGGATTTTGATGGTTTCCTGTCTCCCATTTAGGTCTTTTATCCATTTTGCGCTTATTTTTGTGTTTGGTAAGAAAGTGGTTCAGTTTCACTCTTCATGTTGCTGTCCAGTTTTCCCAACACCATGCAATGCATTGCAATTTAGACATTTGGCGTTCAAATGCTTGGAATAGGGCTGGCACTCTGCATAGTGATAGAAAGCTTTTTAGTTTTTGAGCCTTGGTTTTCTCATCTGCAAAGTGAGAATAACAGCTTACCCGTATCAGCAAGTTATGGGGCAGAGCACCTCATTGCCTGCTACGTAGAAAATGTTTAATAAAAATATAACAACAGTAGTATTAATAGCCATGCATTGTTTTATACCTTAGTTCTTGTGATCTGCAATGTATTTTATATAATGTACTTATATATTTACATAATGCATTGCATGTTGTAAATTATAGAAGACACATAATTTATATATAATTACTTTACAAAAACATTTTGCGCATATCATAAAAGAGAACTATATTGTGATCTTTTGATTTTATGATAAATTTCAAAGACTGACATGATTTTAGAATTAGACCCTGTTTTTAGAAATCTCTTGAACTAGTTACAGTTTATTGCCCACATTCATGCGCTTACCAGTAGCATTGGTTCTTTTGGACATATTCTGATTTCACAAGAATTACCTTACTCTCAGAAACTTGAAGGAAACGGAGGACTCCTTATGTGTTGAAATGTTTCTCAGGGGATGTCTTCACCAGCCCTCATTCCCAGGGAATTGGTGAGAATGGGGTGTGTGTGTTCGGTAATGGAACCCAGCACAACCCCGCCAACCACCATTTGTAGCTTGCCTTGGTGCAGAGAGAAAACAGGAGTGATTGGACTTCTCTAGTCCCGCAGTAACCACTGCGTGCCTTATGCTCGCTGACGGATGGTTCAGAATTTTAGGGGCTGGTGAAGACACCCCCTTAGACTTGGAAGGGCAGACCTCCTCCCTTCAGATACACGGTGGAAGCTACTGAGGGTCTCCTTCCTCGCTTAGCAAACTCGTGTACAGAGTGCCTGTTGTGGTTGTTATGCTTAGTTGGGCACCTAAGTTCAAGGCCCCAACCCTCCAGTCTCATAGAGGAGACAGATGTGCATGTAACCATAGAATAACTCAGACTATAGTGAATGCTGTAACTTGCCTCTACAGAAAAGAGTCGGCTTTTTTTTTTTTAGTTAATTGTTTACGTGGAACTCTCACCCTTTAACTTTGTATTTGAGAAAATGGGATAATATAATTCGTTTTCTGATGATATTGCAGCTCATATCGATGAGGCCTTCCATAAAAATTCTTAAAAAATTTTTTAGCATTTATTTATTTTTGAGAGAGAAAAGAGAGAGAAAGCGAGCGACCGCAAGCGCATGGGCGGGGGAGGGGCAGAGAGAGAGAGGGAGACACAGAATCCGAAGCAGGCTCCAGGCTCTGAGCTGTTAGTGCAGAGCCGGATGTGGGGCTCGGACCCATGAACCGCGAGATCACAACCTGAGCTGAAGTCGGACGCTTAACCCACTGAGCCCCCCCAGGTGCCCCCTTAGCCTCCCTTTTTTTTTTAAATTTTTTTTTCAACGTTTATTTATTTTTGCGACAGAGAGAGACAGAGCATGAACGGGGAAGGGGCAGAGAGAGAGGGAGACACAGAATCGGAAACAGGCTCCAGGCTCTGAGCCATCAGCCCAGAGCCTGACGCGGGGCTCGAACTCACGGACCGCGAGATCGTGACCTGGCTGAAGTCGGACGCTTAACCGACTGCGCCACCCAGGCGCCCCTAGCCTCCCTTTTAAAATAAACACCCCCACCCCAACCCCACCTCCTCTTTGATCTCTTGGCTCAGCAATCCTTGTCCCCTGTCTGCTCAATCTTCCTCACACATTTGTCACCTGTGTATTTAGGATATTTGTTTCTATTACACCTTCACTCATGGAAATGCAAGCTTCATGTGGGCAGGTAACTGTGCATGTTTATTCCCTGTTAACATTCCTAGCACCTCCAGTAATACCTGACCCATCGTGAACACAACATAAATATTTACTGAACGAATGAATGTGCACATATACGGAAGGATCCTTTTTTAGCAAGCCCTTTTTATCAAATGTTGGTCAATGTTATTAAGTAATCTACTTTAACAAGGCTTATTCCCCTGCTCCAGCTCTTGTCCCATTATAATTGAAGATTTTTTGGCATTGGCAGGACATGGAGCTATTTTTTGATCCTATATGCCTTTGGTTTTTCTCTTCATTTTATGGGGTAGAGGAGGAGATATGTGTTGTGTGTAATTAAAAATGGTACACGAAATGCCTTCTTTACGTTTTTTTAATCGGCGTTTTGTAACTTCTGAGACCTGCTTCTTTTTCCAAGTTGTAAGTTGCTTGGAAAAGTTGAGAGCTGAAAAATGAAAATACACAGAGATTGTCTCATAAGCTATTACCAATGTGAACTTGACAAGAATAAATCTTGCCCGCCTCCTTGAAGTAATACTGAAAGCAATACCATTCAATTCCAGCGTCTGCTGTATAGCTGAGGCAATGTAAGACTTCTGTGACGACTTCCTCTACCTTCTTGACTGTGCCTGTCTACCTCAAAGCAATGTTATAAACTTAAATTAGTAATTGTTATAAATTTCTAAAAAGTAACACATGTCCACATACAGACATATTCTGCTATACTTAAGTATGTCTACACAAAACACCTCTTGTTTTTCAATATATAAGCGGAATCGTTCTCTTTGTCAAGTGCCGAAGTAACTGCTTATACATTCAGGTTCTGGAACAAATGCACAAGCTAAGTATCAGATGAGGAATCAAGAAGAGGGAAAGTGTTCTGGGCATCGAGTGAACTAGCTGGCTGCTTCCTAGATCATTTCGGAGAAAACTTCAAAAGAGAAATTCACATCTCTGTTTTTCCTTCTTCTTAGAGACCAGCAATCTTTTTTATAGTGCTGTGTAACAAGAGAAAATAGATACACCCGGTGCTTTGAAGTGACTCGGGAGATGTTGCTACGGATATAAAAAGCTTACTGCCTTAGCAGCTCTGGCAGCCTCATCCATCCCTGCCACAGGAGAAGCATGCTTTTATAGGCCCCGGGACAAGGGTTAAGTTTATCTGCTTACCAGGAATCTCAGTTGGGTGACTCACTTGCCAGATAAAATTTCTTATTAATTCAGAGAATTGCAGATACGGTTGGTGTGATACTCCTCTGCAGAAGGCATGCTGACCTCACGTGGAAAGGACGATTTTATTTTGAATTACTGCATCGAGAAGATGCAGAAAGCACAGAAAGTGGAGGAAGAAACTATCTTGAGGACGTCTGTAGGAAAAATGCACATAGAATGGAATATCCTGCAGATGCTTAGTAGATTCTAAAATCTCCCCTTATTCTGCAAATCCCTTAGCAAGACCTACGTGGCTGTACTCACATCTATGATTGTGATTATCCACAATAATAATTATAGCTGCATTTATAAGAAATGATTTGTATGTAGTTTAAGTCATGACTGACAACTAAAAGAAAGTTACTGCTTATCCCAGGGATGTGCATATCAGATCAGTATGTTTTCAGTGGTAGTTAATTAAGTCATCAGGAGAAGAGAAATACATCCATAGGAAATACGTTCTTCTTTGTGTTAAAGGACAAGGATAGGTATCTCAGAAAGTTTCATTTAAGTCAGAGGGGAAGATGGAATTTATATAATATTCACTTTCCATTCTTCTCTTAGTAGAAAATGCCATTCCGTCTCCATGACCATCGCTTTCCCAGTTGGACTTAGCATACTGTGGTCAACTTGCTGGTCCAGGACAGCAAGTGGTGTGCTAAAATCCTGACGGCTGGAGGAGAAGGGAGGGGATTACAGCTCCTTTCCTGGGTCCGTGATGTACCTCCGCCTCTTAACATCTATGTGAATATATGTAATCTCCAGTATGAGCAGCTGGGGCTAGATATTTGGGAACACATTAAAAAATAGGAAGATCTGAATTCAGAGTACACCGATTACATTTTAATTCTGTTTCCTCATCCATTCCTACTAGAGATTTTAGATGGTTATAAATAGACCCTAAGTATTCTTGGTTTTTTATTTTTGTTTAGTTTTTAAATGTTTGTTTATTTTTGAGAGAGACAGAGACAGAGCACAAGTGGGGAAGAAGCAGAGAGAGAGGGAGACAGAACTGAAGCAGGTCCCAGGCTCCAAGCTATCAGCACGGAGCTCCACACGGGGCTCAAACTCATGAACTGCGAGATCATGATCTGAGCCGAAGTCGGATGCTTAACTGACTGAGCCGCCCAGGCGCCCCAGTATTCTGATTTTTTTAAAGCATTCATACAAATACAGGAAATTATTTCAGAAAGAGGACACTACTATTGAACAAATGTTTGATCCTAGATGGCACTCCATTTGTATGGATGCTCATGGATATGGAATACATTTAGCAAAATCGTCAACAGAAGCATTGCTTATAACAGTAAGGTGAACCTGAGGACGATGAGGTGATCAGCTATTTTGCGTACATGTATTAGGTAAAGCACGCTTACTCACTTTACAAAAAAATAAGCTTTAAGTAATTAATGTCACTGCAGTAAGAGTTTTAACATTCTCATTTGGCATTATAAAATGGTCGAATGCATATCTAGAAACCAGAGTGTTAATGACCAAGTGTAAAATTTGCAATCAAAATGTTCTCTATTCTCCCAGAAGGTGGAAAGGGAATAATTAACATAAACTATTTATACTGCTCCAGATTGCAAAACCTAAGGATTGCACTACAGCAAGTCTGATAGCCACCTATTATAAACTGGTCAGTAAAAAATGAAGAGAGTTTTATATGGCTCAACTTTGGGAAAATAATACACTCAAAGTACTGCAAATAGCAAAATCTAATCCATCCAGACATGGAAACCAAGGGTTTCATTTATCACTTTGGACAAGAATATGCAGCGAAGATTTCTTTTATCGCCAGTGCAAAGCAAGAAATATCGTTGGGTAAAAAAGAAATCTGATGATGCAAAAGAAGATAATTGCTATTAAGAAATGATTGCCAGTGCGGAAATACTCATCTTCTAAGAACAAAGCATTTCTTTTTTTTTTTTTAATTTTTTAAGCGTTTATTCATTTTTGAGACACAGAGAGAGACCGAGTGTGAGCAAGGGAAGGGCAGAGAGAGAGGGAGACACAGCATCTGAAGCAGGTTCCAGGCTCTGAGTTGTCAGCACAGAGCCCGGCGCGGGGCTCGAACTCACTGACCACGAGATCATAACCTGAGCTGAAGTCAGACACTTAACTGAGCCACCCAGGTGCCCCAAGAACAAAGCATTTCTGACCAAAGTCAGTCTGTTTGCAAAAAGGTTTGGACGATTATCTGTCTCTTCTCACCTTTCTCAGTAGGTGGAAATAAGTACAGGACGTAGGTACAAGTTCACGTCCGAGTTTCCACAGAGTGGGAAGAATGACAGTTCAGTGCTCTTTCAAATATCCATCTTCAGTAGGGAAACATGTATGTTAGAGAATTCTTAGCCCGAGTGAAAAGTATCTGATCCATTTCAAATAGGATGCTCAAGAATGCAGAAGGGAATTTTTTATTCATTGACCAAGCAATCATTTAGCTTCTTTGGACAAAATTGATAAATATGCAAATTGTAATAGCCTTTCAAAGTCTACTTGCAAATAGCTAATTGTTTCTGAATATGATATAAATGATATTTTGATTTTTTTTATTTTACACTAAACATCAACTATGTTGAAGATACTATGTGCGGTATTTTGGCTATTCTAAACCACAAGAAATTCATTTTTCCATTTCTCAGGACCCCATAACTCAAAAGGAATACCTTTGAATACATTTTCCCGAGAAAAATCTTCATATCCTGATAGTGTGAGAGGTTTGGAGACCATGATTACCTCCATTGGATTTATAATACCCATGTACTTATTTATACAAACTGTGACTTTCTATAATTATACTTACTCGTGAATATATTCCTGACTCTTCAAAGAATTTAATTTTCAGCAGAGATAATAGAATAAAATCATGTAAAATATCCATCAGTGTGTTTGTTTATTCCATCCAACTCTCCTTGGCGCTTACTTCCTGATACAGAGAAATGTGAACACATACAAATTAGCTCTTGCCATCCCTTGGTGTATTTACTTGGGAAGGAAAAATAACACGTTTCCACATTTTTGTCTATATCACAGTGTTGTTTTGTTTGTATGAGAAAGATGCCTCGTCCCCAGGGATCTCCCTGATATGGCTTGAGCCTGTAGTCCAATTAATCAAGGAAATATTAGTACTCAGTACGGATCTGTAAGGGAAGACAGAACTATTACTAAAACCAGGCTTGAAATGTTTGAACTACAAAAATTCTAAGCTTTGTCTAGGGCCAGCCAAAAATGCATTGCATCATTCTGGGAATGAACTCACTCATTGTCCTATACTCTCTCATGAGCAGCGTACCTGAAATTAAAGTGCTTCACGCATTCTTAATGGCAGTCTGAGTGTAAACAAAAAAAATTCACACCGCGTGTACAGTAAGAGCTCTAAGGATGAGAACTGTTCACAGAAATCGTCAGATTACATTTACAGTTACAAAGATGGTTTGTGATCAACATGGAGAATCTTTAGTCTCTAGATACGGAATCTGAATTTTGATCCATGGGTAATGGTAACCCATAAAAACTTTTGAACGGAAAGCCATAAGATAATTTAGAAAAATAGAGTAGTGGTTGTGTGCAAGCTGAATTAAAGGACAGAGATGACAGGGACAGTAATAATAGAACCAATTAAAGGATGCTTTGAACAATAACTCTTTAGTCATTTTCCCCATCAAGAATTTGAGAAAGGAATAGGGGCCATAAAAATAGACAAGGTGTGTACTGGATAATGATTTGGAATTGTTTGCCAAAGAGTTACAGCTTAAAAACTGTAACCATTTGGCTAACCAAAGTCTGTTATATATATCCAGCCCTTCTATTAAGTATTACAGGTTGAAAAATGCAAACTAAATGAGGTGTAGTTTCTAACTCTAATACTGTGCAGCCTTCAGAATAGTTATTTTAGTTAAGCAGATTATCCTGATACGTTGTCAGTGATGCTGTAATTGAAGTCTGATGGGACCCACGAGGAGCCTGTTGGGAGTGAACCTTCTCCTGTGTCCACTGTCCTTGGGCAAGATAGATGAGGGGCTAGCCAGAGTGAGGGGACGGTTCCATTCTGAGTGTTGAAGGTTAAGGGTGAAACTCGTAGGTTTGGGATGTCAAAGGGTAGACAACAGTGCAAGTACTAATCACCCACACAAGCCAACAGAGAACGAACTAGTAGGGGAGGAGACCGCGCACACACACACACACACACACACACACACACACACACACACCCTTCCCCTTCCTGGGATGGATCAGTCTCTCCTGGGCGCCTCCATTGCTCACTTACAGACAGTGTGTCCAAGAGCTCCACCAGCAAGAGTTCCTTCCAGTCTGCACGAGACGTTGGAGTCCCCTGTGCTGAGCTCTCCAGCAAGGCATAGGTCGCCATGGTCAATGAGTGTGTACACGGCCAGGGTTTTTACGCTGAAACTTATAGCAGGGGATTGTGGGTTATAGCTCAGGAGTCTTATTACGTGCATCCTTCTCACTGCCTCCGTAGTTTTTCCCTCAAATGCAGACAAGCTTGGATACACTGATCAATTTTCAGTGATATAAATCTATGTTTTTCTCCTCCTTTTTTAAAAAAACTTTTCTCTAAAATGACATGTTCAAAAACAAGTTTTGTATAAACATGTTGATGACATTTCCTTTTTTTAATACAGTTTTTAAGTTTATTTATTTTGAGAGAGAAAGAGTGTGTGTGTGTGTGTGTGAGCAGGAGAGGGGCAGAGAGAGAGAGAGAGGGAGAGAGAGAATCCCAAGCCCAAGCAGGCTTCACACTGTCAGTGCAGAGCCTGATGCGGGACTTGAACCCACAAACTGTGAGATCACTACCTGAGCCGAAATCAAGAGCTGGACACTTAACCGGCTGAGCCACCCAGGTGCCTGATTTTTATGACATTTCTTAATAAGAGCATATTCGCAATTTGACAAAATTGGAAATGATACTCTGTTCAAACTCTTTTTTTTTTTTTTTAGAAAGTGGAAGTAGGCATCCTTTGAAAAGTGCTTATACGAATCACACACTTCACCCTGAATTTTCTTAGACCTCTCATCTGTGAACGGAAAACTCATGGTCTCGCCATTGGAAATGACATTATTTCTTTCTGACTCCAACAGGCTTACATTAAACCATGACTCCGTTATCCTTGTTGAAATTTAAATGGGATCCCTGTAGTAGTATTTTCATGAGCCTCCATTCAGCTAAGTATATTCTATGTTTGTGAGTACAGTATGTCCTTATACCATAAGATCTGTGGTCTTTAATTTCCTTGGTGTCTCACTGTACTTTTTATCGATCACTGGAGTTATTTTATAGGCCTATGAAAACATTTTCGCATTGATGATTTTTTGGGTCACTTTATTGCTTTCGCTCTATCTTTATCCGACTTTTTCCTTCATGGCCTGTGTTGGATTTTCCATCTTTAAAGTATCAGACAGTTGGACCAAAGAATCTCATCATTCTATTCAAGCCTAACTGTAGTACAGTACAGATCTTTGAAAGGGAACAGAAGCTTAATATTCACGTCTATGTTTTTTGAGTCCCTAGTGTTTACTTTTGTTAAGTTGGCTATGCTAATGTTAGTTGTAATTCTCAAACAGTAGGGTAAACACATCTTGGTTTACAAGACGTGGTCTTGGTTTATGAGTGTATTCTTGGTGTAATTACTTATATTGTCCCCTTTTTGCTTTCAACAGTGTCTCAGTTTGTGTGTTAAATTGTAAGGACACCCTATATATCAGGGAGAGCTGTAAAGAAATTGTCCTTTTGTGCAACTCTAGAATTCAATTTATGAAAAGTGAATGTAATTAAAATATGCTGACAGCCACTGTCTCTGCTATGGACTTCATGTGTGCTGTATCTAAGATTTTTTGAGGACAAATGGATAAAACATAGTGTTTATTTACTGAAAGGTTTTTAAAGTTACAAAAGGAAAATGACGTTGCTTTTCCTTTTAGTTCTTCTCTGCCTCTCAACCAGTCTTGTCATGATTCTATTAAGGCAAATTGCGCAAAGCTAAGGTGTTCATTTATTTTCTAAACAAAATAGATACAGTTATGATTTAACCAGTTATGGTGGAAGCCAGAGAACCTTATGTGGGCTGTTGGAAGTGAAAGGAATCTTGAAAAATATGTTCCACGAATCTGGTCTATCCCTTTACCTTTATAGATGAGCCACTACATCACAAGGAGGTTTCGTAAGTTGTATGTGGTTTCCTGGCTTTTAAAAGAATATACCACACTATGGTCAGATCTCCAATATAGTAGTCCAGGGTTTCACAGTTCCTTTTGCTAGACATGATTGCATATGAAAGGCCAAAGGCAACCCTATTTCACACCACTCTCCCTTGCTAATAAGACTGTGACAGCACTTGTTTAGAATTACAGCTCTTGGATCCTTGGTACATCACAACCAGTAGAAAACATGTCCGCCTCTGGGACTGGCTGCCATTCGTTAGAGAATAGGAGGCATATTCAAAACTAAATGTCTGGCCCTAGACTGTATGCCCTGCCTGCTAGTGCTCTGTGAAATTCATGGTCTATCCTCACTAAAACCTCCTATATTCGCTATGTCTTTATAACTAACTCCAACACAAACTGGGCTTTTCCCCGAGGACCGCAATTCTCCGCAGCCACAGTAGTGCTTTTGTTTGGTTTCTCCCACTACTTTTTCTAGAATGGGCTCTGGAAGTAGCGGTAGCTATCCTCCCTGCTTTTTGCTGTTTTTAGATTTGTGCTGTCCAAAACTCTAACCACTAGTCACTTGAGTACTTGAAACGTAGCTCATTCAAATTGACATGTGTTATTAGTGTGAAATACATTCAGGATTTTGGAGACCAAGTATGGAAAAAAATGTAAAATATTTTATTATTTTTACCAGCTTTATTGAGATATAACTGATATATAATAATGTATAAGTTTAAGGTGTACAGCATGATTTTGACACACACATGTAGTACAAAATGATTAGCATAGTAGAGTTGGCTAACACCTCCATCACCCCACATAATTGCCTCTTATTTTGTTTTGAGTTTTTCATATGGTGAGAACATTTAAGGCTTATTCTCTTCACAGCTCTCAAGTATATAGTACAATATTGGTAACTTCAGTCACCATGCAGTACAGCAGATCCCCAGAGCTTACTCATCTGATAACTGGAAGTTGGTGCCCTGTGACCAACATCTTTCATTTCCCTGCCACCAGCCCCTGGCAACCATCACTGTACTTTCTGTTTCTAGGAGTTTGACTTTTTTTAGATTCCACATATGAAGGAGATCGTGTAGTATTTGTCTTTCTGAGTCTGACTTACTTCATTTAACATAATGCTTTCACGGTCCACCCGTGTAATTCTTACTGGTAGGATTTCCTTTTTTCTGTGGCTGAATAATACTCCATTCTCTGTGTGTGTGTGTGTGTGTGTGTGTGTGTGTGTGTGTGTGTGTGTGTGTGTCTTTATTCATTCATTGGATACTTAGTTGTTTCTTTACCTCAGCAATTGTGAATGATGCTGCAATGAACATAGGAATGCAGATACCTCTTCAAGATCCTGATTTCATTCTTTTTGGATGTATAATGAGAACTAATTTACATTTCTCTGATGATTAGTGATGTTTGGCATCTTTTCATGTACCTGTTGGCCGTGTGTATGTCTTTAGAATATGGCTAGTCAGTTCCTCTGCCCATTTTTTAATCAGGTTTTTTGGGGTTTTTTTGTTATTGAGTTACGAGTTCCTTATATATTTTGGATCTTAATTTCTCATCAGATAAAATGAATTGCAAATATTTTCTTCTTTATGTTGCCTTTTCCTCTTGTGGATTGTTTATTTTGCTCTGCAGAAGCTTTTTAGTTTGATGTAACCCCATTTATTTTTGCTTTTTTTGCTTGGGCTTTTAGTGTCCTATCTAAAAAACAGTTGACAAGACCAACATCAAGGGTCTTTTTTCCTATGTTTTCTTCTAGGGATTTTATAGTTTCAAGTCTTACGTTTAAGTCTTCACTTTATTTTGAGTTAATTTTTGTGAGAGGTATAAGATAGGGGTTCAATTTTATTCTCCTGCATTGATCAGTTTTCCTAACACCATGTTTTTTTTTTTAATGTTTTGTTTATTTTTGAGAGAGCAGGGGAGGGCCAGAGAGAGAGGGACAGATGACCTGAAGCGGGCTCTGGGCTGCTGACAGCAGTGAGCCTGATATGGGGCTTGGACTCACAAACGGCGAGGTCATGACCTGAGCCGAAGGTGGACACTCAGTTGACTGAGCTACCCAAGTGCCCCCTCAGTGTTTTTAACACAGATTTCATTTTATAATGATATTTTAGATATATTGCGTTAAAGTCTATTTTAAAATGAATTTTACCTCTTTTTTTAAAAAAACTCTTAAAAATGTAGCTGTGAGAGCATTTACAGCTGCCCGTGTGTCTCCCCTTATATCCACGTTGGACAGTGCTTGTTGTATTCCATTCCTCTTTTGCCCTAAAAACTCTAGTTCTCAACCTCATGGCATCAGATTTTATCACCCTCATTACTCACTGCTGTGGTCCTCGTTGTGGCAGTCCTGGTCATTTCCCTTCATGTCTTGATCAAGTTAACATCTAGGTCACCAATATTTTTTCCAACAATATTGTCTCAATTCATGGTAAATTCCGTATATACTTGAATGAACCTTCCAGTACACGGACCTCTTGTTTCCTTAAATGTATCCCGTCTGACTTATTTATTTTTTTTTTAACTATGACAATACCTACACTTTGTTGATTCCAAATTTTTATAAACCCTCCCTCATCTCTATTTTGTCCCTTCGACTACCTTTCTTGTTCCCGGACTCCAGCAATTCTTCGACTCCACCAGCACTCTGATCCGTTCATTGGTCATGCTCTTTTACTCTCCTTCCATCCTGTTTCAGTCCTCCATGTATTCAAAAAATATTTACTGGACACCTCTCACGTGCCATGCTTCATTCTGAGTGGCAGAGATAGAAAATCTCTGCCGTCATGTTGCTTTTAGTCCTCTTGGCGTGACAAATAATAGGACAGGCTAAATTAGTAAGATATTTACCATGGTATTGGATAATAAGAGCTGCCAAGGAGAAAATGTAAGTCAGGAAATGGGGATACGAACCGTTGGCATGGGGGTGGGGAATTTTAAAAGGATAGCTAGCGAAGAAAGTAAATGAGTTAGCCGAGTGAGTATCTGGGGCTAATGCATTCTAGGAAAAAAAAAAAACTACAAATGCAAAGTCGTCGGAGTAATAGCGACTCTGGTGTACTCCAGAAACAGGAAAGAAGTAGGCTGGAGAAGAGAGGAAGAAGGGAAGAGAAGTAGAGGGTAAGATCAGAGAGACAGCTGGATCTCAGATAGGGCAGGGCTTTATAGATCCTAATGGAAAATACCGTAAAACCATTGGAGGATTTTGAGCAGAAGAATGCGATAACCTGATGTTGGAGGCTTGTAGTATTTCGAGGGCCGTCTGATGCTGGCTTACCCCCTCTGACGATTTTGGTGGCTTGAGCCGTACTTGTGATGAGGTTGTAAGCGTTGAGAAGAGGAGAAATTCTGGATACATACTGACTTTGGGAATACATGGATCATGTCATTCCTCTGCGCAAAATAGCTCCCCCTTTAATGCCAGTAAGCATCAGGGGCTTAAGAATGTCTTAACGAGTCTCTGCGAATCCGACACTTACGTTTTACTCCGATTTCTCCTAATTTCTCATTTAATTTTAGCAGCTAGCCCTCTGATAGTCTTTGAAAATGCCTGGGGCCACGTTGCTGCTTCATGGCCTTAGTAAAGCCTGCTGTCTGGAGAATCCTGCCCCAGGTATCCATGCACACGGCCACCTCCCTCTTCTCTTTTGGGTCTTTGTGCTACTCTTACCACTTGTGCAACACAGTCTGCTCCAGCTCCTACTTAAAGACGAAGCATCCTCCCAACCTGTCATTTTTGGTCTCCTTTCTCCTGCTCTGTTATTCTCCAGTTTTACCACCATTTCACATCCTAACTAATAGACTGACTATGTATGTCAGTCAGTTGCGTATTATCCTCCACCTGAAGGTGCCCTCCACGAAGGCAGGGGTTTTTGTCTCCTTTACTGATAATGTCCTGAATGTTTATTATGGTACCTAACACGTGGTAGATGATGAGTAAATATTACCAGAAGTAGTAGCAAATACGAAATAAGTTAACTCTTTTCAAAAGCCGAGGACTATTTGAACACTTGCTAAGTAGGAAAGTACTATTTTATAGGAGTTAGATGATGTTAACTTAGCCTCATTAGCTTTTTGCCTCTCTGGTTATTTATTCAGTTTTTCCCAAAGCCTTTATATGCTTAAGGGAAGCTCAGTAATTACTTGTTGTCTACTCTGTTGCAAACACTGCGGCTGGCATCTGGGATACATGAGCCTCCTCTAGGAGGAGAGCTACTGCAGTATATCAACAGTTATAATCAAGTGCACTGGGTGTGTTGTAAAGGATAATTACGTTACTGAAGTCTGGAGTGTTGATGATCCATCTGATCCAGACGCAGAGAAGCATGTGGAATCGAAAGGTTATTATACTTACAGGCCCTGGAGAGGAAGGGGCGTGCCATGCAGGGGGCCACATGGGAGGAGTGCCAAGTGAGCAGGCTCAATCAAACAGGTCCAGGAGCCGGAGGATAGAGCGAGGGCCCATGGGAAGTGGCTTACTAGGGGGTCGGAGTTGGGTACACAAGCAAAAGAGTGAGTCCGTTTCATTGGCGTGTTCGAATGTCACTATGTCACCATCACGGGAGGGCAAGCAGGGGGAACTTGTGACAGGGACCAGCCTTTATCACTCTGTGCACCTGGTTGCCGGGGCCAGGTCTCACAGCCTGTCTAGTAAGAAGGTGGAGACCTCAGGAAATCAAAAGTTTTAAAAATTTACAACACACTGGGTGATACTAGAAATAAACACAAGGCTTTGGATCCACAGAGAAAAGGCACCCTGGCAGTCTGTAAACAGTCCATTTCAGATTGAATGCTTTCCCAGTGGCGTTGTAGTCCTAAAGACAGAAGTCTGGCCTCTTAAAACCTAGGTAAGCGTGCAGGGCTGGTGTCTGTCTCCCTCCTATCTCTGTGAATATCAGATGCCCTACTTACAGCCAGAACCCTCCCCCACCCAGCCTGCAGCCTGCATTGAACCTCTAATGTTTTTAATCAGTCTTGCTAAATACTTCCTGTAGGGAGAATGAGTAGTGATGAGAAGTAATCTTGCGGCTTCTTTATTCTGAAAAATTCAATCACTGATCTACAGATACTGCTTATTCATCATGATACCCCAGTGTAGAAGATGGGGATTAAATTTCAGCCTTAAAGGTTGTGGGATCCCTCAAGGTTTAGAGTATGGTAATGAAAAATTGAGAACCTAAAAAAGGGATTCCAGAATCTGCATAGTGAATAAACTCTCACCAGGCCTTGCTTCTGATGTGAATTTAGGATTATGTGCATAGGAATATGCCATGTGCTTTTCACTGGAGCCTTAGTGCTTTGTCTATATTTCACATGTAACTCCTTTTCATGTCTTTTTCTTCAGTTTCAAACAAATTCTCTTTAGTTTCTTGAGGTCGTATGTGATTTCTGGGCCTTTCTTCACTGGTCTTACTAAGTATGTAAGTACTAGGAAGGCCTCCTGGTTACAATTAGAAGCCATTGACCTGACTCGATACTCTAAACAGAAGCTGTCTCCTTGGCAGGTCTATGCCTGGTTGCTCACCAGTGACCCCCTGCCTCTGAAGGTGAGCGCATGTCCCTATCTTTGCCTTTGTATTCAGAGTAATACATGTTTCCCAGGATCCATGGTCTTCCTGGACCCCAACTCTAATTCTTTGAGTTCTTGAAAGATCTCCAAAACTAGTTATTAGGTCCTACACATGGGTGGTACGCTTGTCTTAAAATATGCTGACTTGAGCATGAAGCCACCTTATCTAAAGTAAAAATTCCTGTTCTTCCTACACTCCGGTAAAGTCAGAAATAGAAAATTCATTTCAAATGTCTTGGCTCTTGTATGTAATTTTCCTTTTGTGCTTTTGTGGGACCGCATTCTGATTTACATGTTCTCACAGTATGGCAGTGAATCTGTTTCTTTCTTACGTGGATGTGTCCTTTCTTACAGGGTCTCCACTTATTCATCAAACACTTTGCTGTCTTGTGTTAGGCATTGTTACCCGGGCTGTCACATTGGAACTAGAGGACACAGCCTTTGGCTTCGTGGACTTTAGACCACTTATTGTTCCTCTAAGAACCATACAGGTCATATTGGTGCTTGGTTAACATACTATTCTTTTAAAATCATGGTGTCTTGGGGCACCTGGGTGGCCCAGTTGGTTGAGTGTCCAACTCTTGATTTTGCCTCAGGTCATGATCTCAGGTTCGTGAGTTCGAGCCCTACTTCTGGCTCTGCACTGACCGCGCAGAACCTGCTTGGGGAGTTTTCTCTCTCTGTGTCTCTCTCCCCCTTCTCTCACTCATATGTGCTCTTTCTCAAAGTAAATAAATTTTAAAATAAACAAATAAAAATAAAATCATGGCGTCCCTCTGATGAAATGTTATTTAAGCCTTTTTCTCATGAACTATTGTAAAAACCTGAAAACCAATACTCCCAATATTTTTAATTAAAATTTTTTTAATGTTTATTTGTTTTTGAGAACGAGAGAGACAGAGCACGAGCGGGGGGGTGGGGCAGAGAGAGAGGGAAACACAGAATCCAAAGCAGGCTCCATACTCCGAGCTGTCAGCACAGAACCCAACTCAGGGCTCAAACCCACGAACTGTGAGATCATGACCCAAGCTGAAGTCAGACGCTTCAATTGACTGAGCCATCCCAGTGCCCCCCAATGCTCCCTATTTTTCAATGATTTCTGTTTTATTCCAGATAGAGTGATTATTATAGTCAGTTTTTATTGCTTGTAAGGTTTTCTTACAATATTTTAATTAAGTTCTTTAATACTTCCTCTTCCATGATGAATATACCAACTTTGACTATGTTGATGCATTATAAGGTTAGGATGATTGCAAGAAGGCAAGTAGGGTCAAGGGAAGAGACAGTGCCTCCAGCTCTGTTCTCCGGGAGCCTTTTGGTACCTGCTCTGTGCAGGAGAAGGTTACTCCACCCCTCTCATTCCTTGCAGCCCGTTTTCACTTTTAGTCTTACGTAGAAGAAAAGCAGCACGGTAATTGTATATACAAATGTCCTGGAAATATATTTTCAACAAAAGGGGACCATTTAAATGAATTACACTTTAGTTACAGGAAATGCTGTCTTGAAAACGTTAAGTGAAAAATAACATCAAACTACAGGTAACAATCACAAAAATGTTAATATAACTGTAATAATACCAAAAATGATAAAGGCAATAGAAGAGTAGCTAATATTTTTATTTATTTTTAAAGTTTGTTCATTTGTTTGTTTGTTTGTTTGTTTATTTTTGTGAGAAAGAAGAGCCGAGCAGAGCGATAGTCCCAAGCAGGTTCTGCACCGACATGAGGCTCAATCCCACAAACCATGAGATTCTGACCTGAGCCGAAATCAAGAGTAGGACACTCAACAGACTGAGCCACCCGGGCACCCCAGTAGCTAATATTTTTTAAGCAATCGCTATGTCACGAACAGGTTCTAGATGCTTTACACTTAATTCTTTTAATTACTTCATCAAACCCCACAGCAACTTTATCAGGTGGCAGACACCATCCAACTTTTCCATGTGAGCGTAAAAATGAAGTACTGAGAGTTTAGGCAACATTGCTAGGTTCAGTGAAAAGATGATACCCATCCTCAAGATACTTGGATTCTAATGGTGTGACAAACCTGTGAAACAGGCGTGGTGTCTGTCATGAGCCGTGTGTTACCAGGGAAGACGCCACAGGTTCACGACGGGATTCCACCAATTGTGAAACCAGAGAAGATTCCACATGGAAGAAACACATGAACAGAGTTGAAAGAAAGGACTGCCTAGTTTTTCGGGTGAACAGGCAGATGGGAAAAACCTAAAAAGAGTTGGTCTCAAAATGGGACCGCCACCCACCAATTATGTGACTATACACAAGTAGCTTTAATCCTTCATCTGAACAACAGAAATGATATCTACCATTTCTTTATGGCTTATCAAGTAAAATAGAGTTGATTGAGAGCTCTTTTTAGTTACTAGATACTATTCAGTTATTGAAAACTCTTTAAATACTTGACTCTCCCTTTTGCTTCGCCTTGCTTAGGTAGATGTAATTGTGACCTTGGGAGGTCTCGGTGGGCGTTTTGACCAGATCATGGCATCTGTGAGCACCCTGTTCCAAGTTACTTGCATCACTCCTGTGCCGATTATAATAATCCAAGAGGAATCTCTCATCTACCTGCTCCAACCAGTAAGTGAAGAATAAGTATAATGTCAGCACATTGCTTCCATAAAACTTCTAACATTTGAGTAGACTAGAACGAAACATGAGCCTAGCGTGTGTCTTTGAATTTGACACCTGAGGGAAGTTGACCATGTTTGCTTCATTTTATCATGCCCCGAAAAAAAATCGCATAACTTTTAATTAAATTGACTAAGAATTAAATTTAGCCCTTTTACATTTTGAGCAGCTGAATGTGAATGCCACTTGAGAAACATCTCAACAGAGGAAGCCCAAAGCTTGGCAAATATTTCAAATGGAATTCTCATGTATTTTCAGTGCTGTCGTTATAACTGGAAACTGGATTTGATTTTGTTAAGCACTAAAAAAAAAAATTTTTAGCTTTTACTCTTTATAAGTTGCCTGCTTATTAATTTCACTGCTTCAGAATACATTTCTTTTTTTTTTTTTTTAATTTTTTTTTCAACATTTATTTATTTTTGGGACAGAGAGACACAGCATGAATGGGGGAGGGACAGAGAGAGAGGGAGACACAGATACGGAAACAGGCTCCAGGCTCCGAGCCATCAGCCCAGAGCCTGACGCGGGGCTCGAACTCCCGGACCGCGAGATCGTGACCTGGCTGAAGTCGGACGCTTAACCGACTGCGCCACCCAGGCGCCCCCAGAATACATTTCTAATGATCAATGTCATTCACTTCCCCTGATGAATATCATGGAAATTTTCTATCAATCCAGTGCTGAGAACAGAATCCTTATTAAATAAACCAGTTTTATAAGGTTGATCAGTGGGCTCCTCTAGAAAAGTAATCGTTTGGTAACGTTTTTAAAAGAGTGGACAGTTGTTCTTCCTTGCCTCTCACTGTCATGTGCTGCTTACAGCGTTGCTCCTGCCCCATCTGCCAGTCTCCCTCTGCAGGATGCTGTTACCTAGAAATTGTTGTTTGGTTAATATAGTGGGTATCAGGCACACTCCCTGCTGTTCAGCCAGCTTTGCATTTTTTTTTTCTGGCTCTTTGTATTGCCTAGCTTTGTTGTTTTCTGGAAAACTTCCTAAGAGGTGTGGAAAGGGAGCTGAAGAATTCAGTTTTCAAACTCCATACTCTCCATGGATTTAGTCAACGAACAGTTTATGAAGTGCCTGCTTTTTTTTTTAATCTTTTTTTAACATTTATTTATTTTCGAGAGACAGACAGGGACAGAGCACAAGCAGGGGAGGGGCAGAGAGAGAGAGAGAGAGAGAAAGAGAGGGAGAGGGAGACACAGAATCCGAAGCAGGCTCCGGGCTCTGAGCTGTCAGCACAGAGCCTGATGCAGGGCTCGAACCCATAAACTGAGATCATGACCTGAGCTGAAGTCGGACGCTCAACCGATGGAGCCACCCAGGCGCCCCGGGAGTGCCTGTTTATTGCAGTGCTAGGCAGTTGAGGATTCAAAGAAAATACTGACATGATCTTTGCTCTCTAGCACATGTCCAGTGAAGACGTCATTAATAAAAACATAAGATGTAAAGCACAAAGATGAAAGATTATATAATTTGATCATACGTGCAGTAAGGGAAGTCCACCCAGGGGCACTCACATTTTATTCACTCCGTTAACTCAACAAATACTTATTGGGTACCTGCTATGTGCCAGGCACTTACCAGGGATACAGAAGCCAACTAAAGAGACAAAAATCCCTTGTTTTCATGGAACATACATTCTCTTGAGGTTACAGTGCAGCAGAATCCTCCAGGATGAGTGGATGTTTGCTATGGGAGATGATGAGAAAGTCATTTAAGGCAGAAAGGAGCCACTAAAGAAAGGTGGAGGCATAAGGTACATTGTAGGATCTGCAGGTAATTCTGCACAGCAGTGTGGAAGATGCTAGAAGACTAAAAACTACTTTGATTGTGAAGAGCCTTGAATTCTACACAGTGGAGTGTGGACTTTTTCGCTAGAGGTTATGGGAAGTCATTAATAGATTTCACTTAGTGGTATGATGTGAGCAGATATGCCTCTTAGATTTCTAATTGTGTATTTGTTAAATACCTATAATTTCCTAACAGTTTCTGAAGGGTGAAAGTTTCTACCATTGTGAATCATTGAGCTTTATTACATTATATATACTATATTGATGATTTGATTGCTTAAGTAGTCAACTGTAACTTGGCTGTATGTAGATATTCTAGTTAATAGATTACAAGTTAGTTGATGCTGTACTAAAATTAAAAAGCAAATTAAAAAATAAAATTGGAAGATTAACTGATAGAAAAAAATCATATCTGAAAAATGACTTTTGCTCTTAAGAGCTTTTCAGTGTTTCTGGTATTCCCTACTATCACTGGAATGTGTATAATTTTGGACTTCCTAAAATGCGTTCAGCTTGAGATTCCTTGGATTTCCGCCCTCTGCAGATGCTGTCTGTCATCCGTTTAGGAAACTCTCAGCCATTATTTTTTCAATATTGTCTCTGCCCTATTCTCCTTCTCCCTTCCTCTGTAACTCTGCTTAACTGTACCTAAGATGCTCTAATTGTATCATGTCCATCTCAGCGCTTCTCTTTCATATTTTCTGTGCCGTAACCTCTCTGGGCTTCACTCGGAAGCTCATCACCTGTGTTCCACATCACCCTTCTGCTTCAGCCATGTCTGTTTTGCTGCTAAAACCATCCACGGTGTTTAAAATTCCTGCCATGATTCTTCTTTCTTGTATGCCTGTCCTCTCGTCACTGTTTCAAGATTCTTTCTTAAAACATAATTGTCATACTTATTTTATGGTCAAGAATAATTCCAGTACCTGTGGTTCTTTGTAAGCCCGCTGTCTTTTGTATTCATTTTTGCTTCTATATTTTGTCAACTCGATTCCGTGTGTTGTGAATTTTGGCGATGACCTTATATTTCTGGGAACTTTCCTGTGGGAATTGTTTGAAGTGTGAGTTAAAAGTGAGTCCAAGGGGGAGTTTAGAGCAGACTCCCAACCCAGTTATTCACAGGCATTAACAACTCAGGACATCTTGCTGGAGACTTTTTGACCATCTAGGTGGTATGAATTCTGAAGGCAGTATGTCGTGAGTTTGACTTCCGGTTACAGGTGCTCACGGGAGACTTGCTCCCTTTTCTCAGCTACAGGGTGCCTGGGTTTGGTCAGGGTTTTCCTGGCGGTCCAGTGCAAGTGTTATTTATATTCATCTTACACTGAGAGTCTCTGCCTTATCTGGTGCACTCTCCTGCATTCACACCTTGGACAGGCCTTGGGCTTTGTCTCCTGATGACTTTCTGTACTTGGATGTCTTGGAAACCAAAGCTCAAGTTCATCTGCTTTGGTAAACACCAAGTATTTCAGAGGTGAAAGTTAGATGTGGTTTTCAGTCCAACCTTAGTTTTTGGCTTCTGAGTATTCTTAAAAGAAAAAAAACACAGATGTTTGATGCATTTTAAAAGATTCTTTTTAATTTTTTTCTAGCACTTTTTATTGCTTTAAGTTGGTCAGGATGCTAATTTATCATAGTGTCTCTGTAAGACAGGTCTTACCCTGCCTTTGTTGCAGGAATAATTAACTCCCAATCTCAGAGGTTTAACTGAGATTGAGTTTTTAAAGTTTTTTTTCTCATCAGTGGAGTACCTGGTCTGGTTTCGGCGGCTTCCTCCATTTTATATCTAAGCCAACTGGAAGAAATTGCAGCATCTGGAGGAAAAGATTGCTAGAAAGTGGCACTGCATGTTTTTAAAGGCCAGGCCTGGCCATGTTTATATCACCTTTGGTGGGAATACAGTGACACTCCCCAGCCCACTGCAAGGCCTTCTGGGAAAGGAAGGCGGTGGTCGGGGAAAGGAATCGCTTTGTGAGCACAGAGCGCGGTCTTTCTCAAACCGCCAGCAACTGAAGTTGGGGATGAAAAGTCTGGAATCATGACCTTAGATCATTTCTAGGAGTATAATTTTTTTCTCATTTATACCATATGTTAAACTTTGATTAGTTGTTAAAACAGAATCCTCCTGGGGCACCTGGGTGGCTCAGTCAGTTGAACGTCCAGCTGGGGCTCAGGTCATGATCTCATGGTCTGTAAGTTCAAGCCCCACATCAAGCTCTGTGCTGACAGCTCAGAGCCTGGAGCCTGCTTTGGATCCTGTGTTTCCCTCTCTCTCTCTGCCCCTTCCTCACTTTTGCTCTGTCTCTCTCACTCTTTCTCTCAAAAATAAATAAACATTAAAAAAATAAAATAAAATGAAAACAGAATCCTCAGTTCTCCAAACATAATTATCATTGCAAGTGTACCTGTATAGCCTACGTGCCCCAAAACAATGCCTTCTGGATTCTCTTTCTGGTCATTGTAATTGTGTCTCATTTGCTTCTCCTAAGAAAGTAATTATTACATAGTGTGGGGTACAAAGCTCTGCATGATCACACCCCCTGTCATGTAGAGGGGTGACAGTATTTAGCATAGACTTCGCCTCTTGCTTTACCAGTCCTGGCTTTGCTCCTGTTTGGCACTCAGTTCCAGAGAAATCTTCCCAGAGACACATACTAGGTTCCTGCTTTTCAGTTGCTTTTAGGAAGAGACCACTAAGACAATTTAGTGATATAAATGCAAAAGTCAAAATGAGTGTGTTTGAGGCTTTAGGATATGAACAATCTTATGTTGTATTGTATATATTGTATATATATTGTATCCATGATCCCTCCCTGACTTGAGCTCTGTCTCTTTCTCTCTCTCTCTTTCAAAACTAAATAAACATTTAAAAAAAATTTTAAAACTCGGGGCGCCTCAGTGGCTCCGTCGGTTACTTAACCAACTTCAGCTCAGGTCATGATCTCACAGTCTGTGAGTTTGAGCCCCACGTCGGGCTCTGTGCTGACAGCTCAGAACCTGGAGCCTGCTTCGGATTCTGTGTCTCCCTCTTTCTCTGACCCTCCCCTGTTCATGCTCTGTCTCTCTCTGTCTCAAAAATAAATAAACATTAAAAAAAATTAAACGATGTCTACAGTTACTGTTCGTTAACAGGATTGATCATAATCATCATCACGATGGACAGAAGAAACCTCATAACTTGAAATTGAAACTGTTTTCAAATATTGTGGAACTAGGGCCCAAGAAAATCAATCCGGTATGCTTCAGTGCCAAATAAAGAATGGTTAAAATTTTTTTAATGTATTTTTTTAATTGAAAGTCAACAAATAGCTGTTTTTGAAAAGGAAGTTAACTTTGGGGCTTTTACAAGAAGCATCTAATTTGAGCTTCATAACAATACTACAAGGAAAGCAGGACAGATAGGACTCTATGCTTTCTACTACATTACATTTCTTCTTTCTTGGGGCTAGTGGACTAACATGCAAATAGCGAGCTCTTTTTAAAAACTTTCTTTTTTAATGTTTACCTATTTTTGAGAGAGAGAGAGAGAGCGAGAGAGCGAGAGAGCATGAGCAGTGGGGCTGGGGGGCAGGGGCAGAGAGAGAGAGAGAAACAGAATTGAACCAGGCTTTGGGCTCTGAGCTGTCAGCACAGAGCCCATCGTGGGGCTTGAACTCAAGAACTGTGAGATCGTGACCTGAGCCAAAGTCGGATGCTTAACCGACTGAGCCACCCAGGCACCCCAACAAATAGTGAACTCTTACAACAAGTTACAGTTCATAGGCTGGTGATTATCCATAAACAGTGTTTTACTGAGTGGCCAGTTGATGTGTGTATATATGGCTGTGTGTGTGTGTGTGTGTGTGTGTGTATTATCCACAACATTATTTTCAATAAGATAAATTTGAGGTACACTTTAAGGGTATATCCCACCTTGTACCCCTAAATTAAAAATAACTGAATTTTCTTCAAGTATGACAAAATCTACATACAACAAGAATTTTTATCATTTAAGATTAAGTAAGATTACCTTTGAGCTTTGCTAAAATACATCAGAAATGGTAAAAATTCAATGTAAGTGTTAATTATTATGAGTATTATTTTTCAGAGCATTGTTTTCTAGAATTGATTCTATAACTATAGATTGTCTGACATTGAAGATAATAGGAGACATGAGACATGGGAACTGTTTTTTTTTTTTTTTGATACTTGTTTTGGTGCTGTGCTAGGCTAAGAGAACTCATCTGTGTGGTTTTTTTTAATGTCTGTTTTTGAGAGAGAGTGACTGAGTGTGGGTGGGGGAAGGGCAGAGAGAGAGAGAGAGAATGGGACACAGAATCTGAAGCAGGCTCCAGGCTTTGAGCTGTCAGCACAGAGCCCAATGTGGGGCTTGAACTCATGAACCTTGAGATCATTCCCTGAGCCTAAGTCAGTCGCTTAACTGACTGAGTCCCCCAGGTGCCCCTGTGTCTGTTAAGTGGCTAGGATATCTGTGTCTGTTAAGTGGCTTAACAGACATCTGTGTCTGTTAAGTGGCTAGGATAGCCCTAGACCATGGGACTAAAACATGCCTTTTTTGATCTTTATTAAAAAGCCACCCAACCCTCAAATCGTCTTAGCATTTCTGTAATAATCTACGTGTGAGACTCTCGAGACTGTTATATAAATAAGTAAGCATCCTTCATTCATGGTTTTTAGGGGCTGACCTGTGTGTCCAGGAGCAGTTGCCTTAGGGTTGTCGGGGTTGGTCCAGCCTGAAGTCTTTGGTCTGCATTCTCTTTTGAGTCCCCTTTCTCTGACTCATTTTGCTTACTACAAATTGAATTTTAAAACAAGGAGACAATAGTGTAGTTCCAGATCTTTATGTAGATATTTATATATATGGGCAAATGTTTGAAATTTTTTAGCTGGTTGATTTTTAAACATATAATGTCTTTTATATTAGGTTTTGACATACCTCACTTGCTGTGGGTCAAAGTGTCATCATGAGTGAAAGCCTCAGTAGGGAGCATTTACTTTGAAGGAATGTTCAGTCTGCCAGTTTTTAAATAGAAAATTAAAAATAGAATGCATAATGGCTCCTCCCTTAAAAGTAAGCGTTCCTCTTTTACTTCCAAAAATATCTTCTTAATAAGGCATCACGACCTTTTACGAGCAGAAGGTTTTATGAAATCAGTGAGAGACATTTTCTACATGAAACACCACTGATACCAATTACTAGCGAGACTGTATTCCTTATGAAGACAGTTGGGTGCTCCCGGCCATCTTTGTCATGCTAACCATGCAGTGTGGATGGTTCCGGGTTTCTCATACATACTTTCTCATTTTCTGGTCCTGTGCTTCTCAGGAGTACAGAAACATTAGCTTCTGTACACTGAGCATAAATTATCTTTTATCTGCAAGTTTTATGGCAGTTGGTAATACAAGTTAATAGGATTTATGACCAAGAAATGAGATGTCCAAGAGTTAATAAGGCGTGCCTTATACATTATCCTAAACCTTGTTCGGTGATTCCTAGTCAGGATTCCAGTATCTGATGCCGGGGAATGGTGTTACAGAGCCGACTTCTAAATATGTTGTAAATATTTCTTCCTCACGATCTCCGTCATGTTTACTGCTGCTTGTTTTTTCTCCCACTAGAACAATCACTTGCTGTTTACATTTCTGACATTTTACACATTAGACGTTTGCAGTGCTGGTAATGAATAGGATAGAAATATGTTAAGAGTCTGATGGAAGCTGGATATCCGTGATGTGACTTTGCCGTGCATGGTGGTTTCTGCTGAGGACTTGAGGGTGTGGGATGTCCACCCACATGTACACGTGTCCAGGATCATCTCATCAGTGTCCTCACCAGAGAAGTGATTCTCAGAATATAAACTATATGGTAGCATAGAACCGTTAAATATTAGCGTAAATAGTATAAAACCATAAAGATCGTTTTATGGATGAGTAATTGCAAGGACTTTAAGTGATTTGCCCAAGGTCATACACAGCGTTTCTTTGAAGGAAAAATGATCCTGAAAATGCATCTCAGGCAGCAGTGGTCTGAAAAGGGCCACCAGGCATTTCCTTTCTACGGACGGGCTGCCACATTGAGCCCTCTAGTTCCTCTTCCATAAGGCAAATTGCCAACACCCGTTCCTTCCTCTGCCTTCTGCCCACCTAAGCTTGCTTTTCCGGGAAAGTTCTGCCACTCAGCGTCTGACCTAAACACTCGATACCTTCGAACCGTGTCCTTGCATTACTCACTCGTTTTCCCTGGCTTGTCTGCTCTGCTGTGGCAGGCGGCACCTTCTCCACGTGGAAAGCAGACAGAGACACACATCTTCCCGGAGCATCCTCCTCTTTTCCCTCGCTTCAGACCTTGCCTGGCTTTCTAGGGCCCATTCTCTCCTTCTCTTCTCTTCTCCTCTGTGTGCTTTTCTTCTGCCCCTCCACATCGTTTAAAATTATAAATCAAAAACCGATCCCGTTCAGAACGCTGGGTTAGCCTTATTATGTCATTACGAAAACATGACATTTTAATGTGCACTAAGACAAAAAAATTCTAGAGCTATACAGTTCTCATTTTTCTGAGTGCCCTGATGTCCTCTTTAGATTGCCATAGAAATATTTCCTCTGTGGTTTTATCCCTGTTTAGTTAAGCTTATTTTATGTAACTGAGGAGTTAAACCACACATTCATAACGAGTTTATTTCGTAGGTGTTGTGCTCTGTTTTGTTGATTTGTAGCATAGAATATTTCAACAGCAAACACTCTTCAAACACCATTAGGTAGTGGACACTGTGGTGGGCACCGACAGTGTGGAATTAAAACCCCTTGCTTCTGTTCTACTGCTCACGGTTCAGCAGAAAAGCCAGCAGTATAAATTGCAAGATTCAGAAATCTGTTAGGAGAAAACACTGAGTTAAAAAAAAAAAAGTGAAATGTAATATGGGTCGCCTGGGTGGCTCAGTTGTTTAAGCATCCAACTCTTGATTTCGGCTCAGGTTGTGACCTCACGGTCGTGACATCAAGCCCTGCATCGGGCTCTGTACTAGGCATGCAGCCTTCTTAAGATTCTCATCTTTTTCTGCCCTCCCCCTCCAAAAAAATTTTTTTTAATTGAAAAAAAAACAAAACAACAAAACACTGCTGTGGGGATGACATGGAAAAAGCATCTCATCCAGATTGGGGACAGGTTGGGGACAAGTTGATCATGTAGATAGTTTTTTAGGGGAGGTAATATCTGATGGAGAGGTAGGCAAAGAGATGAATAAAGGGATTAATGTCATGTGCAAGGCAGCCTGAGAGAATTTGGCACATTTGGGGGAACACCGCGTTGCTGGATCCTGGGGAGCCATACGAGATGCAGCTAGAGGTAAGAAAGGTGTAGACCACGAGGGACTTGTTTGCATTCTCAAGAAGATGCTCTTTATATTGATGGCAAAGCTCAGAATATTAAGCATTTTTATTAGGGGAATGGCATTAGATTGCCAGTTAGAAAGTTTAGTTTGGTAGCAATATGGAGGATGAGTTGGTTAGGGAAGGGATGGAGGTCGTTCAACTCTGAAATCCAAAATAGACATGGTGCATAAATCAACTTTGCTTTGCTGATGGAGTTTCTTGGGATGTGTGGCCCAAAGCCTTCTTTGGAGGAACATAGAGGGAGGAATCAATGTAATGACTAGCATTCTGGATTAGGCAACTGGTTGCTGTCTTTCTTTGAAATTGAGAATATGAGAAGAACAGGTGAAGATGGGCAGCTGGTCAGCCGACGTGGGGACATAAAGAGATTGATCTGTCTTTGAAACTGTGTAGAAGTGCCTTGATATAGATACATCGATATCTATAAAATATATCTCCTTTTAGGCAATTCTTTCTTCCTCCCTCTCCCTCTCCCTCTCCGTGTGTGTGTGTGTGTGTGTGTGTGTGTACACACACACATATGATTCTACTCAATTTATACAAATACACACACACATACATATAGCCTGGCCTAGTGATACACCTTGAGAATCATCAACATATTCATGGTAACTAAAAAGTCAGGAGTGGACCCTTACACCCTGGAAGAAGGTATGGAGTGAAAAGAGCCATGACAGAGCCCTAGAGAAGAGACAGAATACCTTACAAGAAAAGAAAGAGGAGAATTGAAAGAGTCGTATCATTGAGACCAAGGTAGTTTAGAGTTTCAAGAGACAAGGGAATGACCACCTAAGGTGTTGAGAATATAAAAGATGTAATAATAAGTTTGACAGCTGAGAAGAAACTTAATCAGGCAGGTTTCATGGCAAAATAGAGGTAGAAGCCAGATTACCATGAGTTGACTACTAAGTGGGAAGGAAGGGAGGTAGAAACACATTGCTCTTGTGTTTTTACCCTTCTTCACTGTTCACTCAGAGCAGTTGGATTTGGGGGACGAACCTGGGAACTAATGATGGCTTATAAAATTATTCTCGTGAGTCCTTTTCCAAGTTAAACAAAACCAGAACGTGCATGTTGGGGATGATACGTTTGTTTCCAGGTATGAGCCCAGGTGCAGCCACCATGCTGTATAAGATGGCTGGCACATTGACGGACCCTGATTGTATCACTCTGTGCTGGCGAAGTACTTTTCAACCTATTTCAGGTCCGTCTTCTCTTCCCGGCCCGTCCCCAGCTCTGCAGTCTTGGGGCGCCCTTCCCCTCCTCCTCTGTGTGGGCACCTTGGTCTGAGCCCAAGTAGGAAGCTTTGAGTTTGACCTATCAGTGTCCCTCTTTCTGGTCTGTCGTCTTCTCAGTGTTATACAGCCTAGGGAAACTGACCACAACCACTGTTTTCCTGTGCCGAACATGATCTTTAAGTCACTCACTTAAAGCCCTACTCAAATTTTCTGACTCCTACACAGAATTTCCAAGTAAGCCTTCATGCACTCCCCTCATCTGGGTCATTTTTATTGCTTTTTAAAGACTTTTTTTCTCCTACAGGCCCTAAACAGTCTATCCATAAAACAGAATTTACTAAGTTATAACTTCTCTCATTTTCTAAACCTTAAAAAATTTACAATTGCATTTTTATGATCCAGGAAGAAATAATGATCACACCTAGTTCATCTGATGCTAGCCAAATCCAAATACATAGAAATGTGCCACTCCCATTATCAACAGTATTCATAATCCCCTCCTCTTGTGAAATACACGTGGCTGGGCATCCCAGGCTGTGACTGAGTCCACTTACTTCCCTATTGACATGTACTTTCTTCCTAGTTGGTTGAAAGCTCATTTGGGGGAATGATTGATGCTTTGAGAGGCTACAGGTGCATTTCTACCCTTGAGCAAATGGATGAGGATGATGGTGGCAGGGGTGGTAGGTTTCAAGGCAACCTGGATATACGGTGAAGTCTCAAAGGGAAAGGCATGAAGTAACAGCCTGATGCCCATACAGCTTACAAGTTCTTTGACCTTAGAGTAGTGCTTCACTCTGGGGAGTGGGGGCAGGGGGTTATAGAAAGATGCCCATCAGCAAAAACCTACGGTTGATCCCTCGGTGATTCCAAAGGAGCACGGGAGGAAATAGCAAATTCAGTCTCTGGGGAAACTGTTTAAAAACTTATTTGAACATTGGCCTTTTCATTTTCAACCATGGGTGACAGAATCATTTTTGGAGACTTGATGCAATCCATAAGAGTGCCGTGTGTGGGTAAAACAATAGAAAAGACCGCATCAGCGTTTGTCTGAGCTCTGTCATCGTAATTTATCATAATCCAATTGTAGGTAAAGTAATGGAATATTGGACGCAAGGTGTCCTGGTTTCCTTTATCTCCCCTTCCACGGTCCTCTGTGGCAAGGACACGAGTACATTGTGTCATGTATACTTAGTTCAATTGAGCATTGCTTCAGCATCTTCCTTTGATTGAAAACAAAAGGTTGCCAATGCGGTATCAATGAACTGTGAAGCGATTTGAGTGTTACCAGCAGGGAAATGAAATGAGCCTCTGGGAGGAAGATCGGCACGAGTGAAAGTTTCTATATAAAGGGCTTCGTACAGCTCCAGCTGGGTTGTATTACTTCTTATCCCATTAAGGCTTTTTCCCCCTGAATTTGGGAGCATTTTGATCTCCTTTGTTCCAAAAGTGATCAAAACTGAAAGTGAAGAAAAAGTGGGAAACGTTTCCAAATAAAGTTCAGCTAGGAGGGCTGGGATTTGAGGGGACTTATTTAAATTGCACATTCATCCTGGATCTTACGAAGGTCTTCCATGGAATGGTGTAAGGTCCCTTGCCCTCTTACACAAACACACGCACGTGCACGCGCGCACACACACACACACACTGCATGTAACATCCATGTGCATGCATAGACACACATCAAAAATCTCAGCACTTGTAAACCTGTCTTACTGGGAGGAAGGAAAGTAAGTATTCTGTCTCTCGGGTCAACTGACCGGGATTTCTTTTCTATTTTTTTTTCCTCCCTCCCTCCCTCCCTCCCTCCCCCTCTCTCTCTGTCTCTCTCTCTCTCTCTCTCTCTCTCTCTCCCCCTCTCTCTCCCTGCCTCCTTCCCTTCTTCTCCTTTTGAAAAACCTGTCCTATATAAACCTTTGTCTTTTAAAAGCTCCACTTAGTTGTTCATAACTTTGTCATGACCAGAATTACATTTGACTTAGATACGTATGGAATGGTTTAAGAGATATATATAAAAATGCATCAGAGTTAGGAACCAAGTTAGCAAAGCAGAGTGTAACCTACGATGATCTATAGACTGAGAGAGAGGGTTAAACTTGACAGAGAATAAGACTAAAGATGGCCCAATCCCATATTGCCTTCTGAAGCAGACTGAGACTACTAATGTGATACCTAGTAGTTTAGGATAATCTAAGTGTCGAAGACATACTGACGGTTACTATACCGCTGAAATCTCTTGGGAGCCATGTGTGACTCATAAAATAGCCTCTGATCCTGAAAGTTTGGAAAATTATATTTTAATATCTATAGGGGAGTCTGGATGGCTCTAGTCAGTTAAGAGTCCGACTTTGGCTCAGGTCATGATCTCATGGTTTGTGGGTTCGAGCCCCACATCAGGCTCGACAGCTTGGAGCCTAGAGCCTGCTTTGGGTTCTTTGTCTCCCTCTCTCTCTGCCCCCACCCCCCCCCCTTAAAAATAAGTAAAACATTATAAAAATAAAATATATCTGTAGAGTTATACAGCCCTTTACATTTATGACATACTGTCTTCATGCTCTTACTTTCCAGCAGTCCTTGTAAGCAGAACGCTCACATGCATTGTTTCTGCTTCTCAGATGAGGAAACTACGCATAGAACAATATTGAGTTCTGTGCTACATCCATGAATAGTCTAGGAATTTTCTGAATCCTACTTGTGTGCCATTTGCTTTAGAGCTCTCTGTTAGAATCCGTGCCTACTCCCTGAATGCCATTGAATCCATATTGAGGTCTCCAAAAGAATGAAGGAGAAGTAACCATCCTCAAGCATTTTCTGTGTATCGAGAGTGGCTCCCTGAGGAATATGCACTGAAATCACATGCATAGCTTTATTTTTCTCCTCAGTCAACTTTTTTTTTTTATTATGGAAATCGTCCTATTTACAGAGAATTTGAAAGACTAGTATGATGAACATATTCCAACTATTTTTAAATTTTTAAGCATCTTAGCATGTATACTCTGTGTATAGACTCTTTTCTTTTTTTTTCTTTTGGTAACCATTTGAAAGTAAGTTGCAAATGTCCTATCACATTATGGTAAATACTTCAGCATGGGGGATGATATTTAGAAACCAGGATCTAGGTCATACGTGTGTCCATTGCTACTGTGGTTAGACTTTTTCAGTGAACAGAACTAGAACAACAAAAAGGGGGCACCTGGATAGCTCAGTTGGTTAAGTATCAGCCTTTGATTTCAGCTCAGGTCATGATCTCCCAGTTCGTGGGTTTGAGCCCCGCATCAGGCTCTGCACTGACAGTGTGGAACTTACTTGGGATTCTCTGTCTCTGCCCCTCCCGTCTCGTGTCCTTTCTCTCTCTCAAAATAAAAAATACACATTTAAAAAAAAAACACAAAAAGGTATGTGTACATGTATATAGTATAAATCACGAGGTCACTTTGATATTTTGAATTCAGTTTTAACACATAGTTTTTAAACTGCTTTTACTTTATATTTTTATTTCTTTAATCCCCTCATAATCCTGGCTTGAAATGTCATGCTTGTATTATACTATGATATATAGTAGCTAGTTTCAAATTTATAGTTCCCACATTACTATTAATAGTGAACCTAGTGAGCGAAATTTAAGATTTCTTTGTAGGTCTGTCTTTAAATTATATCCCAGTCAGAGCACTGTATCTAAAATTTCTCACTTTAAATATTAAATATTTTTCTTCCTGTGGTTATGTTACTAATTTAATATACTCTTAGGCTCATTTGTTGTAGTTTATTTGAAGTTATAAGACTTTATCTTTTAATTATTTAAATATTTTACAACAGTTACGTAGTCCAAAGGCAAAGCTTGATAACAAGATAACCTCAGGAGAGGTCTTGTGTTTATTCCAGTCTCCCTCACCACCACTACCCTCCTTCAGAATCTTCTAGATTCTTGCAAAAAAAAAAAAAAAAAAAAAAAAAGGCAAAACAAGGCAGATCTGTACACATTTTCTCACTTCCCCCTTTTTATATGAAATTTGGCATAGTGTATACATCTGTCTCAATCTCCTTTTTTCACCTAATAATATATTTTGAAAACCACCATATTCAGCAATAGAAATCATCCTCATACCTTTGTTATGACTGGTTAGTACAATATTGTGTGGATGTATCTAAATGTACCATCATTTATCCATGTGCAGCTTTTTGAAAGAACATACTAGAAGTTCAGACAAGGTAGTTCTTTGAGTTGTGATTATGTATATTTAGGGAGTGTTCCTCAGGTGATTCCCACTTGAGACCTATTTTCTTCTCAAAACACCTTATGAGGTGGAGACAATATAACCCAATTTTCAAGATGAAAAACTGGGTCTTAAAAAGATGAACTGACTTCCAAGGGTTATATTCCACTCCTTAACAGAAAAGCCACATTCCAAATCTGTGTCAGATTGACCCTTGAGTTTTCTTCACTCCATGACCTTTTCCAGTTACATGATTCGTGACCTTGACACGATGCCATTCGGTGTAGAAGAAACAATTTATAGATAAACTCATTAAACATAACCTATAAATATCACATTACTCTTTATAACAGAGTAATGGGCTTCACTGCCGACTTTTGTAGAGTGTATGTGTTTTTAAATAAAAATGAATGGACACAATCAGTTTTCTTATCAAAGAAGAGGAAGAATATTCTATCATAGCTGAGGTAGTAATGATAATGAATCAGAGTCTTTTCTTTTTGGAAAAAGTCCTGTTGATAGAGGAGCCTCAAAATTGATTAATTACATACACGTTGGCCTTTCCAATTGTCTGATGATAGGAAGCCAATTTCACTCCTAACCAGAAGCCCTCAAGGTAAAAGGCACAGAGTATGGAACATTGGTCTTATTTTATCAGGGAAGGTTAATGTACAAAAATGCCGCTCAGGGGAAGGATTTATTTTCTCCTGGGTGAAGCTAGGCTATTAAGAAGTGGGCACTCTTTGGAATTTTGATAATAGTAATTGAAAAGCTATGAATAGAGCTTAATGTTTTTTTCTGAGCATATTTCACACCATAAAATATTTCCCAGAGCAGAGTAAGCCTTACGAAAAATAAAAGGACTTGGATGAGTTTTTTTCATACATTCATTTGACCAGCATATTATTAAAGACTTATTTGTATCTGGTATTAACAAATTGCTAGACTGAGGAGGAAGAAGTTACTCTCAAAGAGCTACTCAGTATCATCCCTAAATAGATGATGATTTCACAATAAAATAAAGTTCCAGATATATCTACAGAACATCATGGAAGCCTAGAGAAGCAGAACATATCATGCCATAGACCGGTCTTACATACGGCTAGTATCATGCAGGGATGAGATGCACCCAGGCACTTGGCTTGCACGTGGCCTGCTCTGTACTCTTGTTAATTGCTGCTGTGCTGTCCGTGAGAAAAACAATTTGAGGCTGTTTTCAGTGATAGAAACCTAGACGGACAGGCCATAGATGCAACTCCATAGGCGGACCTTATGTTCTGTTCATGGCACTTACCTCTCAGATGCAAGTATTCCTGCCCTTGTAAACAGCAATTCATTGCAGCCACGTTCATAACAGATCTTTAAATAGTGTTAAATATGGCCCCAACATTATTAGCAGCAACACTTAATCCTGCATACCATCCAGTAGGCTGCCGTAAAGAATTTCATTTCTAAAACCAAATAGTGCATAATTCTTTAAATCCGCCTTATCTTTAACACACACTTCATTTAAAACAATTTTATGAACCAAATTCTAACTTACTACTTAGCATAAAAATGTTGATGTGCAACATTAAAAAAAATTAATGCTACAAATCTTGTCCTCTTCCTTTTATCTACAATGCCTTTTACATGAAAAAATGCATTTATGTCTAAAATAGAAGTTTATTACAACAAGGCTCTTTGGGACAGGAGTTGTACTCAAAGGAAACATTCAGAATCATTACAAAGGGAACTAGAAAGAGACCGTGTATCCCAGTTAATTATAGGATAGATATTTAATGAGCAAACGTATGCAGAAGCAATGTGGTGTCTATTATCCTGTGCTTTGTTAGGTCTGAAATTTTCAAATTACTCAATGCGTACATAGGTGTTGTAGGGCTTCTGGCTCTGTGTGGGAGGCTGAAGTCCTAACTGTGGTGTTCACTGGCTGCGGCTCCTGGGAATGCTGAGTGAGTCTCAGTGTCTCCATGTGCAACTGGAATGATAATGCACATGCATTTCATGAAAGTTACAGTGTTCCAGGCCATGTATATGAAAGCTGGTTTTGTTTTGTTTTTTTTTGTTTGGTTTCTTTCCTTTTGTGCTTCAAGTGGAAAGGGCTGTATTAATCACACATTATTGGCACATCGTCATCCTTGGTCACTTTGTTTCACCATTTGGTTAGGGTTTGTCGATTCAAATCCAGTCCCCCTCTAGGATTCCCTTTCCATCACATAAGGAACTATTCCTAATACATAACTTATCTTTTTGTTTGTATATCCTTTGCAAATTGTGTATTGTTCTCATGGCCACTAAAAATATTTTTGTACACATCTGTAAAAGAAAAGGGCTCCTAAAAACCATAATTACAATCCCATTTTCACACCCCATAGAAGTTAAAAATAATTACTTAATGTGATAAGGTGTTTCCATTTCCTCCATTGTGGTAAGGGGTCTTTACCATTTGCCGTGTGATCCGAGATCCAAACAAGGTCTGTACATTGCAATGGATTTTTTTTGTCATTCTTTTAAAAAGTAGGTCCCCTTGTCTGTCGCTGTCTCCATTTCTCTTTTTCTTCTCCTTCCTCTTTTTCTTCCCCTCCTCAGTATTTTCGCTGAAGAAACTTTGTCATTTGTTCTATGGAATTTTCACATTCTGGGCTCATTGCGTGGCTTGGTGTCATTAAATGCTTTCTATTTTCCTTTGAATTTTTGTTATTTTTAGTTAGTTCTAGAGCTATGATCAGAAACAACGCAAAACCTGAGGGGAGACTTCTGAAAAAGGGGACATTACATGACAACATTGGCTTGGTCTTTATTGTGATGTCGTCATCATGCGCCTCCATGACCTTATTAGTGGCTGCTCAATGGTCATCCTAAACTATTCTGCCATTATTACTTCATTTATTGCCTGAAATACCTCTATAAAGAGAAGCTTCCCTCAGACCAGCTACTAAGTTGTCCTGCAGAATAGTCTGTAAAGGAAAGCAGGATATGCACTCGATTCTTTTTTCTCTTATCTACTATGTTTCAAAATAAGGAATTGATTCCCTAGCTTTCTTTTTTTTTTTATTGTTATATGCATTTATTGGCTAACATTAATGCAGTTTGAGGGAACAAAGGCTCACAAACACTCTACACAGTTTCACAAGATACAGTGCAGAGAAAAAAAGCGATTTAAGAAGGATTGATAGTATCCTAGAGTCTTGGTGGCTGCATTCCGGGAGGATGTTGAACCACTAATTCCTGGCAGAGGGGGTCTCGTTCCTGGAGGGGGCATGCCTATTGGTGTCCCTCAAGCCGGGGGAAGCCCAGCTGGTGGGCCCACGGGAGGTCTTATACCAGGTGAAGGAGCCATAATGCCTGGAGGTGGTGTTGCTCGGCCCACAGGAGTGGGTGGGGGGAAGTCACTCATTACTTGTCGGGATGGCCCCCGGCCCCTCAGACAGTGTCTGCTCATCCGGTAGGAGTCTGGGGGATTGGAACACCAGTCACACTCCTCTGCCAGCTGCCCTGCAGACCCCAGGGCCTCCTGTAGCTCCAGCAAGTGGGATGCCACGATGCCCGTGTCTCCGGGGAGTCGTGGAAACCAAGTTTTTCCCATGTAGCCACACCAGACCCCAAACTCCCTTTCTTCACACTATGGCTGCTTGGCAGTCTTTAGCTCAGATCTTCCCGAATTCATCTGCGTCACAAAGATATGCTTGTCAAAAGCCTTAAGGTTGCCAGTGAAAATTTGGCCTTCTTGCAGGACCCGTCTCATTCTGTCGTCCGTGTGCCACGGCATCTTGGGGCTCTTTTCCCACAGTCGTGGCTGCTGTTCCCCCAAATGCAAGGTCCGCGGTAAGGTTCGAGGGTCTTGAAGACCCGAGGAAGGGCTGCAGACCAAGGTTTGATGCAGGTTCTCCTGCAAACAATGTGAGCTTGGGGAGGAAGCTGCAAAGAGCATATGGAGCCCGGGGGTTCCCTCGGAAATCAGCCCCCCTGGATGTTCCAGCCCTGCTTTAACTGCCTCTTGGTGTCTCAGCTAAAAATGCCTGGCTCGGTTCCGGCTGAAAATCCACCACGGGACCTTACGCTGCTGAAATCGCCTTGAGTACAGCTGACGCTCGGGGTTGTTCAGTGATCTGTCCTTCTAGGTTTGATGTGGACTTCCCCCTGTGGGAGGCGCCGCACCGCAGTCCCTCGCGGTGTTAGCGGTCCTGGCTTGCCCCATCCCCCTGCCCACTGCTCTGGGGACACACTGTCAAGGCGTCTCCCGCGGCCACCCTGCTGATTCCCCAGCGTCTTCAACGCTGATCAGCTAGTCTTCTTTGAGCTGGTGGATTTTAGCATATGTGATATGTACAGTCGGTCCATTCTAATTCTTATCCTTATTGCTTCTCAAGGTGTCCTACCTTTGGCCAGCGGGAACATACTCAGTTTGGCGCCCGAATGAACCCTTTTGACACAAACCCGCCAGTCTCATAACTGTCTTGCTTTTCTGTCTCTATAGTATGTTCCTGGCTCGTCTTGTACATTTCCCGGCCGAGTCCTGGAATTTCTCTGAGGGGCCCTTTTATTAAGAAAGAATAGTTAGAGACCATAATCTGGGCATTAAAGGGAACGCTTGTAGCTGCTAAATTGATTGACTTGACAAGCTAGGGTAACGTGAGGTCCTACTTATACTTGCTTTCAGACTCAGGACAACAGGGAAATACTCTTGATGAGCAGAGTTTTAAAATTTTGATGAAGTCCACTTTATCCATCCTTTAGGTTATGGATCCTGCTTTTGGTGTTTTGTCTAAGAAATCTTATCCAGCCCAAGGTTACAGGAGTTTCCTTTTATGTTTTCTCTTAGAAGTTCTGTAGTTTTAGGCTTTACATTAGAACTGTGATCCATTTTGATTTATTTTTTGTATACCATGTGAGGTATGGATTGACATTCCTTTATTTGTATTTAGGTATCTAGTTTTCCAGCACCATTTGTCATAAAGACTATTCTGTCCCCACTGTATTGCCTTTGTAGCTTTGTCAAAAATCAGCTATCTGTGTACATGTGGATCTGTTTCTGGTCTCTCTGATGTACTCCATTGATGTTTCATTTTGTCTGTAAGCCAGGACTACAGTGATGAGATGCAGTACAGCGAATAATTGTTGTTGTTTTTTACGTGCCTTTTTGTATTTTTGCCAGTGTATCTTCGGTTAGAGCCCTAGAATTATGATCACTGGCTCTAAGCGTCGGACATGTTTCAAGTGCTCCACGATAGGGTTGTGCACTGCAGTGGTAAGAGTGCCTGTTTCTTCTCAGCCTTACCTATCTATAAAGGGGCATCCCAGTGGCTCAGTTGGTTAAGCGTCCCACTCGGGCTCAGGTCATGGGTTCTCCCAGTTCAGGGGTTTGAGCCCTGCGTCAGGCTCTGTGCTGATCTCTCAGAGCCTGGAGCCTGCTTCGGATTCTGTGTTTCTCTCTCTCTCTGCCCCTTCCCCGCTCATGTTCTCTCTGTCTCTCTCTCTCTCTCTCTCTCTCTCACACACACACACACACACAAATAAATAAACATTAAAAAAATCCCAAAATAGTTTTGGTTTACATTTTTCTTGTTATCAGTGAGATTGAGCATATTCTTATTTTTATATTCTTTTTCTCTGGACTGTCCATATTTCTCTAAAGTTATTGGCCTAATTTTTTTCTGTTACTGTTAGACACTCTCTCTATGTATTAGTGGTATTTCCCCTTTGTCTATAATGTCAGTTGCATATGCTCTTCTCTGTTTTTCTTCTTCTTTTTTGATTTTGGGTTGTGTGTATATGTACTTTACGTAAATGACTTTTTTTTTTACCTTATTACCTTTGTAGATAATTATATATTTTTAGTAACAGACTTACTTTAAAAAAATTTTTTTTATATTTTATTTGTTTTGATAGAGACAGAGCACAAGTGGGGGAGGGGCAGAGAGAGAGGGAGACACAGAATCCGAAGGAGGCTCTAGGCTCTGAGCTGTCAGCACAGAGCCCGACCTGGGGCCCAAACACACAAATTGCGACATCATGACCTGAGCCGAGGTCGGACGCTCAACCTACTGAGCCACCCAGGCACCCCGTAACAGACTGACTTTTAAAAATACTTTTAGACTTACAGATTAGAGTGATTAAGTGAATAGTACAAAGAATTTGCATATATGTCTCCTTATCCCACACACATAGTTCTCCTTATTATTACTAATCTATTGTATGGTGCATTTATTATACTTAATACTGACTTACTATTAACGAAAGTCCATAGTTTGTTCATAGGTCCTTACTTTTTAACTTGATGTCCTTTTTCTATTCCAGAATCCCACTGAGGATCCCATGTAACATTTTAGATGTAATGTCTCAAGTTTCTCTTGATTGTGACGTTTTTATCAGACATTCCTTGTTTTTGTTGACCTTGGCAGTTTTGAGGAGTCCTGGTCAGACATAATGTAGGATGCTCTCTACAGAATGCATCTGATGTTTTTCTCATGATTAGACTGGGTCCATATGTTTTAGAGAGGAAGAGTTAAAGTACTATTTTTATCACATTAGCCCAAAGGTACATACAAGCAGTAGTATGGCTTACCGCTATTTTTGCTGACCTTGATCACCTAGCTAAAAGCAGTGTGTGTCAGCTTTTTCCACTTTAAAGTTGCCCTGCCTTTCCCACCCATACCCCTTCCATATTTACTGTAGAAGGAAATCAATATGTGCAGCTTGCACTTAAGGGGTGGGGACAGTTATACTGCCACTCCATTAGGGTAGTTAACATAATTTATTTGGAATTTTTGTGTATGGAATTTCTCTCTTTTTCCCCCATTTAAAAATGTATTCAGTAATTTATTTTTCTCAGACTAATGAATATTTTTTCTGTATATTGATTTGTATTCTAATAGTATTTCATTTATTTGGTTTTTCAAGTTGTTTCAGTTTTGGCTGTTGGGAACTCTTTCACTTGGGTCCTGTGCCCCTTTGAATTAGCCCCCAAAATTGTGTGTGTCCATCTGTCCCATACATGCATGCATGTGTAGATTTTCTTCATACTACAAGATGCTATAGGCTCATTCTGTATATTTCCTGCCCTAGTTCTAGAATCATCCATTTCTCTTTAGAGTTCTGTTTCCTTTTGTTAGGGAATGGTATTAGAAACCAAATTCTGGATGCTAGGTGTGCTTATTACTACTGGGGTGTCATTTCTCTATATCCTCTCAGCCAGGAAATATAGGTGTGTATATGAACCTATGTATATACCTGCATTTATACATATTTATATATGCATCTGTGTTAAATTAAACATGAGTTTTTGCTGATGTTTCCAACCCGAATCCATTACTGCAGGGATCATTCTAGCTTATTCCCCTTGCTTGCCTGTAATCCCCCACTCCACCACTGAGGAACCTGGATCTTACCCTCTACCATTTATTTAATTCTTTAACTTCAGTATACATGGATAGCACTATTAGAACTATTAACTTGCACACCTATAGGAAACTTTTATCAACCACTACAGTGCTCACGTAGTTCCTTTGCCTGTACTCTTAGAGACCATTCATTTCCAAAGCTAGTTAGGTCAGCACCTTTTTTTCCTTCTGCTTTCATTGAGATTGTTCCTTATATTTTTAGTGCAGTGAGGTTCTCCTATCACACCCTGCAGTTTTCCCCAAGATCCCCTGAACCTCCTAAGTGGTTCTTTAAATTTGCATACAATAAAGTGCATTCTTTGTCTTCTTGGTATCGTTCTGTAGGTTATGACAGACTCATACTGTCACGCGTCCACCGTGACAGTGTCATGCAGTATAGGTTCATCCTGCTATTAGTCCCCTGGGTTTCCGCTAATCACTGACCCCCACCTTTCCTCACACCCTTGGGAACTGCTCATTTTTTACTCTTGCTAAAGTTTTGTCTTTTCTCAAACGTCATATAATGGAAATCATTACAGTGTGTAGTTTTTCACACTGGCTTGTTTTGCTTAGCAGTGTGCATTGTCTCCATGTCTTTTCTGATTACCTTTTTACTCAGCAAGATCTTTCAGTAAGATCTTTCTGTGCTGCTGTATATACATCTGTCCTTTTTAGGTTTTTCATAGCATTGTATGTTGGACATCTAGTATATTTGCCCATCCACTCTGAATACCGGGCACCAAATTGCTTCCAAACTTTGAATCACCCCCTCCGATCCCACCCAGCTCCACCCCTGCAAATAATGTAAGGAACCCCGGTCATATATACCTTTACGGACTTGAGTGAGCTTTTCTTTGACACATATATAGCTAGAAAAGGATTGCTAGATCATAGGGTATATGTTTACTTTATTTAACCGGTTCCAGATTGCCCTCTAGAATGCTTTTACCAAACCAGCAGTATGTGAGGGTTTTTTTAAATTTTTATTGTGTTTTAAAAATTATCCCCATATCCCCACCAATACTTCACATTATCCAAACTTCTGGATATAAAGTATATAAGAATCAGGTGATATCTTGGTATGTTCATTTGTATTTCTGTCATTACTAATGAGTCTTAGCATCTTTTCATATGCTTGTTATTTTTTTTTTACATTAGAAGTATTTATATATATATATATTTTTTTATTTTGTTTTGTTTTCATTTAATTCCAGTACAGTTACCATAAAGTGTTATATTAGTTTCAGGTGTATAGTGTACTGATTCACCACTCATTGCTCATCACGACAAGCATGCTCGCTCCTTAATCCCGCTTGTTAGTGTTAACTCATTTTTTCTGTTGGGGATAGTGTCAAATTTTTATTGCTATGTTTCTTATACATTTTAAAGATGAATCCGCTGTCAACTCTGAACATTGCAAAATGTCTTTTCTCTTCACATCATCTATTAGCTTTGTTCATGATACCCTTTGTTGAATAGAATAATCAGTTTAGTCTTGGGCTTGGTGGATGGTGGTACCATTTACTGACACGCTGAAAGTGGGGTGGGGAAGAGGATGGGCTGTGGGTAGGAACTAGGGTTGATTCAGCTGTGTTAAGTCAGAGATGGCCATTGAACCTTCAGCTAGGGATCTTGAGTGGCAGTTGAATATCTGAGCCTGGAGTGAACATGAGATTTTGTTAGTCTTAATATTTTATATTGTTTTCATTATTCCTTGAAGATTTTTCCTTCCTTTATTTTTTTAAGACTTGGAGCCGTGTTGTTTAAAGTTATGGATAAAATCTTTGGTTAAGAAATTGAATTTGAAGTTACTTTTATTTGTATCCTAATAGTAATTTTTGCTGCATATTGAATTTTGACCATAATTTTATTTTTTTCTAATCCCAAATATTTCATCTGTGTAGAGTTGTTGTACAGTTCTAGCCCTACTCACCCTCTGCCCCTCTAACTCTCCTGGCGTGATTCAAGGGCTCTCTGGGTGTATTTCATAGAACATTTACTATTCACCGTATAAATGATTTTTCCTCCATTTCACATTGAAGTCATAAGAAATAACTCAAGGTGACTCTCATCTTCAAATTGAATATGAAAATAGTTTTTAAGCAAACCTATAATACATTCATGGGATTTAGTTATCAGGTACTGACTATTATAGTTTCAAGACCATCTTCCATGAGAAAAAAAAATGTCCATCTGCAAATGTGCATCTTTTTAAACATGGAAACAGTTCTTACCTCAGGATTATTATTTTTAAAAGCAAAACCTTAATTAGTAAACGCCTTTTTTAAATGGAAACAAGACCCTTTATAGTTCTTGTGAGAAGCTTATCTGTGGCAACTTCTGAGCTTGCAAATAATAGAAAAAATATTTGAGTCAAATAATAATATAATGTACTTTTTCTTATCTCTTTTTTTAAGGCTCACGTATAATGATTATTTTTTGTAACAACACTTGCACATCCATGCTTTTTTTTTTTTTAATGTTCATTCATTTTTGAAGGAGAGAGAGACAGAGTGTGAACAGGGGAGGGGCAAAGAGTGAGAGAGACACAGAATCCAAAGCAGGCTCCAGGTTCCGAACTGTCAGCACAGAGCCCAATGTGGGGCTCGAACCCATGAGCTGTGAGATCGTGACCTGAGCCGAAGTCAGATGCTTAACTGACTGAGCCACTCAGGTGCCCCAGTCATAATGATTATTAATTCTAGATTCCTTCAGACAATTGTGTAGCAGGATTGATTTATTTTTTATTTTCATCAAATAAAAGTGATTTCTAGTATACACAGTTGTATATCTGTCATTTATCTTTTTATAAACTATAACCAATTCATTATCACATATACATGTATTTTAAGAAAAACTAATCATTTTGGTTGTTGCAAATAATATCTAAGAACCTAATTAGGGGATACAGTTATTAACATAAATCCATGGTTTTATACCTTAAAATACATTCACAGTGTACTTTTTATTATTTAGGAGGAAACTATATTATCTTAGCTATTTTTATAGGGATGACATTTCTTTCAAAAGGGGATGTGTCACCATCCTTGAGAAGCCAAAACAAAGAAAATCTTTCTTTTAGGTATGAAAAAAAAAAAAAAAACCTTATATTGCTGAGCTGAGCACTCATAAAAATGACTAATGATACTTCTAGGCGTCATTCATCAGACTTAGGTTTTAGAGAGAAAAAAAAAATCTCATTATCCACTCCATATTCATTTAAGTTTTAAGTGCTTAGAAGACTTGTCATAACCTGGACTTAAGGTCTGCAGTGGTAAATCTGGACACCGCTCCATTCCGGCAGCAACTCCGGGCGCCCCCGGATCCAGCGCCCCCACGTGCGGGGGCTTTCTCTTCCCTTCTGCCCTGGTTCTTGCATGTCGCCGCCCCATCACTCCTCACTTTGTAATGTTGTTAGCATTTCTAAAACCAGATTAATCTAAAAGCTTCCCATTCGGTCAGAAATACCAGAAGAACATATTGGGCACTTGGGCACGTTGCATTTGCATTAACAAGTTTAATCACGATGAGCAAGGGAAGAGCACTTTATTATATTCAAACGGGCCTGGAGAACGAGATTTCTGTGAGGTCATAAAACATGATATTGGCCTTAATTTTGTGCTCTTTCTGCTCTGCCCAGCGCTTTCTCCATCTGCCACACCATGCTGACTTCTCACAGAGCAGAGTTGCTCTGATTTTTTTAATTGATTTTATTTTAGTCTATAAGTTTGGGTTGGGAGAGAAAGGACTGGAAATATTGTTTATTCATTAGTATCTGAGAAGTGGAAGGTTAAAATGGGCTACTTTGGTTTAAAAGCATATGTATCCTATATATCCTTCTTGCACTTGCAAAAGTACAGTATTTATGCTAACATTTCGATCCCAACCTTCCTCATTTGAGGAAGTGGTATCTATCCTTTCAGAATGCATTTTTGCCTGAGTTACTTAAAGAATAGAATGAGGTTGTTTGTTAATACTCAGCGCTACTGAGACATCAACCTTCAGCTCTCAGAAGAAGGACATAAAGAGAAGCAATTTTAATGGGAAGAAAACTGCCTGTTTTCAAAACCTTTTTTTTTTAATGTTTATGTATTTTGAAAGGTGGGGAGGGGACAGAGAGAGAGAAGAAGGCAAGGGCAGAAAAAGAGAGAGGGAGAGGGAGAGAATCTCAAGCAGGCTCCACGCTGTCAGCGCATTGCCCAACACACGGCTCGATCCCACCAACTCATGAGATCGTGACCTGAGCCGAAATCAAGAGTCAGATGCTTAACCAACCAAACCACCCAGGCGTCCCCAGAACTCCTTTTATGCTGTCTCTTGTTAAGTTCTCTCTTAAGGAAAAGAGAGAAAGTTGGGTGAGAGGGTTCCTACAGAATGAGTCCTAATTTATCTCTACGGCATACACATGGCAGCCTAGCTCCTGTTACTTCAATGGCCAGTGTTGCCAAAAATTGAACAGTCCATTTCTTAAGTGAGTTAGACTTTTAAAGATTCATTGAGGATTGGAAATTACCACAAAATTACATTTTTCCAATAACTTTTAAACCAGCTGTGATGTCCAACTTGGATTCGGAAGAGAGGCTTCCGATTTTGACTTAGATAGTATGTCCAAAGCAAGCAGCACTCTGAATTGTGGAATTTATGGAGGGGCTAGGATGTAGAACAAAGCAGTGAAATTACAGCATTTTTAAGACAAATAATGATTTGGTCAGACTCGTTTTTCTTTCACGTGATAGCCTCTGTGTGCACTTTCCTGGTCTGTGTTTTCACAGCAGCCTTGAGACACTGAGAAGGTGATGTCCCACACTGCTGTGTAGACTGGCCCTTAGAATGGACATTGAGGTTGAAAAGGAGTGGTGTAGACAGAGGTGAAATTATATGAAGGCATTTCTTATAAAAAGCACCACATGGAAATGATAATGTGCCTTCTGCCTCTTGTTTTCTCTATTGGTTTATCTAATGAAATTAAATAATTACAGACGGGCAACAGAGCTCGTCTCCTCATACAGGTGCATTGTTCACACATTAAGGCCACCTCCTTTATTTTTTGTGTTTGCCATGACAAAACAATGACTTTGAAATAGCTGAGATTTATTGAAAACTATTCTAAGTGCTTCGTGCCTACTATTGATTTAGCCACTGCAACAACTTTGTGATGTTAGATAGTATCTCCTCAGTTTTGCAAGTGAGGGAATTGAGACGGAAAGAGATGAATTCAGTTGTCCAAAGTCACACCTCCCGTAAGCGGCAGAATAGCATCTGGTCCAGATAACCAGACCTAAGTCTACACTGGTTCTGCCTCCACTGTGGCTGCCTCTCTTGGCACTGTTACTGCAGACACAGTGATAAATATAAGCTAAAATACAGCGACTGAGACTGAATGCCAGCGTTCTCTTATAGAACAGTCATCCGAATGGCCGTTAGTAGAACAATAGTAATGTTTTATTAAGATAAACAGCTAAAGGAAAAAGCAACATTTAATTATTTTCATAGATGAGTAAAGATAGCTTGTTCATTGAAAACCACGTGTACCCATTAAAGATCCTGAGTTTTCAACTATTTTGCACGAGATGGTTTTCAGCCCTTTACCAGGTGCATCAATATATATATCTCAGAGAAAATGCCCAACTACCACGACTGAGCTGTTAAATGCCAAATGTTTAAAAACTGTTACTGATGGTTAGAATAAAGGCTTCCCAGAACATACTTCTTTTTTTTTTTTTTTTTTAACGTTTATTTATTTTTGGGACAGAGAGAGACAGAGCATGAACGGGGGAGGGGCAGAGAGAGGGGGAGGCACAGAATTGGAAACAGGCTCCAGGCTCTGAGCCATCAGCCCAGAGCCTGACGCGGGGCTCGAACTCACGGACCGCGAGATCGTGACCTGGCTGAAGTCGGACGCTTAACCGACTGCGCCACCCAGGCGCCCCTAGAACATACTTCTTAATGTTCCCTGCAATAAAGAATTACTGACATCATACAGGAAAAAAATTAATATTTCGTCCTGACTTTTAAAAAAAAATCTCTTTAGTTTTACTTATTTTTTTTCTAAGTAGCTAGTTGCATATACACATAGCTATTTCACTTGCCACTGTGTCCTTGGCTTGTGTTACAGTTGTGCCCAAATCATACACATCTTTCACTTTTGAAGTTTGGAACAACAGAGTCATGACAGCATTAATCATGATAAACAATCACGAAGTCTGTGATGGTATTTAACTTGGATATGGAGAATGAAAGAAGAGATATTAAAATGCCAGTGACATTCAAGAGCAGGACCTTTATTTTGTATCCACCCAAAGATTCTTTTCTTACAGATAACTTCAGAAATTAAACCCTGAAAACATTCTTTGTGCACCGGGTTTTCGAAGTGCTTGCACTCAACAATGAAAATGCAGTGCTTTTCTTGTCCAGGTCTACAGGAAAAAAGTGCTATCAGTTATTTGGAATCTGATTTATGCCTTAAGAGAGTAGCTGCCACTCTCTGTGATTTCATGGAAGCCGGGTATCAAGGAGCAATTTTCAAAGAATTGAAAGCTGGTGCAGGGTCATGAATAAACTCGGAGAAGCTTTGACCTTCCCTGTCAAATGATAAGGCCATAAATATGTTGGTAATTCTGCTTTGTTGTGAGTACCTGTTCTTTTCCATCATTGTGGAGTTTCTAGGATACCATAAATTGGTACCAACAAAACTAAAACAAAATTTTTTATTGTATAAAAAAATTAGAAGAGTAGAAAGTGTAAGATAGAGAACACAGGAAGCAGCCTCTTGCGTATTGCTCCTGAAGTATATCTGGCATTGGAGGATCCAATTTTGGGAATTTTATAGTATCCAAATCAAATTTAAAATAACTATTTGGTCACATTTTATCATTTACCTAAATGATACTAAGTAAATGACTTTGGGATAGGAAGTGAGATAGTTAACATACAATGTTTAATGCTTTTTTCCCTTATGATGCCAAGTTCATTAGGAAATAGGGCTCATTCTTGCTTTGATGCAGCCTTTTTAAATAGTCACATACAGTACAGTGACTTTGAATGTATGTAATGCTGTTAAGCATAAATGTTCTGTTTTAATGATTGTTATCTTAATTTCATTAAGATGAAATTTAATGACTGTCGGGGAACGTATCGTGCTTCTAACTTTACCCTTCCCTTTCCCCCAGTCGGTAGCTTAGGGAGGAATAAAGATGAGGAAAAAATCAGTCCCAATAACCCACAGAGAAGGGGACAAAGGAAAGCTGGTAGTTTTCCTTTAGAAACAACGTCTCATACTGCCACTTTTTAACCATATACCCTGTGAACAAAAGTAAAAAAATACACATATATGCCTGTTCTGTTTTATGGACATTAAAAGAAGTAGAGGGGGCACAGGAAATAAGAAGGGAAAGGGCCCTGGGGATCTGAAGATAAAGCAAAGCAGACACACGCACCTGGATGGGGACAGCAAGAGATTGAGAGTGTGTTGGTTATCCTTTGCTGTGTAACAAATGGCCCCAAATCTTGGTAGCTGAAAACAACGGCGAACCTTTATTATTTCTCAGTTTCTCTGCAGGTTTAGTATTTGGACTTTTCTAGGTGCTTTAAACTTGGGGGTCTCATGAAGTTCAGTTGTCTTGGATATCAGTCATAGGATTCCAAGGCAGCCCATTCCTATACCTGGCAAGCTGGTGCTGGCTGGTTGGGGAGGTAGATGGCTTCATCCCTCTCCGTGAGGGCCCCTACGGGGCTGAGTGAATGTCCTCATGACAGGGTGATTGACGTCCCCAAGAGCAAGTAATCTGCGAGAACAAACCAGCAAGAGGCAGCAGTCATATTTGTTAAAATCTAGCTGAGAGGTGACACGCCAGCACTTTACAGTACCCAGTTGGTACACACAGCTTAGTCCTGTTCATTGTGGGCAATCGCTGTACAAGGATGTAAATGCCAAGAGGCGGTGTTCGTTGGGTGCTGTTTTGGAGACTGACTGCCACAGAGAACCATGAGAAAAGGGTGGTAGACACACATGAACACAGACTTGGACAGACAGGAGAGGGTGAAGGACTGGGCACTTCCGTTGTGAGGGTGATCGTGCAACACGCTTGATTTGCTACAAACACGAAGACTGCCACCATTACACCAGTTGTTACTGACCACACGCCCGCTGCATCCCCCCCCCCCCCCCGCCATACACTTCGTTGTGCCTTCATGACAACCGTCTCCTTTGTAGCACAGAACCATAAAGTTAAGCTGCATTAAGGCCAGGATACTTCTCTCAGAAATCTCACCGTAATTTTACGTCAAGACATCAAAAACTACCCAGACTTCTTTGCAAACAGCAGTGCTTTTACCTTTCTCCTCTTGAAGACCCTTACCTCACATGTAAGAGGTACCAACATCAGACTGCTGTAACGAGTAAGATTGTGATCTAACTTGAAAGGTGTATTTATTCCTACATTTTGCCAACACAGACGATGTGTTACATAATGGGGTGCTTTCTGGGTTACTCTCAGAAGACAAAATGTCCTAACATTCTTGACGCGAAAAATGAGAGGCAAGTAAATTGACTGTCAGAAATTGAAAGTAATGCATTGTTTGGTTGCCCATTTTAATCCTTTTAATAATACTGAATGTTTATAGAGCATTGACTCTCTGTCAGGCACTATTCTAAGTACCTCACATATCAAGTCATTTAATCCTCGGCAATCCTTTTGTTCTGCTTTTACAGATAAGGAAAATGAAACACAAACATGGTGAAAAGGGATTCAAATCTGTGAAGTCTTACTTCAGCACCTGTGCCCTTAACCACAGCGCTATGCATATAACAGGCTCCCTGAGGCTAGCTCAGAACAAGGATTCGTTGATAACAGCATTTCTCTTAGAACCACTCCATGGACAGCACCTTAAGTCTAGCCACATGTCTTAGGGGCTAGAAGATGGAAATGGAAAACTTTCAGAGTGTTTCTCTTGAGGGGTCAGTGCGCAGGTAGGTAGGTCTGACTTACTTTGTCAATGGATCACTTTAGCTGCTGAGTTGAGAATAGACTCCTTTGGGACAATGGGAGATCTTGTTATGGGGACTTGTATAGAGAGGTAGTGAAGGAAATCATGAGAAGTGATAGGAATTGGGATATATTTAGAATATAGAGCAAATAGGATTTCCTTATGGGTATCAGAAAAGAAGAGAAACTTTTTGCCCAAACAGTTGGAAAGATGGAGTAAATATCAACTCCAATCGATATATGGTGGGTTTGAGGTAAAAGACCAGGGTGTGTCAAATAGGCAGCTGGATGTTCGGGCCCACAGATAGAGAACTCTCAGCTAGAGATACAAATTTGGGATTCGCCAAGATCTAGACAGTTGAGCTCACAAAGGGCAAACTGTGAATAGATTGGAGAGAAGGATGTAGCTGAGACTAAGGGACTGAGCCCTGGGACAGTCCAACTTTAGGATCTGGAGAGAAGAGGAGACAGCAAAGAAAATTGTGGGTCAGGGGGAAAACCAAGAGTGTGGTGTTCTGCAAGCAAAGTAAAGTTGGTATATAAAGGAAGAGAGAGTGCTGACGACCCATTGCGAGTTCTACCGGAAGGTGAGGACTAATAATTTAGCAATTTAGAGGTCGTTGGCTACCTTGATGAAAGCCAATTTGGAAAAGAGGTGTAAGCAAAAGTTTAGCTGGAATGAATGCAGGAGAACTGGAGGCAAGGAATTGGAAATGGTCAATTTCAACAACCCTTTCTAGCTGTTGTATAAGGAAGAACAGAGAAATGGCCCGGTGAGGTGGTAGCTAGCACATAAATTAGAGGTTGAGAGTAGTTATACGGAAAAGGCTAAGCTTAGTGCCCCCTTTCTGATAAATATTTGTTGTATTCCTACTATGTGTCTAACACTGTACAAAATTTTGGAGATATAAATATGAATGAGACATGGCTTTTCTCCTTGAAGTGTTTGCTTTCCAGCAAGAGAGTTAACCATAAAACCGTGTGCTGTGGAGCCTTGAGGATGTGCGAGTAGCCAGGTTGCAGGTTCAGGGAGAACCCTGGAGAAGGATGGTAGAGGAGATGATGTCTGAACTGAGTCTTGGAACTTGTACCATTTGAATATTAACCTGACTCTTTCCAATTAATATAGGAACTAGGGGAGAAACAAAATTGTCCTATTGGTTCCTGACTAAAAATAGTCCCATCTGTTTTAAAAACACTTTAATCTTCTTAATCTTAGGTCAGTCATTGATTTTGCTTTAACTGTTCCTTGTGCACTTCTGGAACACCCAATAGTGGGTTTTGAAAACACAAATTTGTGACCCATACCTTCTAATTAGCACCCTCCCTATATTGAGTCACTAGCAAAGGACAAGTAAATGAATGGGGACATGTAAATAGAATGGGGAATGTTGAAGATAGGTGGATGAAGTCAAGAAGGATAGCTATTCATTCACCTATTAATTCCTTCATTTAGTGCACATGTATTTATTATTTACGATAAGCTTTGGTGAGGTTCTTGCAAAAGCTTAACTTGGACATTGAAGATAGGGAACAAAAAGTAATAATGAAAAGAAGAGCAAAGGAGTGAAATAGTTTTGACAGGCCTTTAAAGTCGGAAGCCTGGAAAAACATGGGAATGTAGTGAAAAGTAGACTTTCAAATGATGGCATACTTGGGTATAGACCCTACACCTACCCGTTACTAGTTGAGAGATCTTGAGCAAGTTGATGACTGCACTGAGTCTGTAATCTCTTCTGGTAACTCTGCCACTCAAGCTTGTTGAGTTATGGTACGCAGAAAACTATCAGGATATAGCCGATACTCAAAAATTGTTACATCACTTTTCCCTTTTTTTCTTTTACTGGAACTTTCTCATTATTTCTTCCAGTTTATAAAGTTTGGTAGTTATTCTGGGGTTTGAAATACATAAATAATTGGCAAAATTGTCTTTTTCTCACCACCACTGCCCCCCCATCCCCCCGCCACCTGTCAGGAACACTAACAACATCCCATGAGCATTGTGAATGTGAGTGGGGGGGAAGACACCCAACTCAGCCAAACATGCTGAACATCAGCCATGCTGCATCTCCACGAGCAGAAACTCTTCCTGGAGTCTGTTTAGATAGGATAATGAACAGGATCCTTCTAGGAATTCTGTCCTTCCCCTCCACTCCCCTGCCAGTCTTGCTTTCAGCTTCTGGGATCACAGAAAGGAGAAGTGCCTGGGGGATTGCTTAGCTAGGAGAGGCCAGCTAGGGGAGAATGTCGGTGCTTGAGAAACTGTGGGGAGTGGATTGTCTATTGGAAGAGCGTCTACATGCAGCTTTTTTATAGACAGAAGGTTGGGGTGGTTACCCATCCAGGCAGGAAAGTTGAAATATATATTGCAGTGTTGGTATTCCTATCAACCCTTGATCAATGATGACAAAACTTGAAAAGTAAGTCCAGTGGTTTAGAGTCTGAATTGAATTGTATTTAAAGTATTTGCTTGTATTGGAAAATAAAAAGAGAATCTCGTGTAATTTAGTAGTAGGCTCAATAAATACTGAGCATTTCAACAACAACAAAAAAAGAATTGCATTTTGGATATGATGACTACATATGAGACCTCAGAAGTAGTTCTTAGAACTGTTCTAAAATTGATTCACAAAATTCATGTTTATATTCCTAAAAAGGACTATTTCAAAGTAGGACAACAACAACAACAAACAGTTAACTGAAAACTAGAGCTTTTATAAAGCAAATGGAGGTATGATTCTTTTTCTTAAGACAAATCAGTGCTTTAAGGTTTAACATACAATGTTTAAATAAAAAAACTTCTCTTTCTTCTTTCCTGCTAATATTTCAGATTAGTCTCAGGAGTAATCGCATTTATTTTCCTTCAAATATTACTGGGACAAAGTGCCGAGGCTTTGATAAAATAAAGAGCAGAAATGAGTGGAGGCAACACTTCTATTCCAGTTAAACTGGAAGGACCTGATGGAGAGAGAAGGGTCTGTGTGAATGTTGGAAGCTCTGTTCTTGGCACACGACACGTGTTATCTCACTGACTTCTCAAAATAACCCAGTGAGGTAGTATTGTAAACTGCATTTAATGTACCAACAAAAAATGTGTACTCTGTATACATCTTTAAGTGTATTTCGAGCACTGTTGGCAAGTGTTTGTAATTGGTGGGTGCATGCCTCTGTCCTAGTGAACAGCTAAGCAAACACCATCTACACAAAGAATTCTAGGTGTGTGTAGTAAGTTCAGTTCAACTAGAATGTCCCTCCTCTACTCAAACTTCGATAAAGATTTTATCAAGCACATCGACCCCTTTTTTCAAGCCTTTTTCCTTCTGCTCCGAGCCATCGATCAATCAGATATTTATTAGACACTTAGTATGTTTCTTCACTGTGCTAGAAATCTAACAGAAATAAAAGGCAGGAGTTTTTGCCTTCAAATAAATTTTATTCTTTTTAAGGAGATGACACAAACCCATTTGAGAGATGCAATGCTGTAACAAAATGCTACACTTTGTAGTATAAAGACTGTAGCCATTAGAAGCAAGTGATCTCTGTTAACTGGAAGACACGGACGTTTTCATAAAAAAGTAGAATTTGCCCTTTGCTGTGAAGTGTTTGCAGATTAAAGATGGAAAAGTAGCATAGAAATAGACAAGAGGACTTGGACATCCCGATCATTCCATATATTAAGTAGAATAATAACATTTACCTGAAACTATTTGAAAATTCTGCCGTAACTCTTTGACTCAGTATATATCTTTCAGCATAATTTGTCCTGTTAGAAATGCTTGCTTCTGGAGCAAGTATTGTCTTTAGACGGTACTTTAAAATATCCCATGTCTTTGGGAGGAGCAAAGAGTAGGTTTCTGACATTTTGGCATGAGGGCACTCACCAGATGGTCTCCTCCGACTGGAATACAAGGGAGGTGTAAAGACAGAATAGGATGCATTGGAAAGGAAGGAAGGAAGGAAGGAAGGAAACAAAAACATCAATACAGAGGGATAGAAAAGAAAGGATAAACATTGATTTCATCAGTTTTGTTTTGAAATAGCTAGTGTTGGGGGTTAATAAGGAAATTAGCCTATCGTTATAGTATTCTACTGTCTCTAACAATTGTACATACTTTTGACTTTTGAATAAACAAACTAGCTTAAGTAGCATGCAGAAGGCTTTCTTTTTGGATAACCATCCAGTATTGTCGTTAACCTTTTGATCAGAGGATAAGCCTACCTCCTATGTCAGAACACACACAATTTTAGCCTGAGGTTATCAAATCATTTCCAAAATGAAAATCTGATGGAGGTTATTAATTTCAAGACATACCATTGAAATGTTCTGGCTGTGGAAATATTAAACCACAAAGTATTATAGTTTTGGATGCTGTGTATAATATTTCTATTCCAAATCAGTATTTTCCTAGGTGAATTTCATGAAATGCAGATTCCATGGGTAATTATGAGGTGTTATTTGAGGGGCAAGAAAGAAGATCTCTGGTCCAGTAAGTGTGGGGAGCTCTTGCTCAAGTAAACAGCATTTCTTTGCTGCAAAACTACTGGGAACATCTAACCATGCTGCTGTGCGTTGTGACTTCCAGGAGGAGAATCTAAAACGCACTCTTTCCGATCTTATCTTAGGAGTCGTGTTCTGTACGGTGGACTTTGGAAACTGTGCTTCTTCCATAGTTGAAAACTCTAAAATCTGTCTATAGATAAGGTATTAGTGAATTTAAAAAAAATGCCTTACATAAAATATGTAAATATATTTATATATAACATTCATTGTAGGCTACTCTGTATAAAACCAATACACTTAGGTTTTGAATTCTGCTTGTGAAGCAAAATAAAAGTAAAGATACCAGTCTTCTAGCTCTCAGGTTGTAGAACTACAAATTCACCGGGGAGACCATTTCTCTTACGAGTACCTTCTGTCACGTGAGCAGAAAATACACCATCACAGAAGTCTGTGTTTGTGACAGAGAGGTAGCAGGTACAGTGTAGATACCTCCGTCTACTCCTTTCACTGTTCTTTCCTGCAGGCTATTTCATTTCCTGCAGCGTTTGTTGATAAATTTTTTAAGTACCTGGACAAACTAAAAAAAAAAAAAAGAGCTACCAAAGGTTCTCCTTGTGTTTAATCAGTGTACAATGGCATTTCATTCATACTGGCTCTGTGTGCCCGAAATCTTACTGCAGTTGGCCACAGGGTGTAAGTTCAGCATTAACAGCAATGTGATGAATGGTCATCCACTTTATACCTAGCATGGCCACCTGGTTCCTGAATCTTCCACTGAATAGAAATCTACTAAATAGGAAGTACGCTTATGTTCTTCCTGCATTTGGTTGCTTTGTGAATGATCTGGTTAAACTGCTATGTATTTTGTGAGATCCACACGAAGATATCTTGGCATAAAACTTGGCATAGTTATTGTATGTAACGATTTAGAGGTGTAAAGAGAATTCAGATGCCTCGTTGTTTTATATTTTTGCAAAAGCAAAGGCTAGGGTGAACTTTATCTTTTCTGTCCGTTGTGTCTTAGGGTTTTGCAAAGAGGAAGCATATTAACAAAGTGACAATGATTTCTTACCCTTTCATTAGGTATCAATTTGTGAATATTTTGCTCTAGGTTGCCATTACAGTCTAGCAAAAGTGATCTCATGATGATGCCCACCTTTAACATGCTCCTATGTATGATTTCCAGCACAGGCGCCAAGCAATATCTTTGCTACTTTTCACTAAATTACAAGTTCATACCTTATTGAGCTTGTTAATATGTTAAGAATAGCCATGACTGGAAAAACAAACTGTCTGATTGAATTTTGTCCCATCTTCACCATATAGAACTGCCTTTGATTTCAGCGAGTTATCTTAGCTCAGAACCGGGACAGAACAGGAGCCTGTGCCGTGATTCATGAGAGTGGATGGAAGTCAATGATTAGTTCATGTGCCTCTAGTCTCCAGTAATGGCATAAATCTTTGGGGAAGTTCTTTAATGTCAGGCTGTATGCCTGCCCGTGTCAAATCACATATAGGCTAGCATATATTATGAATGGAGAAATCTGAGGAATGAACAAAAATTCCTTCTGTTGTTCATTTTTTAAAGATGTCACATAGACTGAAGATATGGGAGACAAGCATAATACTGCTCTCCTTTAACCAAACAAAGCTAAATTTGCATATTTATGAACACAGAGACCATTCATGTATGGCTAAACATCTTTTTGGAACAAAAGAAAACATATTAATTGACTGCAGGCTAAAACCTATCTGACTTCTCAAGTCCACAAACTAGTTTATTCTCAGATTAAAAATTTCAAGGTGTGTTGAATGCTAAAATAATGAGGAGAGCAATGAATATATAGCAAGGCTAGAAAAGAAAGCTTACCACTGTGTCATTTAAATCAGTGGATTTTATAACAGCATCCTCTCCCTGGGATAATAAAACTTAACATGTATATGTGCTGTTTCCTTTGCATTATATGATACAAGTTGAAGAATCTTCTCTTAGGGAGTTAATGTCCACCAGTTGAGAAATCATTCCTTACTTCCTTCACCAATTCTTTTTTTTTTTTTAATTTTAAATTCCAGTGTAGTTAACACACAGTGTTATATTGGTTTCAGGTGTGCAATATGGTGATTCAGCAGTTCCATACATCTCCCCGTGCTCATCATAAGTGCCTCCTTAATCCCCATCACCTAGGTCACCCCTGCCAACCCCCTCCCTCACCATCCTTTACCAAGTTATCTGGAACACCAAATATACTGTGTATAGCTGACCACTGCCGAACTGTTAAGCAGACCACAAACAGGAGGAGGAAAGTCTTCAATTAAAAGATAGGAATTAACTGTATTATTAAGTTCAGAATGTTAATTAAGTTCAGAATGTTAACTGTTAATGTCAAAATGACTAAAATTAACAGGTGTTGGTGAGGATACAGAGAAAGGAGAACCCTCTTGCACTGTTGGGGGGAATGCAAACTGGTGCAGCAGCCACTCTGGAAAATAGTATGGAGGTTCCTCAGAAAACTAAAAATAGCCCTACCCTATGTTGCAGCAATTGCACTATTAGGTATTTACCCAAAGGGTACAAAAAACAGATTCGAAAGGGGACATGCACTCCAATGTTTCTAGCGGCATTATCAACAATAGCCAAACTATGGAGAGCCCAAATGGCTATCAACTGATGAATGGATAAGGAAGATGGAATACACCTATGATGGAATATTAGTCAGCCATCAAAGAGAATGAAATCTTGCCATTTGCAATGACATAGATGGAGCTAGAATGTATTATGCTAAGCGAAATAAGTCAGAGAAAGGCAAGTATCTCATGATTTCACTCATATGGAATTTAAGAAACAAAATGGATGAATACAAGAGAAGAAGAGGAAAATAGAGAAGAAATGGAAACAAACCAAAAGACTCTTATTAATAGAGAACAAACTGAGGATTGGAGGAAGGTGGGTGGGAGATGGGCTAGAAGGGTGATGGGTATTAAAGAGGGCACTTGTTGGGATGAGCACTGGGTGTTGTATGTAACTGATGAACCACTGAATTCTACTTCTGAACCCGATATTGCATTGTATGTTAACTAACTGAAATTTAAATAATAATTTTAATAAAGATAGGAATTAGCTAACACACTGAAAATATGACAACTCAATGGGACACAAATCCCTCTGGGATAAGGAAGGACAAAGAGGTCACAGTCTCTAACATCAGGCCTCATTGTCAGAGACCCCGTTACCTGAGACAGGGGTAGAGCCATCTGGGCCAGGTGAGTGTTCTGCCTTTCTTCTTCCTGAGCCGTCTGCCACTCAGTGCTCCAGAAAGAAGCTATGGATTGCCTGTATCCCCTCTGATCTGCTGCGCTTTCTGAGAGTACAGCCCTTATCAGGCCACGACCCACCCACACGGAAAGCCATCACCGCTTTCTGTTCCTTTGCTGCCAAAACCAAAGCAATTGCAAGGAAATCAGAATTTCTTGGTCCTCCGTTGTCATCATGAAGGAGGCTTTGTTACCGCTTTCAGAATTTGGTAAAGTGTGTTATGTTTGGCATCTATGGACGATAATTTGTATTCTGTCCAGCATCTATATCTTCAGAGAGAATAATTTCCATAAGGGAGAGTGGTAGGGAGAGACAAGACTCACGTTTGTCTGGCAAAGCTAGTCAATGTAAATTAATTCAGGGAAAATTTCTATGCCAGGAAATTAAGGCAGCTCATGGCTTAAACAAAAAATCCTGTTTTTTAGGGGAGGGAAAGTAGAGTAATTTATACTGGTTGCTGAGAAGCAGATGTACACATCTCTGTGCAGGACCTTCATGTGGCTAGCATGGGGTTCGGACCTACCGTCACATTGCTGCCAGTCCCATTTAAGGGAGGAGAAACTGAAAGGTCACCAGGGTACTTTTTTTTTTTTAATTAATAGACTTTATTTTTACAACAGTTTTAGGCCTACAGAACACTTAGCAGACTAGACACAGAGTTTCCATATGCCCCTCTCCCGCTCACACTTCCCCTATTATTTTGCATTCGTGTGGTACATGGGTTCCAAGTGACAAAGCAATATAGCATAGTATTATTTTTTGAAGTCCATAAAATTTACATTAGCGTTCACTCCCTGTGTTAGAGATTCTATGGGTCTTAACAAATGCGTAAGTTCATGTATCTGTCATTAATGGTGTCACAAGGAAGAGCTTCACTGCCTGAAGATCCCTGGGCCCCACCGGTCCGCCCTACCCTAGTGGCCCAATCAGGGAGTGTCCTGACCACCGCCCCCCCGCCCCCCACAGCTCCGCAAATGCGCAGCCTTGTGCACGGAGTGATTTCTGTTCCCATGCAAAGCCTCACGGAGCCCCTTGCCTACGCTCTGCCCTCCCCTCTGCGCATGAGCAGGTCTCTGATCAGTCTGTTTCCTACTTTTCTGTGCTGCACCTTCCATGCAGTGATCGCGGCCTTCGCGTGGACGTCTCTGATGCCGGTGTGGAGGTGTCTGAGGGAGGAGGACTGTGGCCGGAGAAGGACACAGCTATTGGAGTGCTCCCTCCTCGCTCCCGTTTCGGCTGCTTAGGCGTGTTACCCACATCACCAGTTACTTAGACCTGGAGCAGTGTTTAAATCCACCCGCCCCCCCCAATCTGCCGTTCCAGGCACTATTTCTTGATTCTTCCCGAAAATGATGAGAAAATGAGGGCCACTCCGCTTTACCATACCCTTTGACAGGTACTGCTTTGCTCTATAACATGTAAAAGTTTCTGTAACCATACTAACAGTTTCTATGCTTTTGCTCTAAATTGATCTAAAACACACCAGGGGCAGCTGGGTGGCTCAGTTGGTTAAGCAGCTGACTCTTGATCTGGACTCGGATCCTGATCTCTTGGTTCCTTAGTTTGAACCCCTCCTCCGGCTCTATGCTGTCAGCACAGCGCCGTGTCACATCCTCTGTCCTGCTCTCTCCCTGCCCCTCCGCCACCTGTGCACGCCCCCCCCCCCCTCAAAAATGAATATTAAAAAACAACAACCCAAAGATCATTATTCAAGAACAAGGTTAGTTTTTCTTTTCCTTGTAAGTTTTTTTCCATGGCTATTTCCCAGTCATTCCTCTTTTTTGAATTACTGTTTAGAATTCCTAGAATATTTTCCCTATTTTTATTTGAGACTCTTCGGGAGAGTCTAAGAATTACCGGCTTGTATCGCTTGGTAAAAGTGATAAGTAAAAAGGATATTGTTATCTTTATAAGATTTCAGTGCTGAGTCTCTTATGCTCACTGGTTACTGGCACGTTATCCTCTCTGGTCCGGGCAGGAATCCTCAGTGATTGGTCCATCCATTTGCCTCCCTTGTATCCCTATGGCACATTGCCGTTCTCCTTGCTCTTTCCATAGGCAAGCAGGTTAGTGTGTGTGTATTTATACATATATATTTAAACTTCTAATATATATTTAAATTTTATTATTAGAAGTGTCTTATTGTTTGCATTTATTTTAATTTACATAGATGGGTTCTGTGATTTATCACAATTCTGTTTCTTATTGGGCCTTGTTTTCACAATGCATCATGTTGTCGGTTCACCTACATTTCTCCGCATGCCTCTGTACATTTCCAGTGTTGCCTATCTTTTCTTCCAGTAATGGTCACCAAGTTCAAATATATTTTATGTTTTCTTTACATATTCTTTGTGTTAGAATATATTTAAGCCCGCTTAATTGAATTTATGCCTCCTGATTAAGTGTTCAAATATATATGTATATACACAAATATAAATACACACACATATATACACAAATATATATGTAAGTATGTATGAACTGTATGGGTAATAAAGATCTGCATAAGTTTGTGTTAAATTTCAAGAGCTGATAAGTAATTTAGAGAGTTGTCTTCCTAGTAAAAGCAATCCTTTGAGTAAAGACAAAGCCTACTCAGACGTTGAGTTCTTATGTGCAGTAGAGTAAGTTCTCAGAAGCCTAAAATAGAGTCCAAAAGTCATAAGGAATAAATAAAATGCTATAAAAGGAGACTTAACTACCTTTGTTATTATATCATATATTAAATATACTTTTAAATAATATTTTGTTAAAATAAAGAATATCCTTTGGGGGGCACCTGGGTGGCTCAGTCGGTTATGCATCTGACTTCGACTCACGTCATGATCTCACGGTCCGTGAGTTCGAGCCCCACATCCGGCTCTGTGCTGAATGCTTGCTCAGAGCCTGGAGCCTGCTTCAGATTCTGTGTCTCCTTTTCTCTCTGCCCCTCCCCCGCTCATGCTTTGTCTCACTCTGTTTCTCAAAAATAAATAAATGTAAAAAAATTAAAAAAAAAAAGAATATCCTTTGGAACATACTTGTTCAGAGTTTTGTGAATTATGGAAAATATCTTTTTCATGTAATTATTGAATAGATATGTGCCTTGGCATTTTCCCATAAGGACTTGAGGTGTCCTTCTACAAAGACCATATACTCTAAGGATAATGAATAGAATAGGAATGGAAAGAATAGGAATTTCCAAATATTTTATTTAAAATCAAACATTGTAGAGGCGCCTGGGTGGCTCAGTGGGTTAAGCGTCTGACTCTTGATCTCCGCTCAGGTCATGATCTCAAGGTTTGTGAATTCGATCCCCGCATCGGGCTCTGTGCTTACAGCATGGAGCCTGCTTGGGATTCTGTCTCTCCTCGTCTCTGCCCCTCCTCTGCTGTGCACATGCTCTCTGTCTCTCTCTCTGTTTCTCTCTCTCTCTCTCTCTCTCTCTCTCAAAGTAAATAAATAAACTAAAAAAAAAAACAAAAAAGCCAAAAAAAAAAAAAAACCATTGTAGCCTTGGTTGAACATTACATTTAACTTTAGCCTTCTTATAAACTGAAAAATCGAAAACATGGTAAATTATATCGGTTTTCATAATCCAGATGGAGGAAGCGTTCTCATTCCTTGGGGTAGATACCATTTCTGGGCAGAGGCACTTCTTAGTGGACGTGCCCTACAGGAGCCACGAATGTAGGAAGCAGGCTAACCATTAGCAGGATTGACATGGAATTCAGAAAGCTAGAAGCCCGGTTCTAAGATAAAGTAGAGCTTGTACTTAGGAAGCAATGTTTTACTTACACCTGACCAAGTGTTTGACTAAGACCCTAGAATTCTGTCACACAGAACGCGACATCATTAGCATGAGGATTCCGTTCAGTCTTCAGAATTGCCAAGTACAGATAGGAATCCTGGTTTGCCCCCTTGTTATCTGTGTGGGCCTGGACACATTTAATCTCTGCAAGCTTCACCTTTCTCATATGTAAGAATGAGAAGTAACAATAAGCTACCTTATAAAATTGTGGCTAGGATTAAGTACGATGAGCCACGTGAAGTTCTCGGACGGTCCGCGCACCTCCCCAGGTCTTGAGTGTACGTTGACCCCTGCCCTTTCTCTTCACCGTGTCGATGATCATTCTTTCTCTACTTCAGGGAAAGCACAAATTGCATGTAGATACCGGAATGGAAGGCGACTGGTGTGGCCTTATTCCTGTTGGACAGCCTTGCAATCATGTCACCACAACGGGCCTGAAGTGGAACCTCAGTGAGTAAAACCCTTGCCAAAGGGAGGTTTCCTTTCTTAAGCGTATATAATTCACGGTGAGATAAATACCCCTCTGTCTGGTACACACCTAGCCGTGGAGCTTCTGGCTTCTAGGCAGCTCTGTGTTCAGCCTGCCGGCGAACTGCCAGGCCGTCTTCCCAAGCGGCAGCACCGTTTCGTATTCCTCCCAGCGACGCGTGAGGTCTCCGGTTTCTCCACGTCGTCACCCACACTTGTTGTTTTCTTTTTGTTTGGTTTCCACACATCTTCGTGGTTATGAAGTGGTACCTCATTGTGGTTTTGCTTTTTCCCCGATGACTGATGATGCCAAACACCTTTTCGGGCGCTCAGGGGCCACTTGTATATTTTGGAGTAATGTCTTCAGATCTCACGCTCGTATTTTAATTGCGTTATTTTTGTTTTTTGGTTGAATTGTAAGATTTCTTTATATATTCCAAATACAAGTCCTTCATCAGATTCATGACTCACAAATGCTTTCTCAGAGTCTTTGACTAATCTCTTCAGTGCCTGAAATTTAATTAACTAAATTCATTAACTTAATTCTGATGACGTCTGATTTTTTTTTTCTCTTATGGATTCTACTTCTAGTGCCGAATGTAAGAACTGTTTGCGAAACCTTCTTCATGATTTTGTGTTGTTGAAACCCCCTTTACTTTTCCAGATAAGCAGGAATTCTGACCAAAGTAGTAAATTCTCTTCATAATCAAACCTCTGAGGTTTTGTAAGATTAGCTGCTCTTACTAAGTTTTAAAGTGTTTCCCAGTACTTATTAACTGTAATAAGTCCAAATTATACTAAAGTGTCTGATTTGAAAGGAACAAAAAATGAGGTGTATCTTGTCATGAATTAAAGGCTGATTCCACAATAAACTGTCAGGCTTGTGAAACGAGTCAACTCCAGTCTCTTTAAGAATAACGGCAGTTTAATCAAAGAGCTTTGGTTGAATGTCAAAGGGATTGTCTCCTGATTGACCAGTACCTCTAAGGTTGTAAAAACCAAAATACGGAGCCATGTTCTTTTAGAACATGTATAACTCTTAGGTTCCCACAAGGAAATAAATATTTCAAGAAGTAAATAATTTGAAGATAAAAAGATATTTTAAAAGCCTTTTCTGCGAGCCACTGCTGAAACAATTAGGAAAAACGAGAGATATTTTGAGGCAAATGTCTGGAGAGCTCATCAGAATTTGAAAGGATGGTGAGACAGATCCGCTCTGTTGCACGGAAATCAGTGACGGGCTTTGAAGCTCTTTAGCTAAAACTGACATGAGTTCCCATTAGAAACTTTCTGTGAAAACATCTGCAACCTAAACCAATTACACTTTTTAGAGTTCCGTTCTTTCCCAGGACCGAGTCTAGATACTGGTGAGGTCCTTCTGGATCTGGCAGTGAGCTCCCTTTTCAGGGCTGGTTGACGGACACAGAGGGTGACAGTCGATTCTTCTGGGCTCCTGAGAACATCCTGTGACCTGGCTGTCCCACAGTAATAAGCCCTCCCTAATTCTGTAAAATGAAGTTGACTCTGGGAAGGGGACCTTGGGCATGACGTGGCTTTTAATCTTTTTATCCATGATAATGTTCCAATCCTGCAGAAACGCTCCGTATTATTACTTACTTATATGTGTACGGATGGCACTAACTTTTGAAATAATTATTTTTTTCGTCTAGAATTTTTATGTAAAATATGGAAATAGCAACTTAATGGAGTATGCAAAACAAGAAAATTGAGACAAAAACCGCTTCATCAATTCTCTGTGGTGAAAGTGCTAACTAATGGGGTCTTGTGACAGGTAATATTACTTCATCAAAAAGTAGTAATACCAGCTGGGAAATGACACAGTGTTGACTGGAAGAGCAGTGTCAAGATTTCTGTCACCGAGAGAACAGGGCCTCTGCTTAACTCGGTGTCACTGTCTGGGAAAGGCGAGGCCTGAGGTCAGTGTCAACTTGTCAGTCACACCCACGAAGTGACAGTGTGGCCTGGCCGGGGGAAGAGAAAGGAGGTGCAGTAACTCAAGTCAGGTGCTGATCACTTCTTAGGTCAAGGAGAGGACGCACGTCCTCCTAAGGAAACCGATCGATGTCTCCCTCATGTGGTCTGGAGACTGGCTCTCTCCCAGGCTTTACCCACTCTAAAATATGACGTCACAAGTTCTGAAACTCATCCCGATTTCCCTGTTTCGATTTGCAATATCTCTCATCACACTTTGTCTTTAAAACGAGTGTGAAAGATGCCTTTGTACCAGTCACCTAGAAGTGAAACTTAACTGTCTCTGAAGTTGCCTGTCTGTAGGACAGTGTTTTATTTCCTCGCAGTGTGCTGGGAACATTGTGGAACATGGTTCTGGGACCAGAGTTTTCTCTAGGCTGTGCACGCTCAGGAGTAAAACAGCTGCATCCTGGACCTGAGCGCCTTCACTTTTCCTAAGTGTTCCACACTGCTCTGACAGTGACAGTGGGAAAGCCACCGTGCGCTCATCCGGGAGAACGCAAGTGTTCCCACACTCTGGATCCTCACGCGATTCTCGATATTGTCACATTTCAGCATTTTTGCCAGTCTGATGCGTGTCGGTGATATTTCATTATTGTCTCTGGTTACCACTGAGGGAAAGCATCTTTGTGTAGTTACTCCTGGCTTTTTCATCTTCATAAATATTAGCATTAGCTTGACAGGTGTCACATACACACAATCCCATTGTATGTTTTATTGGAATCATTTTTCATGTGTAGATCAATTGCGAGAAAACAACAATTGGGGAAGAAAATTCCTATGTGTAATTGAGTCATCCTATCCATAAACATATCTCTCTTTTAGAACTTTTTAATTGCTTTCAATAATTTAAAAATTTGTCCATAAAATTCTGTACATCTCATATAAGATTTATTTCTAGGAACCATATCTTTTGTGTTGCTATTGTAAATTATACCTTTTAAAAAATTAAATTTCTGAGTTCCTTGGTAGTACATAGACATACAATTGACTTTTAGTATATTGTTATCAATTTATTGCTGAATGCTTTTATTGTTTTTAAAAAATGTGAGTATAGATTCACTAAGGTTTTCTATAGACAGTCATTAAAAAAATTTTTTTTAATGTTTATTATTTTTGAGAGACAGGCATAGACAGAGCGGGGGGAGGGGCTGAGAGACAGAGACGCAGAATCCAAAGCAGGCACCAGGCTCTGAGCTGTCAGCACATAGGCCTTGAACTTATGAACCTTGAGATCATGACCTGAGCCAAAGCTGGGACGCTTAACCAACTGAGCCACCCAGGCTCCCCTGGACAGTCATATTTTGGGTGGTAATGAAGTTTTCTTTCTTCTTTGCTCTGTAAGAAATAAGAATGTGTTCAGTTCTGACTGGCTGAAATAGTAGCTTTAAAAAGGCCTATTCCTTTCCCCCCACGTAACAAAGTCCAGAGCCAAGCAGTTACAGGGCATGGCTTCTGTGGTTTCCTCAGCCTTTGCCTCCAGATCCTAAGGTGTCTGTTGTAGCTCCAGCTGCTGTGGTCCCTCGTCAGCCTCAGGAGAGAGGGAAGGGAAGACAGGAGGATGGGCTGGCACACATGGCAAGAAAACCAGGCTTCAGGGATTCCACCATTTCCAGAAGTTCTTCCTGCATCCAATCTTTTGCCTCAGTGGCCAGAAGTATCAAACGGCCACCCTAGCTGCAAAAGAGGCTGGGATGTACAGTTTTGCCTCTATAAACATAGGGATCCCGAGTGAAACCACGGTTCTGTCAGTGAGGAAGAAGAGAATGCGTGGGAGTCTGCTCTTCTGTCAAAAAAAATGTCTTCTCTTCGTCTGCCATCTTGATGAACAGTTTAGCTATTCATATAATAAAATCTTATTTTCACTTTCTTTGGGCCATACTCTTATGGGTTTCTCTTACTGAGACTGATGAATCCACAGTTAAGCAAACTGATTCTCATTCGTATATAATGTTCTTAGCTCTGTCCTTTGGACCTTATGTTTTTCTTTGACGTCCTACAGTTTTACCACCACATGTGTAAGTGTGACCTATCTTTGGTTCTAGTTAATTTTCCTCAGCTCTGATAATTGGTTCATGGACTGTGAAAAATTTTCAAATGTCCCCATTTTTCAGATAAGGACATGGTAGTTCCAAGCTCTAGGCAGTGATTTGCCCAAATTCACATCATTAGGGATGGGTGCACTAAAAATTTGAAATCAGGTCATGTATGCTGTTTTTCCTTGCTTCCAATTAGTATATGGAAGACTCCATATAAGATAAGTCGATGTTAAAAAGAAAGCACTAGAACGAATTTGGGATAAAGAGAAGAAAACCAGAGGAAGGCACGTGTACAGGGGAAGGCAGGAGGTAGGAGCAAGAAATGGAAAGGATTAAGAAGAATTTTAATTCTCCAGGACAGACCTTTTAACTCCTCTACACTTTGGCCTAAGAAAATATCAAATGGAATTGCCCTCCATTCGCCCAGCCCTCTTGTTTATAACACTCACAGATTGTGAAATTATGCCGTCATTGTTCCTTCTTTTATATGTTTTTTCAAAGTATGGAAATAAATGGCAGAATGAAATAATTTCATAGCACTGACTGAAAGAGACGAGAATCTAACCCTAGTGAAATAGTTTTGAAAGAAAAAAAGTAAGAGAACCCCATTTGAAAAGATTTTTCACGCGGTAATGATGGAGTTTGAGTGAGAACACCCTGAATTCTCACCCCATTATGACTCAGAGTGATTCCCTCAGTTAGGATCGCAAGTCTGGCATGCAGGAGAGAGGTCTGTGCTAGAGAGGGAAGTTTGGGGGTTGTTAACACAGAGGTCCTGCTGTGAGTTAGTGCCACTAACGTGAAGTGGTTTACGTTTTTTGGTGTCTTTGTTATTAACTATTGCTTTTTCAATCTGGTGCTTAAAAAAGGGCACCCTGAAACTGGGACTTCAGTGTTTCCTATCTGATTCAAGGACAGTATCTTTCATATCTTATTAATTCTTTGATAACCAGTGACCTACCTTGAATTGAAGATACTGTTAAAATTTTTACATAAAACATGTGCATTAGAGAACAAACATAATAAGGATGGCTTTTTTTTTTTTTGCCTCAGTTCCCCACCCACCCCCCCCCCCCCCCGCCGCCACAAGGAAGCTGTTCGTGAAAGTTTTCCACTCCCAAACCATTTTCTTAAGTGTACAAATAGGTGAAATGACTGTATTTCATCACATTTAAGATGCCATCAATTGTGGGATGCATTATTATTTTCTGTTCACTAAGGAAAAAAATACTAATTATAACTGCAGAGATGAGGGGGAAATGTACATGTTAGAACTGATAAAATATGGCAGATCAAATAGCATAGAACTTAATTATCAAATTATATGCATAGACGTAATTTGTTTATATAATTTGTTTAATTTATTGACTTCTAAGATGTCAGCTAGGATTCTGATTAGGATTGTGTTGATTCGGCGGATCAGTTTGAGAAGCAAATCCATTTTATAATAATGTTAAGTCCTCCAATCCATGAACCTAGGGTACTTTCATTTAGATGTTTAATTTCTTTCAACAAAGTCTTGCTGTTTTCTTCCCGCAACTTTTGTACTTATTAAATTTATTACTAAATATTGTATTGTTTTAATCCTATAGTGGATGAAATTCTCTTCTTAATTTCATTTTTGGATCGTTTGGTACAAGTTATAGAAAGACAGTTGATTTGTGTAACCTTGCCGAACTCATTTATGAGTACTCATGGTATCTTAGACGATTTCTTAGGATGTTCTATGTATCCAAACATGTCCTCTATAAATAGAGGTAATTTTACTTCTTTTCTCATTTGGATTCTTTTATTTCCTGTCCTTGCCAAGTTGTTTTGGCTAGAACTGATGGTACAATATTAACTATTCAGATAATACTGATAGCAGCAAAGTGGACCTCCTTGTCCTGATCTTGATCTTAGGTGGGAAGCATCCGGTCTTTCACCATACATATGACACCAACCATTGGTTTTCGATAGATGTCTTGTATCAGATTGAGGAAATTTTATTCTGTTCATAGTTTGTTGAGTGTTTTTATCATGAAATAGTGTGGGCTGGGCTTGTTTAAATCTTGTCTGTTGAGATGATTATGTGATTTTTGTGTTTAATTCTATTGATATATTACATTAACTGGATTATGGATATGAAACCAAACTTGCATCCTTGGGAATCAGTCTCACTGGGTCATGACTTATAATTCTTTTTATATACTGTTGGTTCACAGTTTCCTTTTTTTGTTGATGATTTTTGCATCCATAAACTAAAATACATTGTTTTGTGGATTTTTTTTTCTTGTGATGTCTTTGACTTGTTTTGGTATCAGGATAATACTAACATCTACCCTTTTTTTTTTTTTCATTTTGCCATTTGTTTTCTTTTTCATTATTCAAGTACAGTTTTCTTTTTTAAATTTAAATCCAAGTTAGTTAACATACAGCATAAAAATTTCAGGATTAAATTTAGTGATTTGTCACTTACATTTAACATGCAGTGCTCATCCCAACAAGTGTCCTTTTTGTTTTAATTTTTAATGTTTATTTATTTTTGAGAGACAGACATAGAACATGAGTGGGGGAGGGGCAGAGAGAGAGGGAGACAGAATCCAAAGCAGGCACTAGGTTAGCTGTCAGCACAGAGCCTGACGTGAGGCTCAAACCCATGAACTGTAAGATCATGACCTGAGCCGAAGTCGGACGCTCAACCAAATAAGCCACCCAGGCGCCCCAACAAGTGTCCTTCTTGCTGTCCCTTGCCCATTTGGCCCATCCCCCCTCCCACAACCCCTCCAGCAACCCTCTGTTTGTTCTCTATATTTAACAGTACCTTATGTTGTTCCCCCTCCCTGTTTTTATCATATTTTTGCTTCCCTTCCCTTATCTTCATCTGTTTTGTATCTTAGTGAAATCATAGGGTGTTTGTCTTTCTGTGACTGACTTATTTTGCTTAGCATAATACACTCTGGTTCCATCCACAATGTTGCAAATGGCAAGATTTCATTCTTTTTAATCGCTAATATTCCATTGTATGTATATACCACATCTTCTTTAGACATTCTTTAGTTGATGGCCATTTGGGCTCTTTCCATACTTTGGCTATTGTTGATAGTGCTGCTATAAACATTGGGGTGCTTGTGCCCCTTCAAAACAGCACTCCTGTATCCTTTGGATAAATACCTACTAGTGCAATTGCTGGGTCATAGGGTAGTTCCATTTTTAATTTTTTGAGGAACCTCCATATGTTTTCCAGAGTGGCTGTACCAGCTTGCTTCCCACCAGCAATGCAAAAGAGATCCTCTTTCTCTGCATCCTCACCAACATCTGTTGTTGCCTGAGTTGTTAATGTTAGCCCTTCTGACAGGTGTGAGGTGGTATCTCATCATGGTTTTGATTTGTATTTCCCTGATGATGAGTGATGTTGAGCATTTTTTCATGTGTCTGTTAGCCATCTGGATGTCTTCTTTGGAAAAGTGTCTGTTCATGTCTTTTGCCCATTTCTTCACTGGATTATTTGTTTTTTGGGTGTTGACTTTGGTAAATTCTTTATAGATTTTGGATACTAAGTCTTTATCTGATATGTCGTTTGCAAATATCTTCTCCCATTCCGTCGTTGACTTTTAGTTTTGTTGATTGTTTCCTTCTCTGTGCAGGAACTTTTTATCTTGAGGTCCCAATAGTTTCTTTTCGCTTTTGTTTCCCTTACCTCTGGAGACATATTACGTAAGAAGTTGCTGAGGTTGAGGTCAGAGAGGTTGTTGCCTGTTTTCTCCTCTAGGATTTTGATGACTTCCTGTCTTGTATTTAGGTCTTTCATCCATCTTGAGTTTATTTTTGGTATGGTGTAAGAAAGTGGCCCAGGTTCATTCTTCTGTACTGACAGATACTCTTAAATTTTTTTTTTCAACGTTTATTTATTTTTGCGACAGAGAGAGACAGAGCATGAACGGGGGAGGGGCAGAGAGAGAGGGAGACACAGAATCGGAAACAGGCTCCAGGCTCTGAGCCATCAGCCCAGAGCCTGATGCGGGGCTCGAACTCACGGACCGCGAGATCGTGACCTGGCTGAAGTCGGACGCTTAACCGACTGCGCCACCCAGGGGCCCCATGTACTGACAGATACTCTTAAAATCCAGGCATTCAAGAGGGAAACACTAGGGAAGTCAACCAGGGCAACAAAGGCAAGACAAAAGGAAAGTAGGTCTAGCAGGCAGGATGCAGATTTGGGGAGGACACAGCATAGAGGAGACTCTGGTTGCAGGAGATACCTGGCCTGTGTTCTGATCCTTTGCCTTCTTTTATTTGTGTGCTCACTGCCACAAAGAGGGGAGGGGGGAGAGAAGGAGACCTACAGAGCCATCTTGTTTGTAATTAATAAACAGCAGTGGCTGGCTGGCCTTTCTAAGGAGCATAGACCACTGAACATTGAGGCAAGCACAGCTTTATGGGGAAGAAGTTGCATTTACATGAAAATTATGTATTAAAAAAAGTTATTTTAAAAACCACTTATCTCTGTAGTAGAGCCTAAAGTCTGGGATTGGGATGCCTTCTGCTTTTGTTTTCTTTTTTGACATTACTTTGTCTATTCCGGGTGTTTTGTGGTTCCATACAAATTTTAAGATCGTTTTAGCTTTGAGAAGAATGCTGGTGCAATTTTGACTGGGATTGCATTGAATGTGTAGAGTGCTTTGGGCAATACTGACATTTTAACAATATTTGTTCTTCCAATCCATTAGCATGGAATGTTTTTCCATTTCTTTGTGTCCTCTTCAATTTCCTTCGTAAGTTTTCTATAATTTTCAGCTTACAGATCTTATACATCTTTGGTTAGGTTTATTCCTAGGTATTTTATGGTTCTTGGTACAATTGTAAATGGGATTGATTTCTTGATTTCTCTTTCTGTTGCTTCATTATTGGTGTGTAGAAATGCAACTGAGGAGGGCACTTGTTGGGATGAGCACTGGGTGTTGTATATAAGCAATGAATCATGGGAATGTACCCTCAAACCAAGAGCACACTGTATACGCTGTATGTTAGCCACCTTGAGAATAAAGTATACGTTGAAAAAACAATAGTAAAATAAAAATAAATAAAAATAAACAAAAAGCACCATCTCTACACATGGATAGGAGAAATCTTTCCCCCTTCTGTGTTCAGTGAGCCATCAATGACGTTCAGTCTCTGTGCCTTTAATGATTAATTTAGAAAAGTCATTAATGTTTTCATAGCCCATTTTTATTTATAAATGGAATGTGCTAGCTATAAATTCCAGTATTGATTTTTCTTCATTAATAATTTTCCACTAAGAATCTTTTCAAAACTCAGAAATAAAAAAGTTCTTTAACAAATTTATGTAAATGTACACGTGTGATACAGGGATGAAAGATTTATTTCTTATAATGGCCATACCTACAATATTACATTTATATTATTTATATAATTTAGGATAATAACTGCAAATAAATATTTTCACAGACGTTTTTCAAGGAGGCCTTACATTTCTATTTATAGTGTACTGAATATTTCCAAGTATTTGGTAAAACTTTAATATAACAGCACTTACCAGTTTCATTACTCTAGGCCTTGGTGAGCAATTTCTTATGCTTTGGGACTACATTATGGAAATAGCAGAATATTACTTTCTTTACTAATAGAATGCATTAAAAAAAAGAAATCTTGTTGATACATCTTGATTTTTTTAATGCATTCTTTATAGTAAGTACCAGCAAATGGCAATTTCTATGATGTATGAGCCAAACTGTATGAATACTGTCTCTTTTATTTAGATTCTGGAATAATTATTATACCATAATGCCAAGATGAAAGTATCCTAATAATGTCATTGGTTGTTGAGACCTATGATTTTGTGAAATAACTAAGGTGTCAAAATGACTTGCACAAACCACACAGCTTCCTGGAACTAGAGCTGACCTAAAACCCAGGTGTCTCGACTCCGGGCATAGAGCTTTCTCCTCCCCATCTCCTTCACTACTCTCACTGCAGGAAATTTTGATGCTTGATCACGGGAACTAAATACATAGAAAGATAGATAAATCTAAAATGTGTGATGTTTGATAGATTAAGAATAACCATATTTGTTAGTTTTCATGATGTAAGTTTCCAGGTATATCAGATTCAAATTGGTACTGTAACAAATGATTGCCACCGACCAGTGGCCCAAAGTAGTGCGTCCTTTATCTTCTGGTCGTGGAGACTGGGATTCTACATGGGTCTTCAGAAACGAAAATCAGGGTGTTGACAGAGCTGCCTTCCTCCTGGAGGCTTGAGTGGAGAATCCTTTTCCTACCATTTCCAGCTTCTGGAGGCTGGCTGTATCCCTTGGCCCGTGATTCCTTCCACGGTCTTCAGGGCTAGCCGAATAGCATCACCAAATCCCTTTCTCTGTCCTCTGCTTCCATTGTTAACATCTCTTCCTCCGACTCTGACTCTGTAACTTCCTGCTTTTAAGGAATTTGTGATTACACTGGGACCACCTGGATGATCTAGGACAATCCATCTCAAAATTTTGATTTAGTTGCATCGTGCAAAACTCCTCTTGCCATATAATTAATTTATTCACAGCTTCCAGGGATTGCAGTGTAGACGTTTGGGGAGGTAGTGGAGATATTATTCAGCCTCCCATATCAGGTCTGTAATCAATGATTTAAATAATTTTCTGAAATAATACTTACTGAGTGCAGTTTTTAGATCATTGAATCTTTACAGTTTCTCTGAAAATTAATGTATGAGAACTGTTTATATTGCTGTTGAGAAGCTGAATTTCAGTGCTGTCTTTCATCTGGCCTCAGATGACTTGTGATAAGGACTCAAGACAACATAAAAACAGAGCAGACTGTGTGAGCATGATTTATTTGGTGCCCACAAAGATAACGAGAGTAACACTTCCCATCCGTCTGGTTTTTGTTCTCCAAGGGCTGAAGTCAGGTTTCGCCAAGAATATATTCTGATCCCCGAGAACCGAGAAATGAGTCAGGTTTGCATAGACCAGAGCCAAAGCTCCGTCCAGCTGTGGGGTTGTAGGCAGTCTCTTGTTAGACATATTCCTGTTTATTTTTTTGTCCTTTTTTACATTTCTTACCTTTTCTTAGCCTTTGAAGCTGTATTTACGTAAGAAACTGATAGTTCCATCAAAAACAGGCAGCAATCTGATGTGTGATTAAGATGGTAAAAAAGCAAAAGGCAGAAAGCTTGACTTTTCCTTATGTTGCTTACATAGCCACATATTACTAGTCTCCGGGCTCTCAAGGTCACTAAAGATCAAGCAGGTGTTTATTAATTAATTAACTGAGCACCCATATTCCATCACATTACTGGCTTATTTATGCCACTATCACCGTTATCCCTACCCTTCTCCCTCCCTCCCCCCCCCCCCCCGCCCACACACACACCTGGGCCACGTGCACATACTTGTACTGTGAGATATTACAAGTTTGAGTTTTCTTAGTATGTACCTAGATTTGGTCAGTCTGGGCTTATAGACCACACAACTGCAACTTTTGATATGTTCTAAATATTAGCCCTGAGGAAACACCGCGCAAAGTGACAGTCGTGGGCAGCTCTGGTACCCAGCTTTCGTGAAGAAGGCAACGGTAGGGGTGTTGCTGATGAGCAGTAGATATTACTTCTCTGGAGAGAATAGGACAAAGAGAGGAGCAGAATTAGCATTTAGACTATGTCACTGAGAAGGATTTTCAAGTATTCTACTTATAAGCAAATATTACATTTTCAGATGCTTAAGACCAATAACATATGGCCTATACAAACTTGTATTAGATACCTCCTTCATTAGCCCAGCTCCAATTCTGTTTTCTGTGTTGTAGGATTTGAACCAGACATGAACGATTTTTCTTCTCGTAAGGCCTTGCCCTTTTGTGATTCTGCTGAGAGCACAAGGAACCAACAATAATTTACTATATGCCATAATCATCCTGTTTTGTTTTTAGAAAACTCCCTACAACCTGACAACACACATTTATTATGGTTGATTCTAGGCATTTAAATATGAAAACAATTAACGTGCATTCGTAGGCAATATGACAAATGGGAATTTGTGAGCAGACCAATTTTTCACTGACCTGCATTCAAGAACACTATTATAACTCAGGTTTGCCTCCCAAGTTTTTAAATGAGTTGATTTCCCAGTATTTATGTGGGCAGGTTGACGGATGAGAATGACTTTAGTGTAAGCTGGGGAGTCCCCTTCTATGTCCCCTCCTCCAGGTTGCACTTTTGTGCTGATTCAGAGAGTGCTCTGTGCGTTCAACCATTCAGCTAATATACGGAGACAAGAAAGCGATAACTTTTGGTCATTACATGAGTTGTAGAGAAAGAATCAAGGGGTGTGGGTGAATAAACTTCTACTATGGGAATAGCCCGCTGGGTATAATTTTCTACTGTGTCCAAATGATCAAACTTTGCATTGTGAATAGTACGTTCACATCTCCCACCTATCTTTTCTCCACACTCCACCTCACCCCTCTTGTTAATGCAGAATATTATCTCCATTTTATAGATGAGGAAACTGAGTCATAGGATGTTAAATGAATTGTCCCAAGTTCATACTGCCTAACTTAGTCCTCTGTGCACATAGGATGGATCCATCACTGGTGAATTATGTATCTATTTTTAAAAGCATTGGACATTGTGAAATAACCTATCTCAAAATCCTTTCTCTAAATGAAAGAAATTTTCCTTAAGTTTGGGCAGCATCAAAGACATCGGAGATAGAAATTAACACCTTGGCAATTAAAATCATGTTGCAAGCCCCTCCCCCCCCAAAGACGACTCCTTTCCACTCTGTAAGACAGATCATAAGCCACACAGCTTTGGAGAGGTGGGTAATTCAGGTGTAATTTTGGTCACTGCGATTTCTGATTTCTGGGGTGATTATAAGCCAAATGTCAGTCACCATGGTTCTCAAGATACTTGTAATAAAGATTCAAGTGGAAAAAAAAATGTATTTAGCATTCACAAAGAGGACAAATGGTTAAAAGAGAATTTTTGAGTGTCTGAAGATTCAAGGATGAAAAAGAAAGAACAGTGATAAAAAGGGCAGGATGGCTTGGTCGCAGGAGGTTTAGACAGCCTGCAGGTTTCTCAGCGGCGAGCTGCCACTTTGTCCTGCAGATTGCTTGGAGGCCAAACTGTGAAAAAGCAGAAAATATTTGGAGAATTCTGGGCTTAAATTAAAAGAAGGGGAGATCAAACTGGGGAAATGTCCAGTATGCAGGCTAAAATAGAAGCATCCCACTTAAAAGAGCTTTTCTGTAAAGCTGTGTACCCCAAGTAAAGTTTGTAGTGAAGAAATATTTGGGCTTTTTTGCGGAGGAGGCTGTAGTTCAAGGGAAACTCGAGATGCAATTTACAAAGAGAGGAGGCAAGTTCTCAAGCTTAATTATGCATCAGGAAACTACCCTGTAGTTTTCTTTCCTCTCCCACAGAAGGGAATAGAACTGAACTAGCAAGAGAGGGTAGCAGTCCTCTGGCTTTGAGATTAAAAACAACCAAAAAGGGATACATCAATGCTTGACAAAAGCCCTTGACAAAATAAGTCCCTGGAGGTTATTACATAACATAAGTTACCTTCTTTCTGTACAGCTTGTACCTTGAGTTTCCCTTGAAATGCAGCAGAAAAATGTCTGCTTTGTTTACTTGGGTTAACAATGCAGAGGAAAGAGGACAGGACAGTAGGGTTCAGATCCTGAACTGGGACTCCAGGTGGATTCTTCATCTGTACGATGAGGATGGGTAGGTGATGTCAAGGCTCTCTTCAGTTTGAGCACCGGCTGCTGAAGCCACAGAGAATTGGGAGAGTCCAGGTTATAAATGCCAACGGCTTAGTTTTTCAAGGAGACCTCCTTCTCCTCCGTTCCCTACGGGCCGGCAGTTAAAGGAAGCAGTAACAGGACCAGAATCGGAGGGTGTGTGTCCGGGTCGGGAGCTGATGTTGCACGTGCAGACCCGTCTCAGAGGTTTCCTGTGATGTGGTTCACTACTTGGAAGTGCTTTGAACGTCAAGGAGGAAGATGTCTTGTGGCATCACTGCGGTTCATAATCTCCAGCTGAAGGTTCTCACCCCTCAGAAGTTCACGGTGAAGCCAGGAATGGGAAATAATTACTGCCCCTCATTTACACTGAGACGGGGCTGAAGGTCTGGCTGCAGCCAATGAAACGCTCTTTGATACTGATTCATTAGTAGCGATGCTGTCTCCCGGCAGCCCTGTGCCAACGTCACAGTTTGGCAGCCTCCTCAGTTCAATTGCACGGTTTTCCTTTGGGCACATCTCCTTGGCCTTCTTCACTCATCTGTTTGCTGGACCCATTTAATTGCAAATTAACAACGTGTCTCCCTCAACTACCCTTCCCTAAATCAGGTTTTCCTTCTGTGTGTGTGTGTGTGTGTGTATGCATGGGTGTGTGCTAAAGAATGTGCTTACGGCAAAATTATCCCAGCAAGAAGGCTTTCTGACTTTTCTTTCTTTCTTTTTTTTTTTTTTTTGCCAGCTACAACTGGTAACCAACTTTTGTTTTTACCCATTTAAAAAGTATTTATTTGCAAGCTATCAGTGGCAGTTTAAATGCAACGGCAATTAAGAAAAATACAAACTGACCCTTGTGGTGTTTTCCGTTGACCTGTATCCCGCCAGAGGCTGATATTGTATAGATAAGGAAAAGAAATTTTATGTTACTAACACAAGGAAATCTGGTTTGTGCATGTAGGACAGAGTGAATGAGGGGGGTGATGCTGGCTTCGTTCTCTTCCTGGTTCAGCTGTCATTCTGATACAAATATGAGCACCGCTCCCACCTACCTCTGGATCGGGTTCTGTTTCCTTGAAAATGAATGACTTTGAACAAAACCGTCTCAGTCTCTTTCAGTCTCCAGCGTTGTCCCTCTTTATTCATTTTGTTCTTTCCTCCTGAATGCCTGCAAAAAGCATTGGAGGTCCAAAGCACATGCCTTTTCTCCCACGAGACATGACCCCACCCCACAGTATTCCTAGAGTGTGTTCTCCTTTTGACATCTTCCCCTCCCTCCCACTAATCTTACTCATCTTCAAGGGCCACTTCAAATCATATCCTTGATGAAGATTTCCTAACAAAATCTGTTTTCTCTTTCCTCCAAATTCCTCAAGTGCACTGCATACCCCTACGATGCATTTACCCGATAGCATCATTCTTTGTGCAGATTTCTTAGTCCCTTTACTAGAATGCATTCACCTCACATTTGGTGCCTGTTACTGGCACAGCCTCCTGGTAGGCTAGAATAGTGTCTTGCTTGTTTTATGCATTAGCAACCTTGTTTAAATTAGCACGAGCATTTTTCTCCGCATGGATTCTCTAAGAGTCAATTGCACTACAGTGAAAGATGTTGAAGCAAGAGACCTTTAACACAAACCTTTAAAACAATTAGGATAATAAAGGATAAGTTGAATTTTAATGGTGAAAATAACTGTAAACTCTGCCAGAACTTGGTAAGGTTTAAAGTGATGTGGGGCTCAATTTCATGAATGAGATAATGACCTGAGCCAAAATCACGAGTCTGTCACTCAACCGACTGAGCCACCCAGGCGCCCCACCACAGACCCTTTTTGAGTGTAAGTGAGTGTATGTTGGAAGAGGGGCCTACCTAGGAATGGTCCACAGAGGCCTGAATCTAGAAATCTCACCTTATGGGGAATTTGGAGTTTTAAAGGATCTCCCTGTTCCCCTAGGTGATTTCTCTTGCCCCTTTCTTTACCACTCTGAGCATGAGGCAAGGTCTAAAACATTTCATTTTCTTCGTTCCCTTCTTACAGATGTTGAAAATCATATAAAACTATAATTTGAGGACAAGTATCATAAAAACAAAGGCAACTGAAATTGGTTCTCTCATTGTGTGTCCACTCACGAAACTTACAAGATTTGCTTTGCAAAAAGAAGAAAATCAGAGAACTCAGTGTTACTCTACTGTGTCCTACAGGGCACGGCCCTACGATATTCTGTAACTGTAACAAGTGCATTCATGTTTGTTCCCGTTATTTTGTATCTTTATTTTATCCACTTAACTGGATTGTATACCTCTTTAGGTTTGTTCCCATTGTATTTAACCTTAACTCTAGGTGTTTAAGTGACTTAATAGATAAGACTCATCAGAGTCGCTCTTTTTCATATTCAGACCTTACGCATTTCTCTAGCATTGCCAACCAGAAGTAACTAATAAAGTGGTTACCTAGCCTTCGAAACGAGCTTATTTACAGGTTGGTACGAAATACTAGACTCTGGGGGAAAAAAAAGGCAACGAAGGAATAGTGAGTAAGGCAGGAAAAAGAAAGGATTGTATAAGTTATCTGAGAAAGAAGCTGCCATTTAAAGAGGGAATAGCGAATGGGATCATTTCCACAAGAATGAAATTGTTGGACTTCACTGAAGGAATAATTTGGTCACTCTTGAGAATGCAGAATAGTAGGAGCACAGTAGGGACAGAAGCCAGATTTCTGCTTCTTGAGGTAATTGCAAAGGGGTGCATGTGGAAAGCACAATGGGAGCAGATACGTTAAGCGTTTTAAAGAAGTTTGTCAATGGTTCAAGAACAACCATAGGCATGGAGTTGTGTTATCGAAGAGGCCTTTACGTCCAAGGCACAAGCAGCCTATGTTGAAAATAAGAGGGAGCCGAGAAAGTGCAGAGATCCAGGGAGAGGTGGGAGAAACCGAGGGGGGGTAGGGACGGTGTGCAGGTGGCAGGAGACACCCCTGAGGAAGCTGGAGGGTAGAATCCAGAGTAGGGGGGGGAGGTGTTTCAGAGGAGAATGTTTAGCCCCACTTTCCAAAACAGAAACAAAGATCACAATGCGAGGTGTGGAGTTAGGTGTTAGGGTGAGACACTTACGGGGGAAGACACTCATCGTAAGTGGCATGAATCTTTACCAGTAAGAGTAACTTCTGAGTAAATAATCAGACCACGGCAAGGACTGATTGTCGAGGGTTCCTCGGGTCCGATTTCCTCTCTGGAATCCCCCAGGGGAACAGTGGACAGGGCACATTGGGGCCAGTGACCATGGCACTGGTGGCCTAGGGCAGCAGCTCCGAAGTCACCATTGGTTGTAACTTTGACCACAAGTAATCTGTAACTGAATGTAAGTACTAGTGATTTTGATTGAGTTTTAAAAATTCATTGAAGCAGGTTCAAGGTCACTCTTAAAATATTGTCCCTTCCTGGTGATTTAGTGTGTTTCCTTGGGTTGAGAGGGTAGCTGTGGATGAGGTCCAGGGTTATGGGACCTGTGCATACTCACACCATCATCTCGTGCTGCCTTGTGCTGTGTGCAGGGCTGTTACTGATTTACCATGAATTCCTATGGCAGTCATAGGAACCCCTATGTTAGTTAGGAACTAACTAACTCCTAAGTTAGTTGGAGTGGCGTAGGTGGAATTTTACAGTTCGCTATGTTTCTTGTTTAGCATTCCCCATGAATATATTTTTTAACGAAGAAGGTAGGAATAGAAGAAGAAAATGCAGGGGACGGGGTGGCTCAGTTGATTAAGCGTCTGACTCTTGATTTCAGCTCAGGTCGTGATCTCACGGTTTGTGGGCTCGAGCCCTATGTCAGACTCAGCACTGACAGCACAGACCCCTCTTGGGGTACTGGCTCTCTCCTCTCTTTCTGCCCCTCCTCCACTCACGTATGCACACTCTTTCTCTCTCTCAAAATAAAAAAAAAAAAAAAATAAGCCTTTAAAAAAATAAGAAGAAAATGCTACCAGTGTCTCAGTGACTTTATTGTACTTGACCTAAACAACCTGAAGACTGTGTGGATGGGTGGGGTCAGTGCTGTCATGCCTGTCAACAGAGCCAAACAAATTGAAGACAAGTTTGTTACCTAGAGGTCAACTGATATATTTTACCAACTCCATTTCACATTAAGAAAATGCCGCTCTCCATTCGGTCTGTTTCACAGTCCCCTTCTGTCTATCAGCTGTCCCTAACTGATCTGATCACCACCTAGAGCTTTAAATACGTCCAAATGCCCTTGCTTCTCAAATGTGTATCTCCACCCCGACCTTTAATGACTTGCCCTTGCGTTTAGAATAAACGCCTCGCTCTTGTCCTGGCTGCAAGTCCTGCTCTGAGAGCTGGCCTGGTTCCTGCCCTTGTGGTTCTTGTCTTAGGTTCTTTGTACTTGCTTTTCCTCTTCCTGGAATACTGTTCCCTGTACCTTTCAGTGGACCTCCCACATTGCAGAATTCAGGTGTCTGCCTGGGCGTTACTCCTTCATGGAGAGTGTTCTCTAATGAGCAGGTCGAAAGGATGTGCATCCCTGCCCACCCTGACAAAGCACACCAGCACTCACCCTGTTTTCTTGTCTTCAGTGCAGTCATCCTGTTTGATATCCTCTCATTAAAGTATTGCTGTCTGTCTTCTCCTCAAAGGTTGACCTTCACGAGAGCAGGAGCTATCGCCTGTCTAGCTCTCTACTATACCTTGAACATTGAGTGTGGTCCCTGCGCAGAGGAAGCCCTGAGCAGATACGTGCAGAATATAAAGTTGCTGTGGGGTTGGGTCAGATGGCAAGTGCTAACATGAAATCAAGAAAGAAGGATTAGCCCAAGGCTTGGCCTCCTGTTCCAACTGCATCATTATCTGGAGGTTCAGCTGGGGTGACTTCTCCCAGGAGGCATTAGGAACAGTGGACACAGCGGCCGAGCAGGAGGTCGGCATGGGGCTGGCCGCGGTGGTGTGGCCAGAGGACTGTGTCAGACCGAAGACATTGTTTAGAGAAAGACAGGAAGGAAGGAAGTCAGGAACAACAAGGCCAGCATGGAATTAGAGCCCCTACAACTGCACACCCAGACTTTACCCCACTTTCAGCCTCTCCCAGGAATGACCTTTAACCAGTCAATCTGGAATTTCCGGATCAGCTCTAGTGAGGTAATCCGCAAGATAGACCCCCACCCTTCCCCCAAAGGGAGGGAACCTTGCCTGAAACAATCCACTCTTTGTTAGAAACTTCCTTTTCCGCCCCCTTCTGCCTCTAAAAGCCTTCATTGGCTCATCTCCTCCAGCTCCTTTCTACTTGCAGAGTGGGATGCTGCTGGATTCCTGAATCCTTGAATAAAGTCAATTAGATCCTTAAACGTCCACAGTTGAATTTGTTTTTTTTTAACCACATAGAGGATGCAGTAAAGGCCATTTTGAGGAGGGAATCAAAGATTATACCTGAGGTGATTCTAAAATGACACTTTTTGGGGTGCCTGGGTGGCTCAGTCGGTTGAGCGTCCGACTTTGGTTCAGGTCATGATCTCGCGGTTCGTGGGTTCAAGCCCCGCGTCGGGCTCTGTGCTGACAGCTCAGAGCCTGGAGCCTGCCTTGGATTCTGTGTCTCCCTCTCTCTCTGCCCCTCCCCACTCGTGCTCTGTCTCCCTCTCTCAGAAATAAACATTTTTTAAAAAGTTAAAAAAAATAAAAAGACACTTTGTGCTAAGGAAGCTCTCCTTTCTGCCCTATTAAATAAGATATGCTTTGAGAGCTCCCTCAAAACAAAAATTTAAGGAACCCTGCCCATCACTGTGATCCAGTTCTGCCGTGTCCGAAATCCGGGAGTTTGCCACGTCTGTGGCTTCCACCGCTAGATGACAGGCTTTCAGTCCACAGCGAAAACCAAATCGTTTTTGGTTCCTTGTTGTGAATCACCCATGGTTCAAGGCCAGCGGCCTAGAATGGGCCAGTTATAGATGCCCTGAACTACACACTTCCATTTTCTGAATCCCACCTTATTTTCTGGGCTTCTACAGAGCAGCAATTGCCTTTTGAAGATTTATACCCCCACCTGGATGTGATCTTTCGTTTCCCAGAATCTTCAAAGCACTTTGCAAGTCTCTGTAAGGCACTCGTAGCCTGGGATTGTAGTGTCGGTGTAATCTCCTTCGCCCCTTTCCCTCACTAGATCATAAATTCCTTAAAGGCAGAAACCGGGTCCTATCATTCTGGTACCCTCTAATACACAGTCTACATGCCTTGGACATTAATCAGTGTAAAGCTTGGAAGGAAGAAGTGATGGGTTTGAGTAATCAGTTCTGCCACTTGTTAGGTATATGACCCTGTGGTTCACTTCTCTAAGCCTCCATTTTCTCATCAAACTGTAATAGTGATAGAGAAAATAACGATGTCCTAGAACTGTCGAAAGGATTAAATGAGATAGTGTACATCGAGTGCTTGGCACAGAGTATAATGAGTAATGGATACTATGATGGTGATGATTTTTATGGGGACCCAAAATATCAACATTAAGAGAACCCACGAGTGGCCAGTCATAACTGATTCTGTGATTCTGATATCAATGACATTCTAAAATATTGACTGTTACAGAGCCAATAATATAGAATACCAAAAATTCAGCTGTGAATACAGGCCTGTATCCTTAATTAAGAAAAAAGTGAACAGTGGAAAATCACTTCTGAGTCTTATAAATAGGAAATTGGATTTCCTAATGAGTAATTTAAAATACTTTGGGAGCATAAATACACCTGGAGCACTCAAGCTCTAAGTTGGTGACTCAGAGAACAAGGGCACAGAATCCTGAAATAAGCAACAGCAAATGGCCACTTAAGCTCTTAAAGAGCAAGTTGCGGAAAATAAATTAATTCATTTAAATATGCATGAATCTCCTGAGTGGTGGAATATGCTGAAATGGTGCTGAATGATTTCCTTTGTTGTGTGTGTTCTGAAGGATTAATAATGCCTTGCACTTGGTGCCTCGAACCTTTGGTTAGACTCTTTTGCCTTTTTAAATTGTTTTTAAAGCAATTTAGATGATACAACTGGAAATTGCAGTCAAAGTACAGATTGGTCTCATTGATTTGGAGAAGTGGACAGCAGGTTGATCAAGGCATAGATGGATCCCTGAGGGAATGGAAAGGGATTCGGATTAAAACGTTAGAAAAGAGCTTTGGGGAGGCTGACATAATTTTGCAGAAACTTTGAGAAGTTTCAAACTTTTCAACCTTTCTCCTGAGATATGTGCCAGCATTTAATCAGCCTCTCTGATACTGTGTGGCACAGCAGTTTGGGTCCCAACAGTCAGCACATGCCATTGTAGACCGTAGTGTATATTTAGAATATTGATCAGAATTATCACTCAGTTATTTCCAGCACTTGTCAGATCCTTTCATTTTCATTATGGGAACCACAGACACGAAAATCCTGGTCCTTCATGTAAAGGAGAGGGGCGAGGAAGAGGGGGCAGAGACATCAAAAGCAGAAGCAAATGACCAGCTAAATGACTGTAATATTCTAGGTCATGTTCTGATTTGTGAAAGGAGGGGGCTTTAAGGAAATTACTGTTTGCCCTGCACACACCGGTTATTAGGGCAGGGCTTCATTTTTGATGCCAAGGCAGTGAAAGGGAGCTTGGCAGCAAAGTGGGGGCTGGAGCCCGGGACCCCTGAGCGATGGGGTGGGTGAAGCCTAGGAAAGGATTTGGCAGCCTTGCCTGAAGAAGAAAAATAATGAAAAGAATTGCCAAGAACCATAAAACCAGGAGAATAGGGATATGAAATACTTCAACTTGATTTTCCCAACATGGAGAAATATTAAATCTATTCTAAGTCTGTTATGATGTCCATGTATTATTGTGAGTTTCTGTATTACAGTAATTTATATGTTGCCATAGGGCTATGAATAGGATCAAGTCAGATCAAGTTTTTGTTGTAGTTTATTTTTTTTGTAAGTTGGGAAAAACACTTTTCCACACAGTTTAAATAATTTGTAATGTGTGTGTGTGTGTGTGTGTGTGTGTGTGTGTGTGTACGTACACATCCTTATTGTTGAATATTTCCTTTGATGCCAGAGGCTCGTCATTTATATGCTAATTTGTTCTCTTGGTAAGCTATGATATGTCACAATTACAAATAATCTTTGAAGAGAAATCTTTTGTAGCAACTATAAAATGAAACAGCACATTCGAGGAAGATGGTGTAGCCTCCACAAGAGTGTGCGATGATGGGTCAGAAGGTAGCGATGTAGTTCAGGTACACAGTAGAGGTGGTGGAGGTGAGAGATGCTGTTAGAAGTGTCGGTGGGGTCACATCCCAATGGGGCTCACAGACTGTGAGAGGAAGGTCAGATTTCTCTGTAGGCAGTGGGGAGAGATTTTAAACGGAGGAGGGAGGTGATCACTTTTGTGTTTAATGAAGATGACTCCGGAATCACTGTAGGAATCGGATTAGACAAAGATACAGTAAGTGTTTGTTTTTCTTTTTAAAAATCAGCCCAAATACGAAACTAGAACCTTATGTCATTTATCCGAATAAGCACTTAAAGAAGCATTTCTCACTTATTCCAAAGGGGTAAGATCTATTGAGTGACATTTTAAAGAAACGATGGCTACATTAGATATATTATCTTTTTCATTCTGTACCGTTAACCATTGAAATTCCAAATTCAACTTCCATGTCTGCTTGTGAAAGAGGGTATTCTCTTCTTCAGGCCTATAATTTGTGGAATGACTTGGTTCTTGCCAACAAAAACAAGACTGGAAGTGTCTGTTATCCTTGTGAAATGTGACAAATCTCTGTGTCGTTTATTCTGTCCTGTTGCTCTCTCCCAACCAGATGACCTACCACCTTTTTTAAAACAAGTTGATGCAATTTAGACAACCAGTTGTACTGTAAATGAAGTTCTGTAGATATTAGGAAATTGACACAGTTCCATACATACAACCACACACGCACTATACTGCACTTTGCACTGCCTGCTGCTATTTATAGAAAGATTATACTTGTAGGTGGATTTCAGATATTACCTGCAGAGCCATGCTTCTGTAGGTACTAACTGTTCATTGATGCTTCATTAAGAGCATATGCCGTATAATAAATTAAAAGCAGACATGTTAAGAACTTTTGGTATGAAATACTGTTCTATCACCATTATTTTTCTGGTGATTAACTTGCCTTTCTAATAGCTTTGAGAGATGTTTTTCTAATCAGTGCACATGAGCTGTCATCAAAACTAGAATTCCTAATTCTGAGCCAAAACAGTTGGAGACCAACCAAATCAGGACCTTTAATAAGGTTTATGGGGGGAAAGCCATCAATCATTCATTCCCTCTCCTAGCTCTGCGTACATTATTGAACAATTTTGTCAAAGGTTTTCTGCTAAAAAAAAACCTTTAAGAAATTTGAATAGTGTACCTATTTGCATGTAGTATTATCTAATCAAAATCTGATTTGTGAGGGTGAATCAGCTAACATATTCATAATTTTAATCGTGTTAACAGCTCTAAAATTGGCTGATAATTACCTTAGAATTAGAGGTTCTAATTTGTACATTGGTAATGTGTTTCCAATCACCAGCCAGTGTAATAACAATAATAAATTATACTTCTGTCTTCACTGAGATCATGATGGACAGCTGAAATCGGATATTCCCACCAGAACTGGATAGCAGACTTTTTCTCCTGAGTATTACAAACTTCTGAAGTTTCTGAAGATGCAGGGCCATTTTCAGCCTGTGCTGGTCAACCCTCTTGGCGTTCTCAGTGGAAGTCTGTGGCCAGGAACAGCCTCCTCTACATCAGCACCACTGTCAGCAGCTGGGCACAGCACCGAGCTAACTTGCCTTGTACATGACTGAAAGCCAAAAGCTTGACCACACAGCTATACCCATATATATATGGGTGTATATATGTGTGTGTGTGTGTGTGTGTGTGTGTGTGTGTGTGTGTGTATGGGTATGTATATATACGGGTATATATATGGGTATATATATGTATATGTATATATATGGGTATATGTATGGGTATATATATATGGGTGTATATATATATGGGTATATATATGGTATATATATATGAATATATATGTATATATGTATATATATGGGTATATATATATATATATATATATATATGGGTATATATATGTATATGGTAGGCATCCATCAAATTAATACAAATCAGAGAGGCCTCAGAGAAGACAAGTCCATTGCCTGTGATTATTTCTAACAATATGTTTTAAATCTACAAAATAAGGGTAAAGTATGTTAACACAGGGATTTTTACACATTTCCTTAAATTGCAAAACCCTTTGCTTGACCAAGATTTTACCTAGAACCTTAAACCATAAAGGTAGATGAACAACTGTTTTGTTTGAGGTATGATAACTAGTGCTACCACAGATAGTGACTTATCACGTGCCGTTGGGGTTTTTTTCGAAGTCACTGAAATGAATTCCTAACATTGTGCATACATTTCTAACTGTGTGCCCTCTGCTTTATTTTTTCTGCAAGAAATGATAGCCAATAAATTCGAAGTGAATACTGACTGCTTCCTTGCATGTCAGAAACTCTTCTGAGGCATGTCTGAGTTGTCTCCTGTAATCCAACAGGGTGAAGTGCCATTTCACAGGGAGGGTGAGTAAGGTATAGGGATGAACTTTGTTGCTTGGAGTCACAAAGCCTGTAAGCGCCTGACTCCAGACCCACGTGCTTACCACTCAGATACCAGCTCCTACCGAAAGCAAAACTAAACCTTCGCCAGGATCGCAGAATTCACAGAACTGCTACAGAGAGATATTTGTCAGACCTACTTTAGGAGAATTGGGCAGAGAATTAGTTGCCCTGTGGTTTTCTGATAACTTATCCCACAGGCCAAGGGTTTTGTCTTAATACCTTCTTTTTTGACCTCTTGAACTATTTCTGAAGCAAATGAGGGTGTCAAGCATGACTGCACACTGGAATAACCTGGGGGTAGTGGAGGGTCTAATTTAACTGGTCTATCTCAGTTGTTGTGTAGATGGTGGTTTCTTGGGGTTTTTTTTTGGTTTTTTTTTTGGTGTTTTCCCCCCATTTTGGTTTTTAACTTTCTCAAGTGCCTCTTTTACAGTCAGAGTTAAGAAGGGCTGCATTTAAAGCTAAGCTGTCTTTCTGGGGTGTCTGGTTGGCTCAGTCAGTTAGGCATCCGACTCTTGATTTCGGCTCAGGTCGTGATCTCAGGGTTTGTGCGTTCGAGCCCTGCATCGGGATCCGCATTGACAATGTGGAGCCTGCTTCGATTCTGTCTCTCTCTCTCTCTCTCTCTCTCTCTCTCTCTCTCTCTTTCTCTCTCTCCCTCTCCCTCTGACCTTTCCCTATTCTCTCCCTCTCTCTCTTTCTCTAAATAAATAAGTAAACTTAAAAAAATAATTGAGCTAAGCTGCCTGTCTGCTGTGTTCATGCCTCTGCTCACGTAGGACATCACCGAGATGGGTGTAACTGACAGAGTGGGACGGGCTATTCAAATCATTCCAAGTCTCCCTATAATAGGAACACGTGGCCATAGTCCTTAAGCCACTCTTCTACAGTCCTTTAGAACCCAGTATTCCCTAAAAATGCTCAAATGGGTTCTTGAAAACAGTCTCCGTGGGTCCTATTCGTTGTACATATGTTTTCTGACCCCCTCTCTTTACACCTTTGTGACATGAAAAGGAACCAAATCTTAACTTTGGAAGAACACTGTTTGGGATGATAGAACGTAGGACTGAAAATGGGAACATTCTGTAGGGAGGGAACATCTTGTTTGTTTAATTAGCAGTAGTGGTTAAAAAACCTATTCTTCATAGGAGGCTCTTTTTATTTCTTTAATAACCCACATTGCTGCTTTCAGCTAGAGGACGTGTCCTCTGTAACGCCTCCCTTACAACCATGACAGAGCCAGATGATTCATCGAGGGAGGAACTCGTGGGCCCGGCATGCATCCATCTACATACACACACCTACGTGTACACTTACACAGAGATGGGGAGGGAAGGAAGGCAGAAAAAGAAGAGATTGATTTGCATGCTGTCACTAAATTTTTTTGCCAAGGGTGGGCAAATAGATTAGCTCTCTTGTTTGTGATTTATGTGCCAAGAATTGCACTTCCATCTAGAGTAATTCAATATATTCCTCTGTTTTCCTGGAAGTAACTAAAAGGAGATCATATGCCATCAAAACAGACTTATTTAGTGGCATAACCCCACCTGCCCCCAAACATGCATATGTGTTCCTCTTCCCCCTACTACCAATTTTGGTTTATTGTGATTTTTTTTTAACCATGACTGTTTAGTTCCAATAAATTCACTTAGGCTGTCATAGTAAGGATGCTCCTTTATAAATTATAAATTAAAATTTATATATATTTTTTTCAACGTTTATTTATTTTTGGGACAGAGAGAGACAGAGCATGAATGGGGGAGGGGCAGAGAGAGAGGGAGACACAGAATCGGAAACAGGCTCCAGGCTCTGAGCCATCAGCCCAGAGCCCGACGCGGGGCTCGAACTCACGGACCGCGAGATCGTGACCTGGCTGAAGTCGGACGCTTAACCGACTGCGCCACCCAGGCGCCCCGATTATAAATTAAAATTTATATTGTGGTTTGCTCCTTTTTTCCGTGTGTTCAGATTGAAATTGTAATTTTTTTCTGTTATAACTTTATATTTCCTGTAGATAAGCTTTCTTCTTCTCTGAGGATTTTGTTAGAACATAGATTAACAGTATCCTTGGAAGGATGGAGACAAACACTTGCCTAGAAAAAAAACACGACTGGAGGAGGAAAAAATAACTGAGGTGCTTGAAATCAAAGTTCATTCCTTCCATTTGCCAGCAGTATTCTTTTCAACCCGAGAGCAAAACACCAGATTCTCTCTTGGACGCGTACCCCCTTAGTAAGTGCTGACTCCAAATGCCCAGAACAATTAGTGTTGAATCGGGGAATCCCTAGAGTTGTACTTCACTTTATTATTTTTTCAAGTAAAATGCATTGCATGCAATAGTGAAATAATTATGTAAAATGATACACTGACCTGGTAGTAAAGGCGGAACATTCTTTAAAACAAACTTCCCAGCTGGCCACTCAAGCCTGAGACACTGGGGAAAAAGAGTAATGTTATTGCTTTGACAGTTCATTTGTTGATTTTCTGATCCCAGACTGTTACCCTGCCAGGATTTTGTGAGCCCTAGGGTCCTCGTTGGATTCCCTTCAATACCTCAACCTCTAGATAATTGAAAAATAAAATCCTTGTGGTCTGCTTGAGGAATTGGGGGTCAGCATTGATACATTATATCCTTTCTTTCTCTTTTTATCCAGAGTGTCATTCTACTTTCTCATCATTCTAGCATCCTCACTGTTTCTGGACCTGAAGCAGTTGTCTCTGTATTATTCCTCACTCTTTATTTCTGTCACTGAAGTTCAATTGGCCAGATGGACGGGAACGATGAGAGGCTGCTTGAAGCAACCATCTCCAAGGAAGGGGAAAAAAAAAGATGAGAACACCTCATCTCTCCCCTGTCAGCTCTTTAAAGTAGTGACCGGCTCAGACAAAGGGTAGGAGAGATGACCCACTTAAGCGGGCATAGGTGAGCTAGTATTCATCAGCCAGAAGAGTCTGGCAAGGCCTCTCCTTCAGTGCAGAGCATAAATAGCCAAGAGGGTGAGGACTACAGGGCAGCTGTGTCTTTTTAGCGGTCTAATGGAAGAAAGAATTTTCTTCGTGGACAAACGTTATCTTGACACTCAGAGGGCCAGGATGATTAACGGCCAGACTCGCCATCCCTCCTGTATGTTGCAGGATTTACCTGTAAAGGAATGGCCAGTCCAATGCAACGTGCTTATTGAATGTCTGCTCAACTATGACTTGTTTTCCAGCTTTGTAGTTGAGCCAGAAAAAGCCAGTGTAATTCAAGTATATGGGAAGAGAGAGCAGTCTGATCCTACGGCATAGTTGGAACTATTTTGCCCCTCTTTTTCCAGTTACATCACATCAGCCATTAGTGACCCTGGCGAAAAGGTTAATCAATCAGTCAGTCGATGTGAAATAAAATAAAAGTCTGGGTTTCGGGAACAGGAGCCTTGACCTTTCTCTTTTTTAAATGCTTTAGCTGACTGACAGCAGTTCCTTGCTCCAGACCAAGAAGACAGACGCCTTTCCTCGCGTTCTGGTCTGACTGCTGTGGTGCCTCTGTCTTCAACCCTTTGTCCTTTACCTTCAGCAGATACTAAATCTACGTCCTTGCAGAAAATGACTTAACTTCCTGGGCTGGGAAGTAAAATTCAAGTGCCATAAGAAGTATTCTTTTGGTTGAGTCAGCCCCAGAATCCACAGGAATGATTTATTATGAATCACTTTATCAATGAATCATTTGTCCACTTCGAGAACAGACATTATACTATACCTGGCAACAAACTAAAATAGATAGAGCAAGATAAATAGAATGATTTCAGCAGTTCAGCCTTTGTGGAACCCAATACGTAGTAAGAACGTTTCATTACATTACAAATTAGAGTTGTGTCCTGCCATTGCAAAGTGATTTCTGCTTTTAGAGCGAATGTGGTTTTCATAAGCACCCGATACGATACTTTGCCGTGTGGGGCAGTGATAACAAGGCTTGTGAGCCAAGCCTTGTCATTGTTGGACCTGCAGTGCCATCTACAGAATAGATTGAATAATGTACATTCCACGTGTGTGCTTCAGATAATGCAGCCACAGGGGAATTAATCTGTGTATGTGTTTCCAGTTAGCTGTGTACAGACAGGAAGACTTTGTTGCTACATTAATAAAAGGTTATGTGTTTGCAAAATGCTGTTATTGTACTTAAGTCCCTATTAGACTCCTAAGGGAATAGAGTGTTGTTTTTCATTTTGTTTCTTATTTCATTAACCAGAGAGCCCATTTGTTTCAGAAGTCCATTTGATAATCTTTGTATGAGGTAGTAGTTAACTTTCTGGTTACTTTGCATGGGTTGTATTTGACTTAATGTTAGTTTTATGATTTATTTATTTATGGTGTCCACTGCTTACATCAGTCGCTCCCTGCCAGAACATAATCACTATGAGAGATTTTTTATCTATTTTATTTGCTGATTTTTCTTAAGAAACTAGAACAATGCTTGCACCAAAGCAGGTACTCAGACGTCCGTATGTGAATGAGTAAATATCACTTTGCTAGTAAGAGGACCATATTTGAAAAGTCAGTTACCCTCTTTGAGTCTTAGGTTCTTGTGTTTAAAATGGGACGCTGGGCCAGCTGGGTGGCTTAGTCGCTTACGTGTTCAACTCTTGATCTCCGCTCAGGTCTCGATCTCAGGGTTGGAGTTCAAGCCCCGCATCAGGCTCCATGCTGGGCATGAAGCCTACTTAAAAAAAATAAATAAAAACAACAACAACAACAAAAACAATGCCAATACCTGTTCTTCCTATCATTGTGTTATGAAAATTAAATGAAATAATGAATGGCAAAGTACTGTAACCTGTAAGGCATTATATAATTTAGGCATAATTTCCCCAAGCATTGTTGTTTTGTTTTGGTAGAATTCTAGCAACGCAGACCATATAAGACTCTCCATCTCCCCCATAATTTTCTGGGGTACTTTTAAAATGTACATATCTGGGCCCCAGACAATATAGGTGGAGGCCTGGCAATCTTCATTTTTAAAAACATTTAAGTAATCCTGAAGTACACGAAAATTTCAGAACTTCTGGCATGAAAAAGATGAAAATTGAATCCAAAATGAAAGTCACTCCTTTAATATTGCCCCTCCCTAAATTATTCCCTGATAGGAAGTTGTTTCTGATAAGATGTATTTCTTTGTCATAAAGGAAAATACAGAAAAACTGAATCAGTCTGTTATTATTCAGTTTATGGTATAGCATACTACCTAATTTTTATAAAAATGTAAATAGAAGGATCTAGACATAAGTAAAGATTCCCTTAATACATCAAAAGTATCCAGTGTTAGAGAATTGTACAGATATTCCACCAAGTATAGAATACAAATGTTATATAAAATAATTAAAAAGGGAGCAAAGCTTTTATGAGACTGATTTTTAATTTTATCTAGGAAATGCCACTTGTTAGCCTTTATATAAAATGCTATACAGCATATTATTACTATGTTTTAGCATATTACAAAAATAGTTAACTTCTTGGCATTGAGGTTATTTCTCTGCCATCTTCTTTAAGCCTTTTTGAAGGAATAAATGGGAAAGGCCATATCTTTAAAGTGACCAGATTTGCAGATTAACCATGCAAGAAGTAAAAAGGTTTTTAGGGGTTTGGGGTTTTTTGTTGTCGTTGTTTTGTTTTGTTTTGTTTTTATAGCATGTAAATATCTCATAGGCAAGTTAAACATGTTTTTACTCAGTGTTTATATTTTATATTTGTTTTGAGGACAGTGTACGCTGAGTCATTATCCACCCCATAGCATTTGCCTTACAGTCTCAATGAATAAACCAGATGTTTACTCTAAAACAGGGGAGGAGTGCTTTGGATAGTGGCTAAAAGTGGAGTTGGCAGCCAGGTCATCTTAGGTGCAAATTCTGGCTCTATTACTAGACGTACTCCTTTAACTCATCTTCTAAGTATTATGTACAATCATATATTTTATCACTTATTCATGTATATTCATTTATATAGTCTTTTTTTGGGAGTGGGAGTGTCCATATACCAAGCACCACCATGCTGGTCCTGTCAAGGATAAATTAAGCTCAAGAATTCCCGGGCTCCCATGACACCTTTGGGGAAGGGGTCATAATATAACGAACAGGTAAAATACAAGTATGATAAACAATCAAGACAAGTAGATGCGGTGATAAGTGGCATGGAGGAAAGGAGTAAATTAAAACTATAGGGAGTAATTGAGGAAGGGCACATTACATAGGGTTTCCATGGATGGTCCTTTTGAAGAGGTGAGATGAACAGAATGAGAAGGAAGTCGGCATGAAGAGAGCTGGGGGAAGAGAATTCTGGACAGGGGAAGCAAGTGCACTGTGGGAGGGGAGGGGGCTTGGTGGGCTTACAGACCAGAAGCGTGGCCTGGGGCTGGGGACGGTGGGTGAATGGGCCTTGGGTATAAGATAAAGAGGGAAACACCAACAAGGCCTTGTAGGCCGTGGACAAGTGTGCGTTGGGTTCTGAGAGCAATAGGAAGCCATCTAAGGGGTTTAAGCAGGGAGTGATACTGACATACGATTTGCATTTGGCAGAGATGACCCACAGAGGTGTAATTTTACCTCCAAAATATTTCCCCTCATCTCCAGTTCTAATACTCTGGCCTCAGTTGAGCTTTTTATCTCGTATCTCATCTACTAATTGTCTCCCAGCCTTCGGTTCTATCCCTTCAAATATGTCCCTCATAAAACTGCCAGAGCAGACTGTCCAAACTCTCTTGTCAGTTTCCTGAAACGTCTGATGGATCCCCTTCACCTGCACACGAGCTGAAGTCCAGGCTCACTAACCAGCTTGTCAGGGCTCTTTATGGCATGGCCTCCATTGTTTTAATGCCCGTTCCTCTGTATTCTCTGTCTGCCTGGCGCTTTTTGTTTTTACTACAGCAGGCTGTCTTCCATTCCCTGTACCTCCCATCCTGTTCCCACCTCCCTGTCTTCCTCTACTTCCATCTGTCCTCCCTCTCTTAGACCAACTCCTCCCTTTAAAACAAAAAGGGGGGAGGGGGCCCACCTGGGTGGCTCAGTCGGTCGAGCATCCGACTTCGGCTCAGGTCATGATCTCGCAGTCCGTGAGTTCGAGCCCCGCATTGGGCTCTGTGCTGACAGCTCAGAGCCCGGAGCCTGCTTTGGATTCTGTGTCTTCCTCTCTCTCTGCCCCTCTCCCACTCGTGTGTTCATTCTCTCTCTCTCTCTCTTTCTCTCTCTCTCTTTCTCAAAAATAAACATTAAAAAAATAAATAAATCTTCCTGTACTCTTTCCCCGCAACACTACAATCCAGAACTCACTGTGCCATATTTCTACTTAAGGGCCTTTCCTGCCTGTGAGTTTTTCTGAAGATTTTGAGAGAAATGTGCCTGGTGGCCAAGGACTTTCAGTAAAAGGCTGGATAGAGATCTGGGGTAAAGATAGCCATGCCGATGAATGAGATCATGTTTGTCGAGTTCCCAGCTGGTGTTGGAGCACAGTCTTTATGGACACTTGGCACTAACCTGGTCATCACTCACCATCCTTCTTCTTGTCTCCCACTTTTGCCCTTGTCTGTCTGGCAAGCTGTCTCTCCCTCCTATCATGTGCACATACTTAACACCGGGTGCTCTGTTGGTAGGCCTTGCAAACAGATGGAAAAATCCTGGATCTGTCTCCAGAGGACTTGGACTCCAGTGGAGGAGCTGGAGCAGGCTGGTAAAAGAATAAGCCACTAGCCTAAATGTGTAGGATGAAGTGATAAATGAGATTGTGGACAGGAAGAGCTAGCCTTGAACTGAAAAGGAAGTCTCCCCTCATTTATTTCTTGGAAAAGAAGACTGGAGAAAAACTTTGTATTACTGAGCCTCCATTACCTTTCCAGAATATCCTGCAGCATGCTTCCTAATGCATTAGGAAATTCTCACGAATAAGTCACTGTAATGTCACATCTCAAAATATGTGAACAAAGGGTATTTTTTGAAGTTTTCCTGCATGTTTCATTTTGTATGCAACCTCTAAGAAATGTGTATATATAGTTGAATATACTTATGGTTTGATGTGTCATAAATCCCATTACTCTTTAAGATAATCTTACTTAACTGCTGATGAATGTATTAACGCATTTTTATTACTGGAAATATGCTTAAATGGATTCTAGTATGAAAGCATTCAAAGTTTGAAAACATAATTTATAAGAAAATTATTTTTAAAATATATAAAAGTAAAACCCATTCAAATTGGATCATGCACACACACACACACACACACACACACACACACACACATACCAGAGCTCTATCCTAATTGGCATTACAATTATCTGTTTTGCTATTTTTTCTCAGAAATATAAAAATATCCAGTGTCTAAGCATTTAAGACATAAGACATTGTCTTTCTCTCCCAAATATGTAATTTTTAAAAAATATTTATTTTGAGAGAGAGAGAGAGAGGGAGAGAGAGAATTCCCAAGTAGGCTCCATGCTGTGAGTGCAAAACCCAACACAGGGCTCGATCTCATGAACTGTGAGATCATGACCTGAGCCGAAATCAAGAATTGGATGCTTAACCAACTGAACCACCCAGGTGCCCCCAAATAAGTAATTTTTAAAAATTAAACTCTAAGAAACAGCAATTTAAATATCACTCATTTTGTAAAAATGTTTGTTTATTTTTGAGAGAGAGGGAGACACAGAATCTGAAGCAGGCTCCAGGCTCCTAGCTGTCAGCACAGAGCCCAACGTGGGGCTTGACCTCCTGGACCATGAGATCATGACCTTAGCCGAAGTCGAATGCTCAACCAACCAAGCCAGCCAGGTGCCCCCAGTATCATTCATTTCCATAAGCCTGACTAGCATAGCGGTGATGTACGACTGATCTCAAAAACACTATCGTCACTTAGAAGAGACACGATCTTGTATGTATATGAAGACTACAGGGTGTAGAAAATTCTGTTATGTGTTCCAGAAAATATGCAATAAGAAGTACGTCTAGAAGATGGGGCCTCTGGGTGGCTCAGTCAGTTAAGCGTCCGACTTCGGCTCAGGTCATGATCTTGCAGTTGGTGAGTTCGAGTCCCGCGTCAGGCTCTGTGCTGACAGCTCAGAGCCTGGAGCCTGCTTCGGATTCTGTGTCTCCCTCTCTCTCTGCCCCTCCCCTGTTCGTACTCTGTCTCTCTCAAAAATAAATAAACCTTAAAAAAATTAAAAGGAAAAAAAAGGGCATCTAGAAGAAATCACTGTCTTGCTCTGGGAAGACCTCACAATTCAGATTTGAGTTGAGCTGGGCCTTTATAGTTAGGTAAGAGGACTAGGGGGGAAAAAGGGAGGTAAGAAAGGAGAAAATGAACATTCCTGGCGGGAGGAAAAACATAAAAACACATGTGGAAGCAGGAACGAGCATCGTGGCAGCCAGACAACCCACCTTCTCCCTGTGCTACTTCAAATACCCTGAAACCTAATTATCCTATTATTCAGGCTAAAGATAGGCCTGGCATAGCCTCCAGCAAAGCCACCTTTCATGCTGCCGCATAGAGAAAAGAGCTGGGGAGAACAGAGGTTTCAGCCTTCTTCGCAGGTAGGAACACACTGGAGTGTGGGACAGGGAAGGGGCGAGGGTACTGGCCTGAAAATAGCACTTTTCACCCTTGACCAAGGTTTCAGGTTTCTTGAGCATGTTTTCAACCAGGATGCAAACAGCACCCTGAAGCATCTTAGCTGAAGAACAAGAGAAATTCAGTTAAATCCATTTGGGATAGCTTGAGAGTTAATACATTTTGTGCCTCCCCTCCCTCTCCCTTCCATACCTCATCCCTCCATCCAGTGGGTTTAGTTAAAATTATACAATGGCAAAGGCTCAGTGTAATGTAAATTCCCCCACAAAGTTGTCACAGCTACATGAACACAACCCAGTAGCGGGTCCAGAAGTAGGTGAGCTAGGATTTTACCCTTTAGTGACATCACTCTCCTGTCACCCGGGTGTTATGTTATATAAATATTTCTTTTCAAATGAAAAGAAATTGTACAGAACAAAAGTTTGAGAGTTTAAGATCCTTAAATTAAGCTACATAACATAGAAAGTATAACAGTGCATTAACAACGGGGCAAGAAGCGAACAGAAGTCAATTCAGCATGTGTCTGACCAATGAGGTATGATTTGGAGTTAAAGCACACGCACACACACACACACACACACACACACACACACACACACAGCCGTGACAGGAGAGGCTTGGAGACCTTTCCAGAACAGGAAACAAGAAAGGTCATCAGTGTCCTGTCAGTGACCATCTTGGGTACTTTTAGAGTTGTTTGTGATGCTCCCAAAAAGACGTCATGGATGAAATGAGTATGTAGAAACTTTGAGGCTGATTGTAATCCTGAAAAGAGCCTGATGGAGAAACCCCATAGACAAAGCCTGGTTTGGAGGGTGTGGGGGCGGTGAGCGGGAAAAGGGTTGAGGGACGTGGCGGGGAACTGTGTGTGCAGTTGTGGGGAGGAAGCTGGATGGGTGTATAAAGCGGCTTTGCCTCTTTATGTGATTCGGTAAATAAACAGAAAATATGCTTCAGAACCACAATGCCAGTTACTAGCTGGCCAAAGGATGTTTTCCTTTGCTGGTCTGAGGAAATGTGGCAAGGGATTAGCCCTGTGTTCTCACCGCTCTCCAGTCATTCCCCTGCCCTCCGTCAGCCGTGATACGGGGGAGAGAGAGCATATATCGTTCCTGTAAATGAAACACGCGCGCAGGGGCAGGCATACGCATTTGATAGTGTTAATCACCCCGAATGTTTCTGTGTTAACTGACTTTGAACTGTTCATGGGTGGTAGTCGCCGCGGGCTCTGATTAGATAAATGGATGCAAATGGTAATTGTAACTGATGAATGATTGATGATGCCTTTATGTGTGTCTCATTCTGCACCCTTGGAAGCAGCCCCTGGCCTCCCAGAAATGTAGCCCGTAACCAGAGGATGATGATCAGTCTAAAACTTAGGCTCCAGTTGGTTTTTTTGGCAGGGTTGGGGTCGGGGGGAGGCGAGAGTGTGCAGCACAGCAGCTCTGGCATGTTCTGGGAAAACTGGGGCGCTTTTCTCTGGCCTCTGTCTGTCCCCAGTTTCACTACTTCGTGTGCCAGATCACTGCAAGTTAGAGTAAGAGGGCCAGGGATGGGGTCTGGGTCTCAGCATGGGGACTTAGAAAATCTAGCCAGTACCGCATTGCTGATTTCTGAATTAAAGACATCCAGCACTAGACGGCTAGGCAGCCTGGGGTGGGAACTGAGCCTGTAGCTCTTGGTTTAAGGATCACAGGCCTACATTAAATAATAATAATAAATATATGTACACATACACATATATTTAATTTAGTACAGCATTTCCTAAATTTTAGAACGCATTAAATAGATCATCTAATGCTGTTCAGATACGATGGTGATTCTTGGCATCTCTCCAAACGGGGTGTGTGTGTGTGTGTGTGTGTGTGTGTGTGTGTGTGTGTTGGGGGGAAGACCTATTTTGATCATGTTTATTGAGTGTATTTGACTTTCTGAAGCAAAAACACGAGCAACATATACATCAGGGTGGAAAAAAAGAGAAGCATGAACAGGAATTAAGTAAGGCTGCTGTGACATTCCAGTGGTACATCAGAAGTTTCATCAACATATTCAAGATTGCCTTTCTTTTTCCTCTCTGAATCCAGAGAATGAATCCTGTCTCTTTGGCCCATCTATCTGAACCCTTGTCCAACCCCAGAGATTGCAGCTGAAGTGAGGTTGTCAAGAATACAAACATGAACTGATGAAAAATTAGAATGTAGATTGCCAAGAAGCCGATTTATGAAATGAGGCTTACTGAGGACCTACTGCATATTCAGCACTGTTTTCTCTGCTGGTTCCCGGTATCTGGGAGCCAATCATCCTGGGCAGAAGGAAGGAAGTGGGGGGTTGGGGGGACCAGAGCAGAAGTAGGCCTGGAGCCCGAGGACCAGCGTCTGGTCACATCTCCTTCCTGGTGCAGTTTATATGACCTTGAAGAATCCTGTATTTCCAGCTTTTTCTAAGGTGAGAATCTTACTATTTTTCTTTTTTTCTTTCTTCTTTCTACTGTCAACTTTTTTCCACAAAGAGTTTGGCAGAACTTAACAATAAGTCGTCTAAAATAAAATGACAAAATAGAGGAAGAAGTCAAAACTCCAGTAGAAATCAGACACAGATATGTAGGACAAAAAGCACATAATTTTAACAATGCAGGCGTGTTGCAAAATTCAAAAAAGATAATATATGGAAATCTCTTTACAATTTTAAGGGTATTAACTGCATGGTATTTTGGATAGTTACAGATTCAGGGGCAAGAACTTGGAGCCAATAGACTCTTACTGTTTACGAAGTTTTGTCTTCGGTTGGTGGTATTGTTTTTAAAGAATTGACCAATACCTCCTTACTAAAAGCGGACTTTGATTTGAGTGAAAATCCAAATCATCACTAAAGACAGGTAGAGAAGTGGACTCCATGGGCTCAAACCAAGGGTCACTGAAAGGCAGCAGGAAAGCAATAAAACCATCAGGAAGGAACGCACTGAACCGTTCTTGTCTGCTAACCACTTTTTAATTTTTCTTAAGCCTGGACATTTCTTTTTTTAGTGGGTAGAAAGCAAGAATCATAAGGAAACATGTGGTTTCCGTTTCCGACCAGAAGTCGGTAGATTCTTGTCTCCTCTGGTCCCCGTATGGCCTTTGCAGGGATGCTGACGACTTTGGCTTTTGTTGTGGGTAAGGTGGGAAGACCTGGTTTCTCCTCTGGCTTCCTGCACGACTTCCTCTTTATCTCTGATTCTCCATCCTTTGAACACGCCCTGCCCGTGCGTGGTTCTTGGGCCTTGATCCTGCTTAGTTATTCTCCGAGCTTCCTGGTGTTCGGTGTCTGGCCTGCCCAGTGGTTATTGTTTTTAGTACTTCTTCTGGTCCTTTCTCTCCTCCTCCTCCTGGGATTCCCATAATGCTTGCTACACCTTTCCTGCTTGGGTATTCAGCTTTCTGGTTTTTTTTTTTTTTCTGTCCCTGTTTGCTTTGCTTTTCAGTATTGGAAGATTCTGGTAGTATCTCCTCAAGCCCAGAGACTCTTTCCTCAGCCATGTCCAGTCCAGCAGTGTTGCCGTCAGAAGCCTCCGTTGTCGCTGCCACAGTGTTTTGACTTCCGCTACTTACTTTGGGTTCTTAGAATTTTTATCTCTCTCCGCACATGGCCCGATTGTTCCTGCATGCTGTTGACTTTCTCCTTAGAGGTCTGAGGATATTAATCAAAGTTGTTTTAAATTCCTGCACCCCTACCATATCTGAGCCTCGTTCTGATCCTTGCTCTGTCTCTTCAAACTATTTTTGTTTGGTTTTGGTTTTGTTTTTTTTTGCCTTTTAACATACCTTGTAATTTTTTCTTGATAGCTGGACCTGATATACTGGGTAAAAGGAGCTGCTGTAAATAGGCCTGTAAGGTGGTGGGGAGGTGTGTGGGAGGAGATGAACATTCTAGTGATTCGGTCTGTCAGTCTAGTCTGTCAGTGAGCCTGCGCCTCTGGACTGTGCACTCCACACACAGGCTCCTCAGATGTCCCCCCCCCCTCCCCACTTTGGCGGGACAGGATTTCCCTTGCCTCCCGGTCACTTGGGCTCTGATGGTATCTCCGCAGGCTAAGCTCTGGTTAAGTAGTTCCTCCTGAGGGCAGGCCTTGTTGAAGAGAAAAAACAGTGCGCTGCCGTATTTCAAAATGGCCCGTTTTCCCTTCCCCCTGCCAGAAGCACAGCGGGACTTTTCTCTGGTATTGACTGTGGGAATCTGGTCAGGCGCCTGGAAGTGAAACTCACAGAAAATACGGTGACTCCCCATGACTGGGTCGCCCTGGAGAGTTTTCATCCCTCAGCCTTGTCCACACTGAGGCTCCAGCAGTTCGTCTGATACAGTTCAGGTTTTCTTACGCGGCACTGGCCCCCACGGAGGTGTGGGCTTGAAGGTTCCGCCCTGGTGAGATCGGATTCTCTGTATTCACCCATTGGTCTCAATTTGGGGGCACCAGTTTACCCTTTGACCTCCCTTCCCTTAAGGATCTGAGAAGCGTTATTGCTTTTCCAGTTCATCTTTCTACTTTTTGGGACAGAGTTGAATCGGAGGATTTTAAGCAAAGGAACAACCTATCTGACTGACATGTTACAAGAAATACTTGGGCTGCCATATTGTGAAAAGACTACAAGTCAGCAAAGGCCAGTGTGTCAGGCCTCCGCTGTGTCTAGACTTTGTTGAATTATTGAAACATCATTATATTTGTACAAACTGCAGCTCACTGTTCTGAGATGTGAGGGATAATGGGAGTTTCTAGGCCATCTGTGGCTATGAGGTTCATCAGGACGTCTTGCATGGAGTTCAAGGGAACCTTGGGAAGTCTGAGCACAGGTGTCTCTAGATGGACATATGGGGGTTGGGGAAGCATTAATAAGATGCCGAAAAATGCTGGGTTTTATTCTAAATCTCACCTTTTTTTTGTAAGACAAACATCATTCAGAAGTTGCCGAGTTAGGTAGTCAATTTTTTTTAAGTTTATTTGTTTATTTTGAGAGAGCGAGCTAGCGGGGGAAGGGCAGAGAGAGAGGGAGAGACAGAATCCCAAGCAGGCTCCACACCCTCAGCGCAGAGCCCAGTGCAGGACTTGAACCACAAACCATGAGATCATGAGTTGGGCTGCAATCAAGAATTGGATGCTTAGCTGAGCCACTTAGGCACCCTGCAAGCCTCTTAATTCATTTTTAAATGTCATTGATGATCAAAAGAAATCTTAAGGTTGATTTGGGGTATAAAATTAGTGCCTCACTCTGAATCAGAACAGAGCCCTATGACTTCAATTCACACAGTCGTTCTGGACTCCGGCTCCTTCCACCTGCCACTCCACCATTTCTGGGTGCAGCTTTGACGTGCTGGTACCCCAGGCGGCTGGCACTGTGTCCCGTTAGTGTGCCAGGCCAGCAAGGTAGAAGTAAAGGAGCAAAGGCATCAGCTGTCTTTTTAAGGAAATATCCCTTAAGTTGCTACAAAACCTCTGCATGGATGTTTTTGCAAGAGAGTCTGAGAAATGTTATCTCTATTAGCGAGAGCTGTGAATCCAGATAAAAATCAGCGGTTCTTTTATTCTGGATGAAGACAAAAATGTGTATCAGGGGACAATAAGCGGTTTCCACCCAGCCTCTGAATGACGCGGGGAATAGATGTTTGCTTGTTGTTAACCTGGGTCAAGACAAGAAATGTGGAAGACCGTTGGGTGGTTGCTGAATTGAACTTACAGTTTGGCTCCGCGTATTTTCCTATAGGCAACTTTCCCTGGGCCACTTGAGGCATTTATTTTTAAATCCATCCTCTATTTAAACTGCTGGAATTCACACAGATTCTATAACTCAACCCCAGACGGCTGTTTCCGACCAGACTTGGGCCCATCCAGATCCATTGTCTCGGGGGTTGTATTCTGTTCCACAGGAGACCTACCACCGTACGATGAGAGGAAGGTGGTGTAGGAAGGAGTGGGGACGTGAAAAGAGAGAGAAAGAAGGAAGGAAAGAAAAGGATTCCTACAGAGTCCCTATATACATAGGATGAAAGTAGGAAAGCGAGGAGTCTCCAAACCCCGAGAGCCAGGTGAAGCCCTGGTGACATGAATTGGATTCTCAGCTCCCCGTATGTTTTGCAAAAGTAAAGGGAAGATGGGTGGGAGGGAATTGAGCCGTCTGCATAAGAGCCTAATAATCTGGCTGGATATTGTGAGTCACCCGCTCATTACTCAGAAACCCCTGTCAGGCTCTGTCAGATGTCTACTCACACTTTTTTTTCCCTTCCCACTTATTTGGGGTCTTTTCTTCCCTGCTTAGTTTAAATATGAAGAAAAGACTGGGGGCAGACAGGTTTCTCTTGTATCTTGAGTCAGGATGTCCGTCCCGTCCGAATGCGAAAACTCCGGTAAGGGAGACGGACCCTTGGTCGGCAGTTCAGGCACGGGTTCGGGGTTCACGGCCCAGAGCCCCACAACCCTCTGTCATCTGCGGCGGATGACCTGACAGCTACTCTGCAGAACCTGCAAACTCAACTTGGGAAGAAGAATAAACGCAAAATATGTAAATGAACTGGAAACCAAATGCTATTTCGTTTCGACACTTAGTAAGAAAAAATGCTCACCTACCTGGGTGTGAATTTGGGCCGTCTCCATCACGTGCGTGTGTGTATTATGCTGGATGGAGCTCCAGAAGGCTCCGTTTCTTTCCAGTCTTTGTTCCGTGGCCACTAGAGCAAAATTCACAGCCTAATAGGTTCAAGAAGTGAGGGACGTTTTCTGTCTTCTCTACTTGTTGTGAGTAAAACCACTGAAAATGTGGAGTGAAGAATATATTTACATTCTTCCAGCCACCTGCTGCATTTTTCTCTCTTTTTTTTAACCTTGCTACCACCTTTTTTATCTCTTTTTGTTCCAGTTTATTATCGTAATTCATAAAAGAGTATGCGGAGCTTGGCTGATCTGATAACTAATTCAGAAAACAGTGTCAGCCTATTGTGAAGAAATTACCCGAAAAGAATCTTGAAAACTAGAACCGTGCCTTTTGCATTCTTGTCCCTGCTCAGCTGCATTCAGCATGGGCTTCTGCTGGTCTAGCCTGGATCTGTATGTAGCTGTGATGCTTTTTTCTGCTTGTATCTAGGAGCATAATATATTACTTAACAAAGTAGCTTCTAAGCGTAAAGGCCTTGATTAAAAGAATATAATCATTTCTCCTACAAAACCACCGAACCCACATTTCCACCACATCCCCACCCCTTCAGGATTCTGAAGGTGACACTCTTTTTACTGTGGGTGGGACAGGTGAGCCAACAGACCCTTAGAGTCACTTTTATAATTTGTCATTAAAGTTTCTGTCTATGTGAGCCCAGCTCTGGAATAACCATCCAGTGATTACAGTCTGATTATTTCAAAGGCTGTTTTAAAGAATTTAAAAATGTATCTATCAAAGGATGTTTAGGAAGATTAACTTCCAATTTAAAGTAAATGAAGAAGGGCTTTGGGAAAGGATGCAGAAATCCCAGGGGCCTAAGGGAAACATAGAAAGGAAGGAATGCACTTCTTTTTCAGGCCCTTGTTCCTTTGAATTTTAAACTTGTCTGAATTCTGTTGCTGTTTTCAGCTATCACGTTGATCTAGGAGAAGCAAATGGGGCACTTAGAGTCTCATTCCAGACCGGAACTGCCTCTCGATTGATTGGTAACAATGGCAGGGTGGCTGAAGAGAAGGAACTGAGTGCTTTGTTTCTTCCTGACCACAGGTGTGTCTGTCCAATTAGTCTGTGCCAAGTACAGAAATAGCAGGTGCACACAGTTGAGGGATGTCGTGACCGGAGTTTTGTGCTTCTAGGAAGGCCAGGAACACTCCCTCCTGCCCCGTTTAGCACCACGGGATTGTCAGTTGTTCTCCCAACTCTGCCTCTGGAGATCCACTCATTCTGACGTTTCAGTTCAAGTCAGTGAACAAATGTATTTTGAATCCAACCTTTATGTACAGCCCTGAGAATTGTAAAGGATTCAGAAATTAATAAAGGTGGTCCTATCCAGGAATTTCCAATCTAGGGGATGGGCACACATATTTTGTAAGAACGTATGTTGCATGATTTCTAACTTCAAACCAAAAATAAGAACTAAAACCAAACATAGAAGTAAACAAAATTAATTGCAAACTTAAAAAAATAGGGTAAAAAATATATATACTGACTACAAGAGATCCATTTAAGGTGAAGTGACATAGAAAGGTTAAATGTAAACCAGGTTAAAAGCACTAACAAGAACAAAGCTGTTGTTGAAATTCCTATTAGGTATAGTTGGATTCAAGATAAACTATGTCGAGAGAGATGGATGAGGAATTTATAATATTTAAGGGCATAATTAGGGTATAAGTATATACACAAATACCACTGCACCAAAATCCATACGCATATATTATATGAAAGTGAAAGAAACTGACAGAAACACAGTGGTGATTAGAGGCTTTAATTAACCTCTGTCAGCTTGTGACAGATCAAGAAAACAAGCAAAAAGAGGTGTAAGAGATATGAATTATAATTAGTAAGATTTACATAACAGATTAATATATGTTTATTTGTATGTATATGAAATACAAACACAGCTTATAAGCGTATGACTAAAATAATGATAACGGAACTACTTTTTTAAACCACTTTGGAAGTTCACAAAATTAAATGCCAAAAAATTTCCATTTTTGTCCCTGAAATAAAATTATACATTCTACATTCTGAAACAATACAATAAAACTACAATTTATAAGAATTCATTAATTCATAACAACACATTATGGAAAGTAAAAATGTACTCTTTAACAACTCTTGAGTCAAGAAGAATATTTATACGTTATAAGAATTGAAAAAAATCCCCTGCATATCACAGGCTACAGTAAAGTTTGCTTAGGAAAATATATAGCTTTTAACACTTGCATTCTAAAAATGAATTTGTTTTCATGGTGTCTGGGTGGCTCTGTCGGTTAAGCATCCGACTTCAGCTCAGGTCATAATCTCGCAGTCCGTGAGTTCAAACCCTGCATCAGGCTCTGTGCTGACAGCTCGGAGCCTGGAGCCTGCTTCAGATTCTGTGTCTCCCTCTCTCTCTGCCCCTCCCCTGCTCATGCTGTGTCTCTCTCTCTCTCAAAAATGAATAAATATTAATTTTTAAAAATTAAAAAAATAAAAATGAATTTGTTTCTAACTCAAGAAGCTACAAATAGAATAATACAGTGTACGTAAGGAAGTCAAATGAAGGAAATAAAAACTATCAAAGGAGAGATTAAAAATGACAGAATTGTTCAGGTAGTCAAAAAGCTGGTCCTTACAAATAGAGACCAAGAAACCCCGAGCCCGTGGACCATCAGAAAACAAAAGGAGAAGGCACAAAAAGTAATAGAAATGTAAAAGGACAACCATAGTTACAGTAGAGATTAAATGAAAAAAGTAATGTGCAAGCATCTACCAGGTACATTGAAAGCTGTATTTATTGCAGCCAGAATATGGCCCTGTGGGGTAGGCCCAGAGTCCTTTATTGAGAGCAGAATTGAGAAGGAAGTGTAGATTTACACCTGCTGAGATTGTGAAACATCCCAAAAAGAATAGGACACTAGGTTTATAAACGTCTGATTAGATCTTAGAATAATTTCCCTTCCCGTCTCTCTTGAAATGGCTACTCTCTCATGAGGCAGAAAGCTGCTCATTGAGAAACCATTTTTCATTTGGAAGGTAAATTTTAAAGCCGGATATAAAACTGCACATGCTATGACTGGACTGTGCAAAACAAAAAATCACATCCATGCATAAAGATTGAAAGTGGGAAAATATCTAAGATTATGAGTGATTTTTCTTATTTTCAGCCTTTCCAAAATACTGTTCGTGTAACAGAAACGCAGGACACAATAAGGTGTCTCCTGTATAGGAGCCCAAATTTTGAACACTTCTCCGCTTTGTCCTAGTAAAGTGACAAAGTGCATTCTCCTCAGCATTAGCAAATTGTAGCTGGTGTCAAGTGACTCCTTCATAAGCCACCCCAAGTCAGCCATTTCCTCAGTTGAATGCATACTCTTGGGTTGTTACTCTTTACCGACTGCTAGGGCAGTCCTCAGCCTCACAGGAGGGCAGTTCAGGTAAGAAATCAGCAGTTCAAACTCCGTTCATATATTTTGTGGGAAACAGAGCGCATTTCCCAGTAAACTGAAAGACTCTAACTAGTGGAGTAATTCCAGCATTCTTTCTTGAACTCCCTTGAAGTAGAATGGACCGGACGACCACTTTGGGCACTCCACTAGAGGCGATAGATACTGGGAATGAATCTGATCTTGGACTTTCAGGGGTATTAGTTGGGATGACTGTTGGATGCTTCAGTCTCTGGCACAGCGTGCAGGGAAGCAAACATTCTATCATATATCCAAGACTGTCTTAGCCTTTTCATAAATAAAATGATTCATTTTGCAGCTGGCAACTAAATTGCTCATTTTAAAATGTCTTGGGAATTTGTTGAGGTTGGCAGCCGTACTACTTATCTGAAGATGCCACGGAAAATTCTCATTTGCTGCCAATCCTGTGTTTTTGTGAGCGAGAGTTATCTATTTTGTGATAGAAAGGAGGAAATATTGCCCTAAGTTTTGGTTATATTTAGTGTGTCATTATAACTTTTGGTCTTATTAATACTTAGATGATTTTGGATAGAGTACTCTCAGAATATTTTTGCACATCATTAAAAATTATATATCATGTCAGGAATTGGATGAATTGATGACAACTTGGATAAAATATGACCTACTTTGCATATATATAAATATTTCAAATACTGTATTCAGGGAGAGAAGTATAGCATTTTTTTCCTGTTTCTTTACAGTTACTTGTACTTAGAAGGACAGTCAAGAACTTAAGGCAGCACTGCTGTAATTTATACCATTAGTAATTACCACAAAATCTCTTCATCCAGGATAAAATATTACATTGCATCACTTAAAGAAAAACTTACTACGCTATCACTTTCTTCCACCTCACAAATAAAATCTTCAGAAATCTTCTATTCTGCTTTCCATGCCACTTACCATCCTTGTCATTGATTATGAACTCCTACAAAATAAATACAAAATTTTAAATCATCATTAAAAGCTATCTTTGCAACCACTATTTGGTCAAAGTAATGAAACACAGAAAATGAAGTCCCATCATGATCGAACTGCCATAGGTTATTGCTTCTGAAAATTTGGTATTTCTCTTCCTGGAATTGTATGCCTTTATTATTGTTACTGTGTGTGTGTGTGTGTGTGTGTGTGTGTGTGTGTGTGTATGATACATTGTGAAAGGTCATTTCTCTCTTGCAGCTTTTAAGATTTTCCTTTGGGCATTGTCTTTCTTCATTTTGATCATGAAGTGTCTGTGTGAGTCTCTTTGATTTCATCCTACTTAGAATCCCCTGAGCTTCTTGGATGTCTATATGTATATTTTTAACTAAAAAAATGTTCATAATACATATACTCTTTTATACATGCTTTTTTGACTGAAAACATGTGATGTATTCTTAAATATACTGCCCTGTTACAAAAAGAGAGCCAACAAATTGGTTTAGTGCACACATAGTATGATGTTGTTTAGAGCTACCATGATATATTAAACTAATTCCAGTTTGAAATATACGTGGATTATGTTTAGATTTTTTTATTATTATTACAGTGTTGTAGTCACAACCTTTGTACATGTATTTGTGTGAACAGTCAAGAGGACGCCATGTCCAGAAGTGAGATGGTTGGATCATGGGATATATCTACATTTATATTCATATAGATATTGATACACACTTGCCAAAATGAATTTTCTTTGTCAATCTAGTGGAGGAAATTGTCGTTTTAATTATTTGGGAAATTATTACTTAGTTATCAGGGAAATAGGGCATCTTTTCTTATAAGGCGTAAAAAATTTTTTCATTGCCTGCTCATTGTCTTTGCCCCTTTTTTTGTTGGATTGTTCATCTCAGTTGTGTGAACAGACTTCTCTTAGGGATATTGAACTTCCATGTAGTGTAAATTTATTTGTAGTTTGTGTTCTGACATGGTGCACTTATGTGCTCATTTATTTTACCCCAGAAAGTTTTGAATCGTTTAAAGAAATTTTTTGAAATGCACAAATGTAGAAAAATAATTCTCACATTTCTACCATTCAGAATTCACAGTTCTTGAAGTTTTAGTTTCGTTTGTTTTAACTTAAAGAAATAAAACATTTCATACATTGCCAAGAAAAGCTAGTCCTCCTGACCACCACCCCAGACCTCATTTATCTATCTTCTTGAGTGGTAAAATGCGCTCCATAAGCCTCTAAAACTTGTTAACGTACTTTTGAATGCTTACATGTGTTTTTATGCATAAAGTGTCTCTTGTAAATGAGGGCAAGTGTTATATAATATTCAGACTTTTATTACTGAACAGCTTGTTTTTGACATTGATTCTTTAGATATATATAAATTTAGCTAAAGATGTTTAATTTTTAAGCACCCAAATTTAGTAGTCTGGAATGTCTTATCTGTAATAGACTTTCTTCCTGTCAAAGTATAAAATTATCCGAGTTTCTTCTTTTTTTCCCTATTTTTTGTTCTCATTTAAAATTTTGATGTGAATCATTTGAAATTCATTTGAGGGTTAGCAGTAATGTAGGTAGGGAACTGATGTCATTTTCTCCTCCAAAGTGCTGGCTGGTTTGCCTCCAGCTCATTCATAGTTCTTCATGTGCTTACCAATTGAAAACATTGCCTTTGTCAAGTATACAGTATCCAAGTACATATGATCAGTCTCTGAGATTTTTCTATGTGGTTTTTCCTGTCCCTATACTGTTTTTGGTAAGTATAGCTCATTCTTCCACATACTTCCCTTGCTGTGCTAGTTATGCTTTAAATGAGCTTTAGAATTGTTTTATCGTGTTCCTAAAAGAAAATCTCATTTTTATTACAATTTCACTGAATTTATAACTATGATTAAGGGAATTTTTCATACTTTTAATTTGTTCTCCATACACATATTCATTTATTTGCATGTTCTTTCATGCCCCTTTGGTAAAATTTTATAGCTTCCTTCATATAAGTTCAGTAAATTTCTTCCCAAGCTCATGTATAAAAATTTTTGGTTGCAGTTGAGTGTAAAATCTTACCTTTCATTATATTTTCATATTTTCTGTCTTGGTAATATATGTATATTATTTAACTTTATCAAACACTCCAGTTGTTTCCGGCAGTTTTTAGTTGATTATCATAGGTTGTATAGGTTTGCCATCCATATATCTTCTTTGGTAAATAGTGTTATTTCAAATCAGTGGTTCGCATCTGGGGCAGTTTTGCTTCCCATGGGACCAGTGGCAGCATCTTGAGACCTTTTAGGTTGTCACTGCTAGGGTGTTGACCTCTACTGGGCAAGACTAGAGAGGCTGCTAAACACCCTGCACGTACAACTCAGCCTTCAGTGTGTGATCAGTATCCAACCCAAACTGTCTGTAAATACCAAACCAGAAAAAAACCATGGTTCAAATCTTTGGCCTATTTTTTTATTGGATTTTTGGTCTTGATATTAGTGAGCTATGGGAGCTTCGTATGTATATTCTAGATATGCGTCCCCTTTTTGGATATCTGTTTTGCAAATACCGTCCTGTCTGTGTCTACCTTTTCATTTCCTTAGCAGTCTCTGATGAAGATAAAAAGTTTCACATTTTAGTGAAATCAAATTTAGGGGCACCTGGGTGGCTCAGTCAGTTAAGTGTCCAACTTCAGCTCAGGTCATGATCTCACAGTTCATGGGTTCGAGCCCCGTGTCGGGCTCTGTGCTGACAGCTCAGAGCCTGGGGCCTGCTTCAGATTCTGTGTCTCCCTCTCTCTCTGCCCCTCTCCTGCTTTTGCTCTGTCTCTCAAAAATAAATAAACATTTTTAAAAAGAAACCATATACATTGATTTTTATTTTATAATTCATGCTTTTTGTATCTTATTCAAGAAATCTTTGTCTAACCCAAGGTCAGTAAAATGTTTTCTTGCATTATTGTCTAAGTTTCATAGATTTTGCTCTTATATTTAGATCCATGATTCATCTTGAGTTAATTTTTGTAAATGATGAGTTAAGGCTTGAGGTTCATATTTTTGCAAATGGTTGTCCTATGTTTCTAACATCATGTATTGAAATCCCCCCCCCCCCACCAAGTGGATTGCCTTGAAATCTTTGTCAAAATCAATTGTTCATATATGTGTGGGGTTGTTTCTGGACTCCCCATTCTGTTCCGCTGATCTCTATGAGTAACTGTCTCCTGTTACTATAGTGTCTCGGTTATTCTAGCTTTATAATTAGTCTTAGAATCAGGTTGTGTAAATACTCTAACTTTGATCTTTTTAACAGTATTGAATCTTCTGGCCCAAGAACACCGAATAATTCTCCATTTGTTTAGGACCTAATTTCTCTCAGCAATGTTTTATAATTTTTGTTGACATCTCCTGTAATCTTTTATCAGATTTATCACTATTTTTCTTCAAGTTATGTTAAATAATAACATGTTTTGAAGTTTTAATATTAGTACTATATTAGCTTACATCAAAAAAGGATTTTTTTCCTGTCTTTTCTCTTTTTTTTAAGATTTAGAGTAACAAATGGAGATGTTGTGCATAAAATGCTTTCCTCCTTAACTCTTAGTCAAATGCTATGCATCCATTTGAGATTCTACAGGGGAAGGACCTTTCCTCCACCCTCCTAGGTTCTGTGGCAGGAGCCTGAGAATTAAAATGACAGAAGACAGATGAACAAGAAAAAAGCATACAGATTTTAGGTGATATCAGTTTTTTATGTGCACATGGAGCTTTCCTATAAAAAAAAATGAAGACCCAAAGACATACGTAGGCCTGAGAGTCTATATACTATTTTAACAAAGAACAATAAATTGTGGAGGCTTGTCAAGACGAAGGGAAAAGGCGTTTGGGCTAAGGGCAGTAAATTGTGGGAGAGTGACTAGGAAATATATGGAGGGAAACTAGTGGAAGAAAAGGGTTATTTTATTAGGTCTGTTTATACAGATTTGTCTTGGCATCAACTCCTTGGCTCCAGTAGTAGGAATGTTCTCTTCGCGGTGCAGGGAGAGCCCCTGACTCATGGGAAATGTACGCCCTGCTCTCAGGTCCAAAGCCGGAGGTCAGAGAGCCCTTCCTGCACCTGCTAGTTCTTAAGTACCTTCGGCTCAAAATAATCCTTGTGCCAGAGTGGCCTGTTTTGGGTGACATGTTCTGATTCCCTTCAAGTTGTGGCTCTTTTCCATGTCTCTAGATGCAGTTTTCCTACAAAATGCCAACTTGGTAAATGTTAGAGCAATTATTCTCTCTTCAGTTAATTTGATAAACACTAACTTCCACTCGTCTTTATTTATTTATATTGGGCTATTACCGAATTTAATTAAATCTCTTATGAAATTGACCTTATTTTACCTTCTACGTTTCATGCATCTTGAGGCTTCTCCTGATAGCACATGGCACGATGCCTTACACACCTCATGCATAGGGCATGGAACTCGGTCACTGACGCTTGAGTGCCGAAAGACCGCTTTCCGTAAGAAACCTTAAAATAGAATTATTTCACTGAGGTAGGATATTTTAGGATAAACACTGCTTATAGGATATTTTAGGATATTTTAGGATAAACATTGCTTATAATGTTCTTGGCTAGCTTATTGACGATCTGACAATTCACTGACAATTAGTTATTAAATCACTGTTTCTCTAAAATACATGTCTGACAGTCATTTCCTTTGGAGAAACATTAGAAGGATATGGTGAAATAACATCAAAATGATAAATCACGTCAAGACTAGTAACATTCTTTTTCAACAGACTGAATATAAAGGTGCCTGGAATTTATTTTCTGCGGCTTTAAACTCGTACCAGGTGTGATGAAACATAAAAGCTGTGCATCTCAGTCACTTCACATAGATATGGTACTTACCCTAAAATGGACTCTTGCAATTAAAGTTCTGGTGTGCTTTATACCAGAAAGAATGTTGCTGCTAGTGGGGGAAGGCACTAGAATCCTACTGAGGAACAAAAAACTTAGACGCAGAGGAACCATCTTGACAAAGAAAACCTGTACATACTCGTTTTAACACTCAGATAATAGAGCATTTTAAATTAAGAGCCAGAAAGTGAGCGTGACAGTTAAGCTGGCCAGACCAACCTCCAGGAAAGCCTGCACTCACTGGGGGCTTCTCCCGTTGGACACCATCATCCACCAGTGGGCACACGCTGAGCGGTGACTGGGATACAGGTATTTGTAGGTCTGGACCTAGATGCAGGTGTACAGAAGGATGTACACATATGTGCCCATCTTAACAAAGTTTATACTAGGGAAATCAGTCAAAGATTGAGGGCAAAATTTAAGTAGGGGGGAAAAAAAGAATAGAAAGTTACAATGGACCATCCCCGTAAGAGCATCAGGTTTTGTTTGTTTGTTTGTTTGTTTGTTTTTGTTTTTATCAGTTGCTGATGAAGCCATCTAGCTCCTTCCCCGCCAGTTGGACTGGACTCCCTTGCCAGGAGCAGGCAGAGGTAGCACTTGAGAGGGAGTCCTCGGGTGGCCTAAGAAATGGTACTTAGTGCCTGAGGAAGACTTTGGCTTCTAGTGTAAAAATGCTGGTCAAACTAACAACTGCACCAAAAGACTACAAGTTTGTCTCCCCAGAGCAGGAGAAACTCAGTTGGCCTGACTAACTGAAGTTGCTGGTATTAATAAGGAACAGGAAAAAGTAGTGGTATTTCACATCTGAAAATAATTCATTGATTCATCAGCACTCTGAAAAGCCTTTCAATAAACAAAGTATATTATTAGAGATGGTGCTTTATCACAGCCAGAAAGACTTGACATACCTTTTATTCTCCACTTCTTATGATGTTATATATTATATTCTAAAGCAGGCCTTAAATAATGATTTTTAAAATAAGCTCATTTAGAAATTATGCTGGTGACATAGTAATGTTTTATAGGTTAGACTTTTCTTCTCCCCCTCTTCATCAAAAAGTACAAACTCTTACAGTGCTACACGGATGAAGAATTGGTTGGTACCAGCCTCACGGCTGCTGTCTGAAGTAAAGGCAGGGCATGTGGAGAACTCAACAGCCCATCCCAAGTCCTCGGTAATAAGCGTTTCATCAGCAGAGGATGAATTGTGAGTGGATCACACAACAGTGGAACACTACCTTTGTGTCTTACTAGCACTGTTCTAGAGGATGATCGATATTTGCGGAGCTTTGGGGCTCAGTGAAACATCTTTTTAGGTAATAGTTTTAAAAGTCACTTTTGGGTTTCACTCCTACATCACAAAATAAATATTCTGAACCAGTCTTCTTACAAGTAGCTTAGATTATTTTTCTTCAAGGGCATTTATGGCATCCTTTTATTTTAGTTGACATTTTTCTGCCTGTTCTTACTGACTTTACATACTCTTAGCTTATTCTCATCCCTTTAGCCATTTGCCTCATATTCTCTACCAAGTTGTAGCTGTTGTCCACGTCTGTAAACTTATGGGCCTGTTTTCCAGATTATTTGTGAAGTAAACAAACATCCTGACAATCAACCATTCATACCTTTTGCTGGGAGAACTGATCCCTTCTCTCTTCTAATGGAAGACCCAAGCTAATTTCCTGTTGAAGACCAAAGTCTTTATCCCGTCCCAAAGACACCAAACCCTACTCCCACCCAATTCTAGGAAGACCCAAGCTAATTTCCTGTTGAAGACCAAAGTCTTTATCCCGACTGCACGCCAAACCCTACTCCTACCCAATTCTATGGTGAACCCAGAATGTTGTGGCCAACCAAAACGGAACAGCGAAAAACACTTCTTTGTAGAACCTTCACAACGGTCTTAAAAAAACCACCACACACACACATACACATATGTGGGTTTAACTGCTTCTCTCCTTACATTTCCTTTTCCGAGCCCTCAAAGAACTCAAGAATTTTAGTCAGGTATTTCTGTTTTGAGTCTGATTTATGAACTCTTCCTTGTCTGGCCAGGTGCCGGCCATATTCCACAATTCATAATCTGTCAACAGGAGTAATGGCCCATTTCCAAAGGTGAAGCGTAACATTTCTTTCTGCATGCATCCGATAAACAGATTGTGTGGCTGCTCAGTGATCTATCTGGAGTGGGCTGAAGAGCACATTAACCTTTCGGTACACCCCCATTTTCACTGTGGTTCTTTTCTTTTATGCTCTTCATTTTTCTTCATAAAAGGCGGACCTGATGAATAACACAACATCCAATCACTAGGGAGCAGATTGCCCGAAATCTGGAAGGTGAGTGGGCCGTGGTACCCAGTAAATTTCAAAGCATCTCAACCTTCAAACCTTTGCATAAAATGCCATTCGATGGGTATAAAGTTTCAGTTACGCAAGATGAGGAAGTTCTAGAGATCTGCTGTACGTCGTGCCTAGGGTTACGCACTGTGCATTTAAAATTAACAGTACTGCATTGTGCATTTAAAACTTTGTTAAGAGGACAGGTCTCATGTTAAGTGTTCTTGGCACAATAAAAAGGAAGGAAGAAAAGAAAGCCATTGAGATTAAGAGGAGAATTTGGTTCAGTTTTGTTCTGGTTTGATTCCTCCACAGTGTGAGCTTCTTCTGTAACACTTGATGGGGAGGAATCCCGGGGCTCTTTTCTTGTCTCTGTTTCTAACACTAGACTATAGATGGGCCTTTGCATTCTAGAATTTAGGAGGCTGACATCTTCAGGAAGAACGTCTAAAATAGATAAGCTTCAAGTGCTAGGCCCCATTTGTTTCATTGCCATGAATTCTTTGTGTATACTTGTGGGGTAGCTCTGCAGAGATAGAAAATTTCTGTTTTTCCAGGTTGGGACAGGACTGTAGGAGACAGTCAGTACACTGGCTGGTGTAGGCCAATCTAGCCAGCGGAGCAGGAGCACAGATATGTAGACGATCTTGAACGGATGCATGATAGGAGGGGCACTCAAAAATCATCAGGCACAAATGCTAAGATAATTCACTTTCCAGGCAATACAGGGACTCTAGATTCTATAAGGTTGATGTAAACTTACTCAAATTAATCATCTACATCTGTGTGTGTGTGTGTGTGTGTGTGTGTATAGTGTGTGTTTCGCACTGGAGTGAAAGTCAAGCTTCAGAATGTTAAGAAGGAAATAAGTGAATTAAAGGGAGCAAGGGTATAGAATCCATTCCAGGAATGGGGTAACCAGAGAAAGCAAAATGAGATAGTTTGATCCCTAAAGAAGATATCAGTGACCGAATTGGTGACCAGAAGGTTTTTTTTTAATTTTTATTTTTTTTTTAGGTTTGTCTATTTATTTTTGAGAGAGACGCAGAGTGAGCAGGGGAGGGGCAGAGACAGAGGGACAGAAAAAATCGCAAGCAGGCTCTGCACTGTTGGCACAGAGCCCGAGGTGGAGCTCAAACTCACAGACTGTAAGATCGAGACCGAAGCTGAAACCAAGAGTCAGACGCTCAACCGACTGAGCCACCCAGGCGCCCCGATTTTATTTTTAATAATGAACCTTGGATTTCAAGAAGGAAGGAAGGAAGGAAAGGAAATGGGGGGAGAAGAGAGAATAATGGCATGTGAAAAGGAGGGGCTAATTTTTAAAAGAGTGGCCTACCTCAGTACTTCTTACTCTTTACTGTGTCTTGTTAAAATGCAGACTTTCATTCTTCGGTCTGAGGGGAGGCGGGGGATTCTGCTTTTCTAATGAGAACCCAAGTGATGCTGTGTTCTAGGCACTCAGGATCTAGCTGGGAGACCGCGTCAACACATACGAAACTAGTCATGATTGTTTGGGTCCCTCTCTATAAAAGTGCAAAGAACACAAATAAGTGCTAAATAAATAGCAAGATACTTACCAATAAGTGCAATTAGCAGCTCTCAGACTTTGAGGCTGCCGCATAGCCTGAGTTATAAGGAGATCGCTCATTAGACAGGAAAAAACGGTGTCATTTAGTTCGTGTGAATAAATGCATTGACAAATTAAAATAAAAAACTTAAGTAACTGAGAAAATATAAACAGAAAATAAGTCAGAACCATCAAGGGTTATTATTATAGTTTCAGTTAAAAAACTGTTTAGATATCTGACATTTTTATACATGCTCACAACTCTGCTGATACATAGTAAAGAAAGTAAGGTCTTGTTCATTATGTGCACATTTGTTGCATCCCTTAAAAAATCTGAACACGCGTCCTAGCTTGTGTTTTGATCTTTGCACTTCTGTGGGAAAGGAAAGAAGGCATGTGGCTTTGTACTGCACTGATTCTGTATCCCTCTGTATTCTGCACATATTTGGCTTTTCTTTGCTTAAGAGGCAGAAAGTAGCTCTTATGTTTTAAAGATAACTTGAGAATGACCTGATGAGGAAGTTAAATGTCTCTTTGTGAAATAGAAACCTAAATCTTCTTAGATTAAAAGAAACATAAAAAGATGATAAATTTATTAATCAGGTTTTTCAACATGGATCCTTGAACCTACCAGCACAATGTAATAAAATATTACACGCTTATCACAACCTGTATTGTTTGATCTTTTTCATTTTTTGACAGAGAAGCAGAGGGCCTTAAACTCTACATTTACTTTTCACTGCAGACAAAATTATTATAATAATTTTTATCATTATAGATCGGGGATACAGACGTCAGCAGTAGAATGATCTACGCATGGAAATTGCCTGTGTGTTTCTTTACAACACTCTTCAAATCTCTAGTTATTTAAAAATAAAAGTTTTTCTTTTTTTTTTTTTAAATTTTTTTTTCAACGTTTATTTATTTTTGGGACAGAGAGAGACAGAGCCTGAACGGGGGAGGGGCAGAGAGAGAGGGAGACACAGAATCGGAAACAGGCTCCAGGCTCCGAGCCATCAGCCCAGAGCCTGACGCGGGGCTCGAACTCACGGACCGCGAGATCGTGACCTGGCTGGAGTCGGACGCTTAACCGACTGCACCACCCAGGCGCCCCTAAAAGTTTTTCTTTAAAGTGAGGGGAAATACACAGAATTAAAATAGGCAACAACCGTACCATACAGGCATTTAAGTTGAGATGGTTAAATGGAGTTCCAAGTGTCCGGAAATTCTTACATTCCCCATGATGAGGGTAAAGTTACTGAAGACTAGAAGACACCATCAGCATAAGCATGTTGAAATTCCTAGCGTAATCACTAAAAGACTAGAAACGGCGTCTAACTTCCAGTCTAGTAGACAGATACCCAGGTAGATACCTAATTAGTTGGTCTCTGCCAGAGAGGAAGGGGGCTGCTGCAGGAGAGCCTCTTGGGGGTGAGACAGCAGACAGAAGACAACAGACGTAAGAAGATACAAAAACGGCAAGAGTTAGGACTTGAAACTAAAACGGAGAAAGCACTTCAGAAAGTCAGATCAACTGAAGGAATTAAAAACGCCGAGGTAATGTTCTTATTCCAATCGAAATTGGGTTCATAATAAGATCAAGGACAGCGTTTGGGGGTTTTAAGTGCATGGAAAACACAGATTTACTCCACTAACAGTGTCTGTTTAACTCAAGGTGACAAGGTAACGGTTACTATCTAGGTATTTATTTAACGTTTATTCATTTTTGAGAGAGACAGAGCATGCCACTCTAAAATATAAAACTCCGTGTTTTTAGTATATTCACCGTGCTATGCAGAACATTTTCATCAGCCAAAAAGAAACCGTGTATCTGTCAGCGTTCAGTCCCAGTACCTCACTCTTCCCTTCTGGCAACCGCTCTCCCACTCTCTGTCTAGAGACAGAGAGTAGATCTGCCCATTCTCGACATTTCATATAAAGAGGATCATACAATGTGTGGCCTTTTGTGTCTGGCTTCTTTCACTTAGCATAAAATGTTTAAGGTTTAATCAATGGTCGCATGTAAGAGTACTCCATTTCTTTTTATGGCTGAGTAATATTCCATTTTGCATGGATATACCACATTTTGGTTACCCATTTATGTTTGTGGACATTTGGGCTGTTTTCACTTTTTGCCTATTACGAATCATGCTGCTGTGAACATCCATGTACAAGATTTTGCGTGAGCTTACGTTTTTCATTCCTCTTGAGTGTGCACCTAGGAGTAGTAGCATTGCTAGATCATATAGTAGTTCCATATTTAATTTTTGAAGAAACTGCCCAACTGCTTTCTTCAGTGGCTGTACCATTTTACATTTCCACCAGCAGTGTGTAAAGGTTCCATTTTTTTCCACATCCTCACCAACATTTTCCTTAAAAAAAAAATAGCCATCATAATGGGTGTCCGTTGGTATCTCACTGTGGTGTTGATTTGCATTCCCAACGATGATGATCAGAGATGTGGAGCATCTTTTCATATGTGTGTTGGCCAGCTGTACATCTTCTTTGGAAAAATACCTATTCACGTCGTTCGCCCTCTTAAAAGTTGTGTTGTCTTTTCTTTTTACTGTTGTGTTCTTTATATATTCTGGTTAATAGACCCTTATCAGATGTAAGATTTTGGAAATACTTTTTTTCCTGGAGGCTGTCTTTTCATGTTCTTGATACTGTCCTTCGAAGAAAAAAGTTTTTAATTTTGACGAAGTCCAATTTATTTTTTCTTTGGCTGCTTGCACTTTTCTATTCTTGTATCAAGCTATTTTTATTGAAATAAGATGCTGTTTTACATTTAACATTCTTGTCTCTCAGTTACTCATAATTTAGATGGTAACCTATATTCATTTCATATGGATTTTGTAGCAGATTGCCATAAACTTAGTGGCTTAAAACAACACAGATTCCTCATTGTACAGGTTTGTAATTCAGAAATCCAAAGTGGGTTTTACTGAGCCCATCGTATCAGCTGACCTATGTTTCCTTCTGGAGAGTCTGGGGAAGAATCTGTGTCTCTGACCTTGGCCCCTTCTGGTGGCCTCCTACATTCCTTGGCTTCTGGCTTTCTTCTTCCATCTTTGAAGCTACCGATGCTAGATCAAGTCTAACAGTATGTCACTTTGACCTCCTCTCTCTTTTCCTCTTTTAAGGGACCCTAGTGACCCTGGGCTCACCTGGATAATCCAAGGTAATCTCTCTATTTAAGGTCAGTGGATTGGAAAGTTTAATTCCGTCTGCAGCCTATACCCACCCTGGCCACGTAATGTGCACAGTCACAGGTTCTGGGGATTCAGGAGATGGACATCTTGGGGCAGCTATTACTCTGTGTATCAGCCCCTTGCTGCTGACCATGCTTTACTGAAGCTAGAGACTGTGGTACATCTGTTGACAGCTAATGAAATTGCAAGTACTCAGAAACTGGCTATAAATAACTTTGCTCTTACCTCTACAACCCTCTTTGGGTTGTGGCACAGCTTATAAGGGCAGAAAGCTTAGTAAGGATGCAGATTGTTGATTCTTAATAAGCCTGTTTTACGATTCCTAAACCAGAAGTTTCTGTTCTTGTAATCCTGGAGGAAAGTAGCTCCAAAATTTGGCATTACGGATAGCAATCTTAAAACTGGCTTTCAAGGAGTGGATCATGTGGGCAGGAGCTTCCTTCAAAGATAGCGTGGTGCAGTAGGGCACGGGCTTTGGAGTTAAGTGGTAGGTCCAGGACCAGGTTTCCTCTCACCTGCTTTGTTAGAGAAGTCCACTGGAATTCGACCGTATCCAAAAAACTCCAAGTAGACTTTTACGAATATGTATGAAACTCTGCTACTGTGTGGTAATATATCTCAAATATCTCTAAAAAGGTAGATTGATACTTTTTTTTAAAAAAAATGAGAAAAATTAGTGCTTAAATTGTCTAAAGCAGTTTAAATACACTTAGCCATACTATTTAGCAACTACTAGTGCCTTTAGGAGCACATGGTAAAGGTCAGCATTTTAGAATCACTTTGCTGGTGTGATGCTAGTGGATGAAAGGGTTCTCTCCACCTGCTGCTGCTGGAAGCCACCACTAAGAGACTGACCGTGAATTCCGTGAGGTCTTCTCTTTGATCAAAAGGAAAAGGAGACGACAGACAGGCCGACCTGTTTACTGCTAAACTTTCCCTTCTGGCCTAAGTACTAATCTATTGCCACATGTAGACGGAGGGGAAAAGACTAATCTGAAGACGAATAGAGTAGCAAGTGGATGCCCGCAGTGATGTCCATAAAAGCTGATTTTTTCTATTTCTGGCTGCATCGAGGTGTCTTTTATCCTGGGATATCTGGATGGTAAAAACTAAGATTATTATTAAAGAGGGCAGTGGGCAATTTAGGAAGCGCCCTGTCTCCCTGTGACAAAAGCTTTGCTGCTAAGCACAGTAATTTATGTTGATAAATTGTAGCTGTCAGAGTGTCCAAAGCACTTCGTGGGGGATATTTCTGACTTTGCATTTCTCATTCATGCGTTCTGATGTATAAACTTCTATTAACAACAACAGAAACACCACAAGTTTCTGCAGATATTCCTAAATTGTCAAAGAGTAAGAATAATAACAATAGATTATTACGGTTTCCTTTTCCCCTCAAAGTTGGTAAGGATGTTAAGGCAGAAAGAAGTGTTACAGAAAGAGAGCATTATTCGAAAGACTTGGGGTTTCCAAGAAAAGAAAACAGAATGTCAGAAAAATGGAAAAAACATTTCCAAAATAGGAAACTACACACATACCAACAAGAAGCATGAAAGGCAGTGGGAAGACACGGTAGATAAACCAGGCAGAAAAAAAAAACAAGCGACGATAAACACAAAGGGCACAAAATCACACAGACTTAAGTTCTATATGTTGACGGTGTCCTGCCTGGTGGAACAAGGGGCAAAAAGTGATAGATAACATTTCCATTCAAGTATGAGCTTGCAAACTTCGATTCCAGTGATCTGCCCCTGGGTGCACTAGCTGTTGGCCCAAACATGCCGTGTTTTATGCTTCCTCAAAACCCCGTGATTTAAAACCCCGTCATTGCTATTGCTTGTGCACCTGCGTCTCAGGTACGATTTGGCCGATCTGAAACGGCCCTGGTTTCATGGCACCTGGTGTGGCGCCACTCGGCCTCTTAGAAGAGATCCGTGGAACATCCAGATGGCCACGCTCCTCATGGCTCTCAGTGGACTTGGTGCTAGCACGTTCTCAGTAGAGTGGCAGACACGCAAGACGGCGAGCGTGCAGAGCCTCTGAAGGCCTGACCTGGCACGCTGTCCCCTCTGTCTGCATACCATCGGCCAAAACAGTCACACAGCCAAGCCCGCGTCAAGGGACCGAGAAGGACAGTCTGCTCTTGGTGAAAGTTCCTGCAGAATTGTACCAAATTCTGGACCTAAGAAAGCCTCTGTGATAGATAGAAAGATGATAGATAGTAAGCCTGGGTGGCTCAGTCGGTTAAGCGTCCGACTTCGGCCCAGGTCATGATCTCAACGGTTTGTAGGAGCCTGGAGGCTGGAGCCTGGAGCCTGCTTCGGATTCTGCGTCTCCCTTTCTATCTGCCCCTCCCCTGCCCATGCTCTGTCTCAAAAATAAACATTAAAAAGGTTTTTTAAAATAATATAGGTTGGGGCGCCTGGGTGGCGCAGTCGGTTAAGCGTCCGACTTCAGCCAGGTCACGATCTCGCGGTCCGTGAGTTCGAGCCCCGCGTCGGGCTCTGGGCTGACCACTCAGAGCCTGGAGCCTGTTTCCGATTCTGTGTCTCCCTCTCTCTCTGCCCCTCGCCCGTTCATGCTCTGTCTCTCTCTGTCCCAAAAATAAATAAACGTTGAAAAAAAATTTAAAAAAAAAAAATAAAATAATATAGGTAAATTTATAATGTCATTAAGTGAACGTTTTGAAGACAAAAGGCTTTTGTTTTTCAATACCTCGTGTATCAACAGTCTTAACGTATGACACGGATACAGCTTTTGGCTTTCACCTCTCCGTCCCCTAATTGTTCTACTCAAGAAATGATCAAGTTGTAGAAACCTCTTCACTGTCGGTACTTTGTTTTTAATTGATCAGCTTTCACTTATAGCTGTAGGTATTTGAAAACATTTTTTGCAGAAAACAGTTGTTGGAGAAACGAATGAATGCAGCTACCTTGGCCACAAGAATGGAGATCAGTGCTCTGCTAATCATGAGCTCCCGGACTGAGCCATTAAACACTACTAGCTAGACATTCTCAAGCATCATTTTCTCATGTGGGCACTTGACTACATCAGTCAACATAAATAGTTCATGCTTTCAGAAGAATCATTTAAAGCCTCAGCTTTTTGCTAACAAAGGATGAATAGTTATCATCTTAGCAGAGCAACAGTGTATTTGGGTTTGATGCAGAAGTACTTTATTCCAGCTCCTACTTTGGTATGTTCTATCATAGTTGTCAGATATTCCTAAAATACTGCTTTCATCCAATCAGCCCTTATAAAAATTTACACAGTGGTTCCCTATTGCTTAATACTCTGGAATTAAAATCTTTCTTCATCAGGTTCTCTCTAGGCCCATAAATGTGTCTCTCAGAAGACAATATCACTTTGCCAAATCATAAATATTAGCGGTGACATTGAGTGTATGTGGTGGAATACTACTTAAATAGGGAAGAGCTTACAGACCATCTCTTCACCCTATATTTGCACACCCAAGAATACACATTTTGCACCAAAAGCACAGTGAGTGGTGCATTGTGGATTGTAATTGCTTTAAGGTGAGTAGTAGGTTTTAGGGAACGACTAGAACAGCCAAAGGCAGGACAAATGTTGTGGCTATTAAATAGAGGATAGCCAGATACATAGAGAAACTTGAGTAGGCCACAGTTTCTTGTCCTAAGCTTTGGTGGTAATTCTCAAATTCAAAAGTGGATTCAGAATGTGTCACCTGTAATTACACAGGGTTATATTCTCATCTAGAATAAGTCATGAGGGCTGGATAGGACAAAGGACTTTGTGGCTTCTAATGTTTATGATTATAACATTAGAAGGTGGTATGATTAATGATTCTTTAAATTAAATGTCACTAATTTGGATTGTGTGATTACTCATCAACCCTTTTATTATCTAAAGAGAAAGAATTTGCATAGCAGAGTAAACAATGGGTCATTTAAACTATTTGGAGAAACAAACCATTTTCAAGTATTTTAGGGTACATTTACTTTCTTAAATGAATTCATTTATAATTATTCTAATTCATCCATCATACCTTTCTGCAACTCCACCTACCACAAATTGGTCCTGGCTAATTTGGCTTTGTTTTTAAATCTTAAACTAAATATTTATCTCTGACTAAATACATCCTTAGAACTTCGTAATTAGGAATATTTTGCACAAAATTAGGAATATTGTGGCCTACGCATGCAACCTTAATTCTCTATTTTGACTCCTTAGACTCCTTTTTCTGAGCTGATTTGGTTGTGCTTGTCAAGACACTCTAAAGCAGTCTGCTCACATGGCCACACGCTATCACATTTGCTCAACTGAAACATGTCTGACAGCCATACCAAGACGATGGAGGTTTGGTTCCCCCGGCCTTGGATTCATCTCCCCTTCTCCCATTAAAGCTCTTCTGGATGCAGGTCTTAAAAATGGGAGATGAGAGAGATGAAATGTGGCTTAGAAAGGGAATAGGGTTGGTTGGCTGTGGGTTTGCATTATTTTGTGATTCATTTTAATGCCCTTCTAGACAAACCCACAACCTCAACAAGCTATTCAAGGCTGGAGGTGGTAGTTGCTAACTTCTGGTTCTTTCATGACCAGTGGGAGAAATATAATCTCTTAAGAATACGGAGTCCTAAAGCCCCAGAGGATATGCTTTGTTTAGCAGCCATCGGCCCAGAAAATACCCATGACTATGGAAGATAAACAGCCACCTCCCTTCTAAGTTTGTCCAGAAATAAAGACCTTAGGATATTTTTTGCCATTGCCCTGTGGTCAGTGTCTCTACCCAAGCAGGTGGTCTTTGTTTTCATCTGTTTATTGCTGTGCCGACTTTTGTAATTGAGAGACAGGTGAGATCGTGTGCAGTACAATTGATACTCAGACATGACAGACAGCCCTCCATCAGGGGCACCGCAGTGACATCCGACAAATTACCAGTCACGTGCACTGAAAAAGGAAAGTTAGCGTTCCACCAGAATGATTTTTCCTCTCCTATAATAAAAAAGAGACTTCCAGAATTGTATCTAGCCTAAATTTTAAGTCCTAGTGTTTTTTCAGTTATTTTTTTTTTTTACAGAAAATACATCAAGTAGATCAAATTAGGATGACGTAAGAGCAACTACATGCATAAAATTCTGTCCTTTTCCCCAGTTGAGTTATATTAGCGTTTGCAAGAGGAGGCGGTGGAACTTGAGGTGTGTTGTCCTTGTCATCAGACTGTGAAAAAGGCTAATAAAATATCACATCTGCAATCAGGGTGACCACAGTTTAGGGGAAGAGAAAAGACCTAAATATACACTTAAAAACATGAAGATAATACAACGTAGCATACATGATTTTTTTTTTAATTTTTTCAATGTTTAATTTTGAGAGAGAGAGACAGAGCGTGAGTGGGGGGAGGAACAGAGAGAGAGGGAGACACAGAATCCAAAGCAGGCTTCAGGCTCCGAGCTGTCAGTGCAGAGCCCGATGTGGGGCTCAAACCCTCAAACAGACAATGACCTGAGCTGAAGTTGGACCCTTAACCAACTGAGCCACCCAGGCACCCCTAAAGTAGCATACATAATTTTAAAGAGGATCAATGTTTCAACATACTCTGTGTCTCAGTTTGGGCTGCTGTAACAAAATACTATGGATAAGTGGCCTATAAACAAGTATTTCTCAGAGTTCTGGAAGCTGGGATGGCCAAGATCAAGGTACTGGCAGATTTGGTTTCTAGTGAGGACCCATTTCCTGGTTCACAGAAGCTAGTCTTCTTGCTGTGTCCTCAGATGGTCAGAAGGCTGAGGGAGCTCTTTAGGGTCTTTTTTTAAAAAAAATTAAAATTTTTTTTTAATGTTTATTTATTTTTGAGACAGAGAGAGACAGAGCACGAGCAGGGGAGGAGCAGAGAGAGAGGGAGACACAGAACCCGAAACAGGCTCCAGGCTCCGAGCTGTCAGTGCAGAGCCAGATGCAGGGCTCGAACTCACAAACCATGAGATCATGACCTGAGCCAAAGCTGGACGCTCAACCGACTGAGCCGCCCAGGCACCCCTTCTAGGGTCTCTTTTGTTAAGGGTACGAATCCCATTCGTGAGGGCTGCATGAATGACTAGTGCCTCTTATGGCCTAATCACTTCCCAAACCTCAACCCCCTAAAACATCACCTTGGGGGTTAGGATCTTGATATTAACTTTGGGGGTACACAGTCTATAGCACTCGGTGTCAAACAGCCTTGGGGAAGGGGACAGCAGGGATTCCCCCCTGCCCCCGTCATCCTACAAAAGCAGAATACAAGGAAAAAGAGACAGAAATAGAAAATTTGAACGTCACAATTTCCCCATAATCTTCTAACACACTATTAACATTTTGGGGTTTGCTTTAGTCTTTTTACTGTGTTAGATTTTTTAATTAGAAAAGAACTTCTGGAATTAAGCTTTTGTACTTTAAGGCTGTGTTAGATTTTGTTTTGCTTGTGTTTTGTTGTGTTTTTAAGCAACATACTTAACAACTAGTGAAGGTTTTTATTTTTCTTTTGAGAGAGAGAGCGCGCGCATATGAGCAGGGGAGGGGCAGAGAGAGAGGGAGAGAATCCCAAGCAGGGTCTGTGCTGTCAGTGCAGTGCCTGACGCGGAGCTCGAACCCACGAATCCGTGAGAGCATGACCTGAGTCAAAATCAAGAGTTGGATATTTAACCGACTGAGCCACCCAGATGCCCCTCAAGTACTGGCTATGCATCTACTCTTTGCAAACATATTAAGTGCTGAGGATGAACCGCATGTCTGCACCTCAGAAAACTTAGACTGCAGGAGACCATGCTGCTGACTGATACTGATTTCATTCTACTCAGCCCCCAGCACTGTCACCAACTCCTGGGACTATCACCAGTTAAGCTTTTCCTGTCCAGGATGTTTGTTTTCTTATATGTGGCTTTACATTTTCCAGTTAAACATACTCCTTTGCTTTTGTTTGTTTTTTATAGAACAGCTTTAGCAAGATATAATTCACACACCATAAAGTCTATAATCTTCCCACTGCTTCTGGCTTGTACAAGCTTTAACTTACCAGGATCATCGTGGATCTTGACTCTTTTAAGTTTACCTCTCTGAGTATTTTGTCATCTACAGATCAATCTCACTGGCTTTATTCCAAGGCGATGATACATAGTTGAACAGGACAGCAGCAAGGACAGAATCCTGTATCATTCAGGGCCTTCCCGGGGAGCCCATAATCAGTGCTCTTTGAGAAAGATACTGAACACATCTGAATTAATCTGTCTGTGTAATCCTTAGCCCATGTTGCCCTGTGTTATTCTCGACAGTATACAAAAATAAAACTATGGTCTCTGAAAGGGAACCATTTGTCAGGAGTCACTGTTGGACATTGTTTTCAAAGACCTGAGTCCAGCGATGGATTCTGATAACCTCCCAAGCCTGGAGCCGCCTTCCCGCAGACAGCACAGATGACCGTGCCCTCGTGCAGACAGTGAAAGAAAGTATCAGTTGAGTAGCTGAGGCTGCATCACCCTCTCCAAGCAGAAATCAGTCTTTTTATTTTCCCCTTTGCTCCCAACATAGCTTTCAGGGCCCCTTGTGTTACTGAATTTAGCACCTTTTGGTTTTGTGATCTTCCAGATCTTTAGCTTTTCTGTCTTCCCGTCTTTAAAAATATCCACTGAAATAGGTGTCTTCCTCAGAGCTATGACTTCCTCGGAGCTATCTGGGTGGCTCCTTCAATTAAGCATCTGGCTCTTGATTTCAGCTCAGGTCAAGATCTTGTGGTTCATGGGATTCAGCTCCGCTGAGCTTGGAGCCTGCTTGGGATTCATTCATTCTCTCTCTCTCTCTCTCTCTCTCTCTCTCTCTCTCCCCCCCCCCCTCTGCCCCTCCCCTACACATGCACACTGCTCTCTCTCTCAAAATAAATAAATAAACATTAAAAAAAAAACCCAATATTTAGTCTGTGATGATAAAAGAATCCTGCTGTTTGGGAGGTACTTTGCTGTCAGAAGACAGGACCTAATCCATAAGCAGTGCTCTCAGCCAGCTTTCATGAGAATTTCAGAACATCTGCGTGGCGTCAGTATGGCATCCAGAAAGCTATCGCATCCGTCCATGGTACCTGCCTTTGGCAGCTCGTTTGGGTGATGTTTTCCTTTCCCCTCTACTTTGGAGGTTAAACTCCTTTTATCTAATTTATAGGCTTCTTGCCAAATTTTTGCCTGTACTGCATTTCTGGCCAGAAATCCATTCTTTGTTTAAAGTCGGCACCTAGTGAACTGTTTGCTTCCTATGGGTTTTTTTTTCCCCCCCTCTTGGTATAATTTTCTTTCCTTAAGGGCAACATCATTAAAGTAACACAGTGTCTGTAACAGGATGTATCCTGTCATATCTCCTTGCTCTTATACTAAGGAAAAACATCTCCCAGTTGGTAAGCAATTCTTTATAGAACTTCTTGGCAAACTGGCAACTGTCTTTTGGGATTTTTTCGTAAGCATTTAACAATATTTAGACAGAATGACAGATACTAATGCTTTATTTTAGTAGGCGTTTTTGAGGAGCTCAGACAATTACATGAGCACTGTTACACAGTGTGGTGTAAACACAGTATCTCGCTCTAATTTTCTCCCTTGGCTCAGTTCCTGAAACGTGAAGGGAGTTCCTTTCCTTATCATTTGTGTTAACGACCTATTGTTCCTCCAGCTGTCTTTATCCTCTCTATCCGCCATAAATTGATTCCAGTGGGAGGGAAGGCAAGATAGTAAATCAGTAAATCTATGCTCTTACGTCCTCTTTTGTTTTGCTCAACTCTGTAATTACACTTCATTTTCCTACAGTAGCGCATTTTCAAAGTTAAATCTCATGAACTTCAGTATTTAAACATGTTCAATAATAGGAAAGACTTAACCGCTCTCCCCCTCGGTTCACGCCTACCAACCGATATTTGCCATAATGAGATAAAGGTAAATATTGTTCTCAAAAATATAACTACAGCTACCCAATACCACCGCCTGTAGTTTTGCCTTTTTAGAAATGAGTGAGTGCATATTTAGGAGAAAGGAAAAATACAGAGGTTTCTCTTGTTCTTTTCTAAAATCAGTGTGACCAGGTAAAGGCCTCTGGAGGCTTCGAGGTCATGGAGGATGCCCTGCTTGCCTTTGAACCCTAGCAAGCCCCACCTCTCAGCAGATACAGTTATCACAGCATCATTGTTCTGACCTCTCTGGACACATTTAATTTGTCAGAATTTATGGAGTATATTCCATGGATAAGGCATGGTTTGGAGTGGCAGAAAAATAATAGTCAACATATAATGAGCTTTTTCCTGCATGCAGCGGGAAATGTACAAAAAATCTGGGTTTTTCAAGGTATTTTCCTGTCTACTGCCATTGTTATCTCGGAGGGAGAAAGCAAGGATGAACCATGGGGAGGAACACGAGCATTAGATGTGCATTCTGCACGGACAGATTTAACTTCTGTGAGCCCTCATCTCCAAAATAGTAAGAAGACCGACGTTTATCTGGTTGTTATGAGGATGAGAAGAGAGGATTCAGGTAAAGCTAATGCCAGACCACAGTTCAACAACGCAGGGCTGTTTTCAGAGCGAAAAAATCAAGAAAGAGGAGTCTGTACCACACATCCGTCACAGTAGCAGGCCCCGACAATACACTTTGTCTTTAGGACAAAGTCATCGGTAATCTTAGCACAGTTTCAGTGGATTAACTGGGGTGTGGAACCTGCCATTGTAGACTGGGTGGGAACTGAAGGGCAGGTAAGTAATTTGTGTTGGGGTTCTACCAAAGTGGTGAAGAGAGACACGATGATGGGTGACGGAGTTTGTGATGGTAGAGACTTGAACGCGTGGGAGTGCTCTCAGGAAGAAAGAGATGGGAAGTGCTGGAAGAAACAGAGAGTGGCAAACTCTGGTCAAAGCTGTGGGAAGGTGCGGGGCGACGGGATCCGCAGCCCCGGACCGGGAAGTGTTTCTTTTTCTGTCGTGACTGGATGAAAAGGAGGAACTGCATGGATGAAACTATTGATGTTCGGAGTGAATACTGACAAGATGCTGAAGCAGTTGTTTTGGGCTGCTTTTTCCCCCGAGAGGTTGGGGTAGAGTCATAGGCCCAGAGTAGATTAGTATAGTATTAAGTAAGTGTCAGGTTTATGGACATGTAAGGCATCGTAGATACGTGGACATTTTTAAATGGTAGCTATCAAGAACTTAATAACTAACCAAAGAAACACAGAAAGATTGCTTCAGTTGAGAATCCAGTTGAAGTTGAGAGCTTTCTCTGTGTCCTTTTTAATTCTCACTGTGGAAATAAATGAACACCAACCAAACGAGAATAAGCAGACTGTTCAGAGTCACTTGCAGAGTGACTCATTTTGGCCCAGACACAAAGGCAGATGAGGAATTGGAAAACATTAGATGAGAAAAATGGAAGACTTCAGGTCTGCCCTGATCGCAGAGTCTGTATGGAGAATCTGGAGGCGGGCTGACTACCGGAGGGGCGGCCCATGTGTGGTTGGTGAGAGGAGCATGTTTGGCTCTTTCTTTGCTTGGTCTTAAAGTTAGAAACCGAGACAAAAATTAGGGAGGCTATCAGTTATTAATCGGGCCCTGCCCGTTTGGGGCCAGTTATCACTGAGTTATTGTTCGGCTTCCTGGATTGTTCATGGAAATAGCACTCCGACTTCCTACAAGCCTGCTGTATAGCAGGCTGGCCCCCTGGGCTGGTTTCTGCAGCTTGTGGGTCAGACTTCTGTTTTATATATGGTCTGACCGTTGACTGTGTGTGTATTCAGTCTCTTACCCACTTTATTATTATGAAAGTTAGAATGATCTTCTATTTGGAACCTATTGTTCCTCTCGTTAAAAGAATGTAGGACCGGAGAGAATAGTGGAGGTAAGGGAATTTGTAGGAATACATTTCGGGAATGAAAATGGAAGTGTACACTGTAATGTAAAGAAATTACTTTTTAAACTGCATCACATGGGGTGCCTGGTGGCTCAGTCGGTTAAGCTCAAGTCATGATCTCCAGGTTCGTGAGTTCGAGCCCCACGTCAGGCTCTGAGCTGTTAGCACAGCTCAGAGCCTGGAACCTGCTTCAGATTCTGTGTCTCCCTCTCTCTCTCTGCCTCTCCTCCACTCACTCACACTCTCTCTCTCTCTCTCTTTCTCTTTGTCAAAAACAAATAAACATTAAAAAAAAGTAAACTGTATGACGTCATTTTCAACCTCCCAGAAGGTAAACCCAAGCTGTGGAAGCTGAGCACCAGCGGGGCCTCTCTGACCAGTGGATCGGGACCTAAGACACAAACTGCCTATTTTACACCCTTAACACTGAGGCCCAGACAGGATAAAGGACTTGCGTGGGCTCTCACAGCAACCTCAGGCTGGACGTCACCCCAGTGTACTTCCGTTTTCATTGATCGGAGAACCAGCCATTATGTCAAGCACACTGCAAATTTCCTTTTCAAATCTAGAATCACAAAGTTCAAATCATGCAGGACATTGACCCAGACATTCCATTAATTACTCCATGGAACTATCTAGAAACATAATAAACCTATTACGAATACCTATTATTCATATTGGCTGTTTTAGCTTAAGAGAAGTTAAGGAGAATTTAAACTTATGAATGTATTAACTGTAGGGCATGATAAACATTATGATTAATGGTATGTCACTGTGTGCATACTTTTAGGATTATTGTTTCTATCCCAGAAATTTCCTTGTTCCTAAAAGATATTTGAGGGGCAGTTTCCCTGATAAGAGAAACAAGGGTGTATTAACATTGATTGATTATATAGTAAACCTTTACCTTGCCTCTCTTTACATAATGAATCTCTCTTCTCCTTACTGCCTGACAGGAAAATTTAATGGTATGTTTCCTCCAGTAGTAAAACCACTGAGCCCTAGAGAAAGTGCTTTGTACATCCAGTGAGGGTAACACCTTGTTACCAGCAAGGAAGAGTCATGACTTCTCCATTAATGTGCTAAAATGAAAAGCTTAACAATACACTCAGTTGATCAGAAACACAATACTTCTCAGAGTTCCATCCTTCGACGTGTGGTACTTAATGGATCAAAGATCATCTGAAGTTGCTGATATATTATCTCAAAGGGAGAGGGAGAGAGAATGGGTAGCAAGGGTCTTGCCATTGAGGCGCGCGTTCCCCACCCCCCCCCCACCCCCGTGCTTCTGCACACACCTGAGTAGGGTAAGGTGGCCTAGAAGCAATATCAAGTAAGTTCTGGAAAACCTGGGGTGGGTATGCTTCAGTTAGTAAATTAACACTTAAGGAAATGCTGCATTCTCAGAAAGGGGTGGGTCTCTTTTGAAGTCTGTAAAAGATCAACCTTGATATGAAAGTTCAGGGGGAATCGATACCGAAGGAGTGTGGTTGGTCTCTGTCTTGACTTTCTGGATGAATCATCTGACAGCGAGGCACATGGCCTGGGTGGATGTTTGTAGAACAGACACCTGGTTTCAGATCAGATATTGTTTTTCCTAGGTACCAAAGTCATTCTTAGTCCTTAAATTGGTTGTTTTATTCATGTATTCATTTATTCATTCAATAAATATTTATAGAAAGTCCACAGTGTACTTGGCACTATGCTAAGTATATAGTATAATGGAGGGCAAAACAAACGTAGTTTCTCCTGGGCTTACAAGATTCTGAGTAGTGAGAAAACTGCAGAAATATTATTTTTAATATTAATACTTTTGTATAATTGTATAAACAATTAGGGAGGTACCTTTGGGGATCTCTTATTTTTATTGGAGTTTCTCGAATTGGCAAACTGTATTCTATGAATTGAGACTAACCCAAAGCATAACTTTAAAATAGCTTTCCTAATTTCATTTTAATAAAGTTCTTTGCTAATAACACAGAGGCTCTGAATTTGCACATACAGTGAACCCTCAACTCCAGCTAGGAGCCTTGCCAGTATGTGTTATAATGTCACAGAGTCTCAAACTGTGGAGCATAGCCAGTCCATTATCACACAAATAATGGATTGCAGCAGCCCCTTCCAACAATCTTCTTGAATGCATGCTTATTCTAGTGTTTCTTACCTTTTTTAAACTCATGACTCTTTTTAATAAGCATAAAAAGATCACCCTTAATGTCTGATTTTCACAGTAATTTTATACTTAAAAACAGATTAACACAATGGCAGTTTTAAGAATTTTTTTCAAGCCATATACATTCAGCTTCCCACTCTAACCCTAAGAAGTACTCTTGTATGTAATAAAGCATATGAATGTCCATGTAGCTTACAGTAATTGGGGCTTTTTCATAATTTTTGTACAATGTTAAAAAAAAAATTCAAGGGTGAGATACAAAGAGTCAGATTTTTTTAAGCATCTTAAAATGGTAATTCACTGGACCCAATAGAAATTTACTAAAGTCTTGACAAAAAGAGACAGGCCTTTATGATGCAATTTTTTTTCTTCCCTGTTGTAATTACCACTATCTCTGAAACTCCAAATGTCATAAATTAGCTGTACAGGAGGATCTTAGCCCAGAACATACTCTGCTGGTTTTGTATTTCCTGAATGGCTTTGTAACTGTTGCTGAGGCTGTGTGAACTCCTTTGTACCCTGGGTTTCGGCTAAATCCAAACAGAAAGTAGATCCTTTTATGTTAGCATTTGAGCACCCAGTAACATACATCACATACCAGAGCGTGTCTTCTGCAGTTTTTCACAAGCAACGTGTTTGAAGGTTGAACTACATGCAGTCAACTGCACTGTTAAAAATTTAATGTCTTTGCCTGCAGAGTGTACCAGTGTATTAATTTAGTGGTGCATTAAACCTCTGCGTTTGAGGGTCATGAGCTTACATCTCTAAGCCTGGTAGATATCTAATAAGGTTCAATATGATTAATACATGAGTCTTTTATTAAAAAGAGTCCTTTTTACTTAGATTTTATGTATTTTTTCATGACCTATAAAATCATTTACATAAGCCACATTAACTAATCCTAAAACACACCACGATTCTTGCATTGCATATAAGAGCCATAAAGGATTAACTACTATTTTAAAAGGCAGTTTACATTTGGAACAAGTATTAAGAAAAAAAAAACTATTCCTTTTTGATTTCAAAATTTTTTTTTTAAATTCAGTCACCATTGGGAGAAAAAGACCGACTAAATTGGCCAATTTAGTACAGAATGTTGAAGCATATTTAAGTCATGAATCAAGAAGACACCAGTCACTGTCTCACTTGAAATTGCAAAGAGGGTGCCACAGGCAGAGGTGTAACCAGATGCCTAAAATTATGCTTCGATCTGGAGGATGTTCCTCCTTATTCTCCAGCAGGTCTAAACATCTCTCTTAAAGAAGAAAGAAAGACACAGTCAGCCACGATGGTTTCTTCATCCCTTGACAGGGAAACAGGGGATGGGATAGGTTGTTTATATCCTTGGATTTATTTGGAAGGATAAGACTTCTGTGGAATGAGAGCCAGAAGAGAGAGATTTTGTCAGTCAGATTCATGCCTACATCTTGGCAAAGCCCTGCAGTACACATTGTAGGAAATGGCCCTTTGATCCTGAGGGGAGGGGACGGGCATCACTGCCGTGTCATCCCTCCATGAGTGCAAAACGGGATACGCGGGATACCCCAGCGCTACTAGACTGAGGCACAAGAGGCTTCATGGCCACTACTTGCAAGTGAAGCTGCCCCAAGGCCAAGATCAGAGGCAGCTGTTACTCTAGATCCATCAGATGGCCTCAAGTTCCCAAGTAGAAGCCAATCTATAGTCACATCTTGGCAAAACTCTCCTGTTGAGTGTGCAGTGTCCATCACCTCTGCGGCAAGGGATGTGCTAACACTCCGAAGACCTCAGAGACATTTGGGTGAGTGTTCATCAACGAGACCCAAAAGAACCCAGATGAAACACTCACATTTTCCAAATGGTTGCGATGTTATATGGAGTAAGGGAGGGACATCTCCCAGATTGCTTCTTTAAAAAAATGTCTTTAATTAGGAGTGGAAAAGTGAGAAGTCACCATTGTAACTACTGGTCCACTACCGACTGTACCGAAATGAGTGGCTCAGCACAGCACCACGAAGGGCCAAATCGGAGATACTCTCAAGCTATTTCTACATGTACACCTGACTTACGTTTTTTAAAATTAGTTCAATTTCAGTAATGACTGTTTTACCAAACAGATTAGAGTCGTAAATCTGTCTATATCATGCCAAATAAATAGGACTTAACCTCTAGCTTTGATGTAAATCTAGCTTCTACAAACTGTATAACTGTTTTTGAAGAATGATTTTTTTCAGTATACAGTGTATAGTCAACATGTTGGGGGAATAATGTCAGATATTTTGAAAAGTTTTTTCCTCCTGATAGTTGCAAATATAGCAATTAAGTACAAATGAACTTGTTTTTCATTTTCTCCAACGATACTTGTAAATCTAGGGAAACTGATCTATAAAGTCTGTACTTTGTCTTTCACCTATACCATGAAATCATATTCCGGTATTAAAAGTGAATGTAGATTAGCTGAATTTTCACCTTTTTAATTTTTTTTTAAATTTATTTATTTTTGAGAGAGAGCCAGAGTACAAGTTGGCGGAGGGACATAGAAGAAGACACAGAATCTGAAGCAGGCTCCAGACTCTGAGTCGTTAGCACAGAGCCCGAGGTGGGGCTCAAACTCACAAACCGTGGGATCATGACCTGAGCCGGTCAGAGGTTTAACCAACTGAGCCACCCAGGCACCCCCTGAATTTTCACCTTTTTATCTAATGTGTTTTCTACAGAGGTAGCAAAATGTGTTTGCTAAAAGTCAAGTATTGAACCATGTCCTTAGCAGTAAGGACATTTGTCGGGTCATTTTCTCTTCCCCTACTGTCCTATAGTGTTTTAGGAATGGAATCAATGCATTTTTGAAATAAGAAAATACAGTACAAAGTGTCTCAGTTAAGCACTTTATGTCTGTGCCCCATGTTTTGTGGCCTTTCAAAGATACGGGATGAGAAACCTCTGAATCAGTTTTGCTGCTGGTCTAAAGTCCGTGACATTGGTCTGTCTACAAGAATCCCTTTCTTCTGTTTCATAACAAAGGTCTAAAAAAAAATTAGGTGGCACTGCCACATTTTCAAGCAATTTAAATACTTGGCATACAACTCAAATCATAACTTTGCTCAGCCTGGCTAAAAAGGGTTCTGGACAGTCTTCCAAGATGTCAAGTTCCATAGTTTGAGTCTGTTACAGAAGGCATCAGGAGACCTGGGTCCTTGGTGCTGTGCGTCTTCAGATCGATAAAATATCTTAATTTGGTTTCCCAGCCTTGAAATAAAGGGGCTGGATATCAGACCAGTGGTTCTTGGTCTACATTCTCTGAAGCTGTACAGCCCCTCACCAGTTCCCTAAGGTCACCTCAGTTTAGTGGACAGAATTCTGAAGTTGGTACCTTAATTGGTTAAAGTAGAAGCAGCTTCACTATTATCTACGTCAAACCACTGAACGAGACAGACAAAGGTCTTTCGGATTAGAAATTCTGTGATAAAAGAAGTTAGATCAAGTCATGTACCTTACTGGGAGAAAAAGACATCATTTAATGTGTACGACAGAATGTGCATGCCTCTACACCAAAGTGATATTGAGCATTTTAAATAGAAAGTTATATATCTGAGGCCTGGATAATATGTAACTTTGCATGCAAATAGTTAATGCAAAGAAAGTTCAGCCATAAAAGGTTGTCATCAGGAAGGGATCCATGGTATGAATATTGAAAAATGGATTGATTATTGTAACTAAAGCAGGGGAAAATATATCAATTATGAAATAAAGTAGCTTGGTTTTAAAGATGGCTAATATTTTCAGGCTCATTAGAATATTCATATAGTAAGATGCCAGCTATTCCTAATGTGAAATATTATCATTGTATATCAGTAAGGGGAAATTAAAAATGAAAACAGGTCATGATGAAATATAGTAGGAACAAGCATATATATTTATAGGTTTATGGACAAAGTCTAAGACACTGTTTTATTACTATTGATAAAACAAATCATATCTGTTAATCCTAAAACATTTGACTTAAATCAAATGCTGTTTTTTCCTAAAAGACAGTGGTCAGACTCTCATTAAATGAAATTCTATTTCAAAAACAGCCACATAATTTACTGAACTCTGCTTGATAGTAAACATCCATCTACTATTCCTGTCCTATAAATATTTTTCAACAAGGCAGGGAAAAGCCACTGTGACCACTGGGATTCCATTTTCGGGAGCCTCACAGTTTCAGGCTGAGAGATGGCAGAAAGATCAGCCATCATTTAAGGAGCTGCGACCCAGGTGTATTGACAGCCCTGGCGGGCTAAAGCATGGAGGACGTGAGGAGGGGGGGCAGGGCTCCTGAGGGACAGAGTGGACAAGGACCTAGAGTGGAGGAAGTCAGGAGGCAGTTCAGGGACCTGGGCAGCAGGGAGGATGCCATCTTGAGAGAGGTGGACATTTCACAGCATCTCCTCAGAGGAACAGTGGTCTGGGTGTATTTACCAAGGTAGAGCCAGAATCTCAGAGGGGTTTATGTGGCCCATCTTCCAGAACTTCTATAAAGTCAAGGACTCAGAGTCCTCTGATGCATCTGACTAGACCTTCCCAGCTCTAAATAGATGGAGAATCAACTTCTAATCGTAAACTTCACTCCTAAAACTTATCAATAATTCTGCCTAGGGGGTGGAAATAGATTTTATTAATTCATATATGGGCGGGTTTTTGTGTGGCGGTATGCGTAAACATATAGTTTTTTTTAACCCCATATTACCTAATATATGTATCACCTCATGTCACCTAACATGTTTAATATACCTTATGTTCAGAATATGTTCAGAATTTGGAAATACTTCTTCAAAGTGGTTCTGCTCTTTGATCTAAGGAGGCCGTCTTTCGTATATGGTTCCTCCTTCTAGTTTATATGAAAATGCATGTCATTCTATTGTTTTTATTTCATTTTTTAAATATACATGCGTAAACATTTTTCCAGTTGTGATCAGTGTATCTCGTGTGAAATGTTGATTTTTCTTTTACGTGGTTCAGCAATCTTTCTGGAATGCACAGTCATCTTTAATGACTACATCATGTTCACCAAAGTTTATATTAGAAATTTATTTTTAATGAAGTCAGAAAGCGTGTGTCTGACATGGCATCCAAGAGTGGCACTAGTCAGCTGTAGAGCAGACTTGCCAGGCCTCCACCCCCTTTCAGAGCTTTATTTCCACAGCCACCCTGGGGTTTGGACTCTCTGATGTCATTGCCCTTCACCATTTCCATGCTTTCACCACTTCTGTCCGCACTCAAGGTGACAGCTGTAATCCAGATCCTACCCATCTGTCACACACTGTAGTGGGTTGAAACCTATCTGGTTAAAGATGAGGTTAATAGGTACCTTCACCAGTTGAACATACATCCTGTTACAACAGGTTATCTTCTGCCTTAAATATGAATAAGCTTGGTTTATAGACTAGCTTAATCTTAATTAAATGAGTAATGTCCTTCAAAGCAGTTTCTGGGTTTTTTTAGGGGGGAGGGGTGTCACCAATTTTTTTCCAATACATGCCACTCTTTGAGTCTCTTCCTCCAGGGATAAGGAAGAAGTGAGATGTGTAGTAATAGTCCTTCATGACCCCTTATTCCTCCCAGTAGATCTGTGCCTTTTCTTGAGCATAATGTTTATGGATTTTTTGTTTTGTTTTTTTTTGATCTGTCTGTCTGGGGTTATCTGATGTGACTTGGTAAAATCTCAAAGAGCACAGGTTATGTCTCCTTAGCTTATTCTGAGTAGATGCCACCTGCAGGTCTGAGATTGATATTAAGTAATTATACCCTGCTACCTCCCATCTTCTTTTCTTCCCTCTTCTATGCCATTTCCATTTGTTTGATGTACTTACAGTAATCTCTGTTGATATTTGAAGGGTAGAAGCAAATGCCACTTTAGAGCTTCCTCAGTGCAGTGAAATGATGACAATAATACAACAAATTTTCAGTGCTTTCATGCAGAAGTCAAAGACCGGCACAGACATTAACTCATTCATGTTCACGACCGCTGTATCGAGATGACAGAAGACAGGTATTGTTGCATGCTGAGGTCACCAGAAGAACTGTCAGCCAAAGCCGGGGGAATACTGCAGTGGGAAGTTCGCGTCTTTTGCAGGGAGGGCAGTGAGTGAGGCAGGAAGAACAAAAGAACTTGCCGAATGTCCTCCCACCAGTCAGCCACAGATTGGGATGGGAATCTTTGGGATTGTCAGCTTTGCCACGTGCAGCCCTGTCACACCTGTGGGCATGTTTGGGAGACGGGCCAGTGTCCACAGGAGGCCAGGCAGGGCCCCAGGAGTGGAAGGAAGTAGAGTAAAGTAAAGCAGCTCAGAGCAGCCCTTGGACGGACTCACATTCCCTTCTTTGCCCTCACCTTTAAATCTGATACACACTGGCTGGGGCTCCTGGGCGGCTCAGTCGGTTAAGTGTCCAACTCTTGATTTTGACTCAGGTCATGGTCTCACGGTTCATGAGTTCGAAGCACACAGCGGGCTCTGCTTGGGATTCTCTCTCTGTCTCTCTCTCTCAAAATAAATAAACAAAAAAAATTTTTTTAAGTAAAACACCTGATCTGGACTTTCCACACTGAAAATCTTGGGCCATTTCTACACAGACCATTTTTAAATAGGCCACATTTTGTGGGTTTGGACTGTCCTTTTTTTGTCATAAAGCAGTTCTGTCTGATTGGCTCTTTAACTGCAGCACTGACCCTGTGAGTAGAACATGCTAGTGATCTAACACATTAGAGAATTCTTTTTAACAAAGAAAAAAAATAACATATTTTAGAAAAGCCTCAACATTTGAAAGTGCTTGGGAAACCTTTTCTCACTGGCCTCATTAGCCTTGGTTCCTCCAAGCTGCAGCATTTTCTCGGTCTAATTGTTTTTGGGACAGCAGGCTGAGTGGAGACACAGGCAGTGTGGAGATGGAAGAGTAATTGAACATCAGAAGCCTTCAACCCAAGGGCAAGGGAAACGTGACTTCCGAGAGATGAAGACGAATGCAGGCACTTTCGAGTGGAATTAGAATAGCCCTTGCTCAGACACGGGAGTTCACTCGGGGAGCAGCCGGCAGGCTAGAGAGGGGACAGCGCTCACCTTGGGAGGAGGCCTCAGCCCACGAGGGCTTCAGAGAGAACTTCCCAAAAGAAAGCACAGAGGAGGGCTTGTTATCAGAGGCCCGGGTAACAAGGAAGACGTCTGCTCTTATCATTTTTCCAGGCACACGAGGCATAATCTGGGTTAATGTGAGTGTAGGTAAAGGCTGTCCTTGGTGAACTTCAGCAGGCTGACAAAGGACGGACCCCTTCCCATATTCCACACTACGCCCAGCGTCCCCTGTACGGGCCCTTCTGTGCTGCCATTAACGCACAAACCACAGGCCAGACGCCTGCTTCCTAAATTCAGCACGCGTTTTCTTCACTTCAGATTTATTTTAACACATTTCAAATCAGCGAGCATTTACCGATTTGATTCTCCTAACAGCATTACTTCAGCTTTTGAGGAAGTAAAGGTGAACAAGGAGAAGGCACTTTCCTTCACGAGTTCTTAGTCTTTTTTCCTAACTTTCCTCCCAAATGTTATTACTGAATTTTAATATTAAAAAACCCCAAACCTACAGAAAAATTGAATAGTACAGCAAAATCTTTATACCTTCCATCCAGATTTATAACTGCTAACATTCTTCTTTAACATTTGCTCTTCTTTCTTTGTATGCGTTTATTATTAATTTGGGCTGTAGTGGGTAGAGAATCAGAGCTTGTACAGGCTAGAAGCTGACATTTGACCTGAGACCGGAAGGACATGGGATATGTTCCAGGAGGAGGGGAAACATCGGAATTTCTCACAGGAGTAGGAAGTTCCCCATCTATTAAGGGCACAGCAAGGAGGTTCTGTGGGAGAAAGTAGCCATTTGAGGAAAGGCCTTAAATGCCAGGCCAGGGTGTCTGGGGTGGGGGCAGTGAGGTTGTGGGCGATTAGGTTCCCTCGGTTTTCTTTCAGATGGGAATGGCAGGGTTGGGTGGGGGGAGAGGTAATGACTGGGAGGAAGGAGCATCGTTAGCAGACCACCTGCTACAAGTTCTGGCAGGAGTCTGCTTACCGAATTCCTTACAAAACCCAGGACGAATTCTGTCGGTAATTTTAACGTAGGTTTGTTTAGGTTTTGTGCTTTTGGTTTTCTTGTCTAGTTTTGCTAAATCTCTCTCAGCCCTCAATTTGGATGGCAGAGGACTCCGTCCTTTTCTTATTGCTGAGCATATGCCAAATGACCAGGTCCTTGTTGATCTATTCCTGCTGTAGCTGAAATAATTTGAAATGACTTGATCTGCTCATTTGAATTTAATAGTCCCTTTATAACATGAGACTGTCTGAATACATATCTGCAAATGAATCAGTCCAAAGGTAAAGTTCCCTGGAGAAACAGATGACTGATTAGTATGGTTTCTCCTTCAAGAACCTTGATCTCTGCTGTTCAAACAGTATGGTAGTCACTAGCCACATGTGGCTGTTAAACACTTAAAACTGGATTTGTGCAAACTGGGATATGCTATAAATACACACTGGATTTCAAAGACTTAGGTCAATAGACATTTTAGATGTATTACATGTACAGAAAGTGGGCCACTCTCACCACTTTTATTCAACATAGCTTTAGAAGTCTTAACCAGGGCAATTAGGCTGGAACAAGAAATTAAAAGCATCTAAATTGGTAAGGAAGAGGGGCGCCTGGGTGGCTCAGTCAGTTAAGCGTCCAGCTTTGGCTCAGGTCATGATCTCGCAGTTCGTGTGTTCGAGCCCCTTGTCGGGCTCTGTGCAGGCCAGCTCAGAGCCCGGAGCCTGCATTGGATTCTGTGTCTCCCTCTCTCTCTGCCCCTCCCATGCTCATGCATTTTCTCTCTCAAAAATGAATAGATGTTAAAAAAGTGTTTTTAATTGCTAAGAAGGAAAGCCGTCACTATTTGCAGGTGACATGACCCGACAGATGATACAGAGAAAACCCTAAAGACTATTTCAAAAAAACTGTTACAGCTAATAAAGGAATTTAGTAAAGTGGCAGGATACAAAGTGAATATACAAAAATGTTGGATTTCTATACACTAATAGAGAACTATCAGAAAGAGAAATTAAGAAAATAATCCCATTTACAGTTACATCAGAAAGTATACCTAGTGATAAACTTAACCAAGAAGGTAAAAGACCTGTGCACTGAAAACTCTAATACTTTGATGAAAAAAGTAAAAAATACACCAATGGAAAAATATACCATGCTCATGGACTGGAAGAATGGTGTTAAAATGTCTATATTACAGGTCAGTGCAATCTCTGTCAAAATTCCAATGACATTTTTCACAAAAGAACAATCCTAAAACTTGAAACTGCAGCAGATTTTGAAGAGCCAAAGCGGTCTTGAGAAAGAACACACCTGGAGGCATCCTATTACAGAGCCACAATAATCAAACAGTATGTTACTGGCATAAAAACCGACACAGGTCAGTGGAACCATTTAGAGAGCCCAGAAAGGAACTTATGCATATATAGTCAATGAAATTACAACAGAGGAGCCAAGAATATACAATGGGAAAGGGACATTCTCTTCAACAAATGATGATGGGAAAAGTGGACAGCTACGTGCAAAAGAAAGAAACTGGACCTCTATCATGCATCATTCACCAAAAAACTCAAACTGGATTAAAGACTTATACATAAGACCTGTAACCATAAAATTAGAAGAAAACAGATGGTAAGTAACTTGCCATCAGTCTTGGCAATGATTCTTTTTGATTTGACACCAAAAGCAAAGGTAGGCACTAAAACAAAAATAAGCAAGTGGGACATCAAATTAAAATTCTTCTGCAAAGTAAACCATCAACAAAATAAAAAGGCAGCCTATACTGCAGGAGAAAATCCTATACTGGATAAGGTGTATCCAAAATATATATAAAGTTGAATAGCAAAAAAAAATTGATTAAATATTCTCAAAGAAGATAGTCAAGTGGTCAGCAGGTACATTAGAAGGTGTCCAACCTCACTAATAGTTAGGAAAATGCAAATCAAAACCACAGTGAGATATCTCCCCTCACCTGTTAGAATGTCTATTCTCAAAAAGACAAGAAATAACAAGTGTTGGCAAGGATGTGGAGAAAAGGGAACCCTTCTACACTGTTGGTGGGAATGTAAATTGGTGCAGCCACTACGGAAAACACTATAGAGGTTCTACAAAAGTTAAAGATAGAACTACCATATGATCCAGCAATGCTACTTCTGGGTTTTATCCAAAGGAAACAAAAACACTGAGTTGAAAAGTGTCCATCAATGGATGAATGCATAAAGAAAAGGGGGGGGGAGGGTACACACCCACACCCACACAATGGAATATTATTCAGCCACAAAAAATAAAGAAATCCTGCCATTTGCAACAACATGGATGGATCTTGAGGCCATTATGCTAAGTGAAAATAAGTCAGAGAAAGACAAATATAATATTCTTTATATGTGGAATCTTCAAAACAAAACCAACTCCTCAATACAGAAAACAGATTCATGGTTGGCAGAGGCTAGAGGTTAGGAGTGGAAGAAATGGGTGAAGGTAATCAAAAGGTACAATCTTCCACAGTTATAAAATAAGTCATCAGGATGTAATATACAGCATAGTAAGTATAGTTAATAATACTGTATTGTTTGGAAGTTGCTAAGAGAATATATCTTAAAAGTTTTCATCACATAAACAAATATTTGTAACTGTGGTGACAGATAGCATATTGACATATCGTGGTGATCATTTCTCAAAATATACATATATACCATATTAGTTTCATACTATATAATGATTCAATATGTCAATTACATCTCAACAAAATGTGTGTGTGTGTGTGTATAAACATTTTACCTATTTTTACTCCTTAAAAAGATGTGTGGATCACATATTTCCATTCAACAGTGTGAGAAAGATAATTGGATCTATTTCTGTGACAGATGGTCTCAAACTTGTTGTTTTTTAAGATTCCAATAAATGTACATGAAAGGCATGTATTCTACAGCTCTACACTAGGACTAGTTTGAGATTCTACCTTCAAGAAAGTGAAAAGACTATACTGATATTTAATTTTTGACAATTTTTAAGAACGACCATAAGTATAAAGCCTAGTTGATAGGAAACCACTTTAAAACAGCAACTCTGGGAAGGATTTTTTTTTTTTATTTTTTTAAATGTTTATTTTTAAGAGAGAGGAAAACAGCACGCGAGCAGGGGAGGGGCAGAGCGAGAGGGAGACACAATCTGACGCAGGCTCCAGGCTCTGAGCTGTCGGCACAGAGCCCGTCGCAGGGCTCGAACCCATGAACCGTGAAATTGTGACCTGAGCTGAAGTCGGACACTTAACCGACCGAGCCACCCAGGCGCCTGGGCCCCTGGGAAGGATTATTATTATGAAAGAGTAAGTTAGTAGTGTTTAAAACAAAATTTGACTATCATATATATCTGTAAAAACCTTTTTTAAATCTATAGTTCAAATAATTACAATGGTAAAGACCAATCATAGTGAAAGGATTTCAGAGGCAGTAGAGTTGGCTTTTTCCTGCTAATGAAATATGTCATGTTTTCTTAATATACAGTGTTTCTCCAAATAGCCCAAGCATCTTCAGAGGGTAAATGATGAATGTAGAGCATACAGTAGTTCCATTATGTCTGAAAGAGTGATATGTCCAGTGCGTCTAACTGCACTCCTCGAGTTTAATGTTCCGGGATGGTGGGGAGTCTTGAGATCCATCATAATGGCTTCATTAAGCATTTGTCTGTGTGGCATGGAAGGTATTCATTTAAGGCTTTGGACGGTTTCTGCATTTCCGCGGCATCACCCACTGACTGTCCATCAGGCTGCTGCCAGTTCCATACTTTAGGGAAAACAGACCAGCCTCGATTCTTGTTGTAAAGCTCTTCAAAGCGTTGCCTTACCCTCCCTTGGTAACATGTGTCTAACAACTTTTATTATCGTCATAGCCTGTAGATTTAACCTCCCTGAACTTCATTTTCCTCATGTGTAAATTGCAGATAAAAACCTGCTGTACCTCGAGCACGCGCTGTGCTGTGAGTGCCCAGGCAGTGTGTGGAATGAATGAGAATTACTCCATCTCAAATACCACCTCTTTGCATAGCATCTCCTGGGCAAAGCTCATTCACTCCCCTCTCTTTACTCCCTCAGTTTCATCAATTTGAGAAATGTTTGCATTGCCTTTTTAGAATTTTACTGATGTATTTTTACAAAATAACCCGTGTCAACGCACAGATTCCTAGGAAGCCAGGACAGAGGTCAGGCCTCTGGGGAGAATGTATGTGGCACCCTCCTCACCCAAGGATTCACTTCCTACTCGAATATACAACCCATCCTGGCCAACTCATCAGCGCCTGCCCCATGCTTCTGTCCAGTCTGCTGGGCTTCGTTGTATATACATCTTTCTATCTCTAGTGTCCAGCAAAGAGTATACATAGCCTTAGTAAATACCTATAAAACAAATGACTTACTAGTCTGGCCAAGCTTATCTCATTGTACCTCTCCGCTGACTATAAACTAATCACTTGAATCAAGGCATTTGCTAATAGTTCAAATCATGGCAGTCTCTCTCTTTTTTTTTTTTAATTTTTTTTTAAAATTTTATTTATTTTTGAGACAGAGAGAGACAGAGCATGAACAGGGGAGGGTCAGAGAGAGAGGGAGACACAGAATCGGAAACAGGCTCCACGCTCTGAGCTGTCAGCACAGAGCCCGACACGGGGCTCGAACTCATGGACTGTGAGATCATGACCTGAGCCGAAGTCAGTCGCTTAACCGACTGAGCCACCCAGGCGCCCCTCTCTCTCTCTTTTAAAAAGACTACTAAGGTGGGGAAAGAAAACCTTGACCTACTTCACTGACAGAAGAAAGTAAAGACGTTTAAGGTTTCTTTAACACTTATATGAGAAAACTGAGTTCATAGATAGAGCCAGGGTTTGAACCCGCGTCTGACTTAACCTCACATGATGAGGGTTATACTATTTTTGACAGAGAGATGCCTCCTCTGTGAAAGTATCAGAACAGACCTATGACCCAGGTGCAGAGGGAGCAAATACTTTCCCATCTTGCTCTGCAAAGCCTTAACGCCTCAGAGTCCTCCCACAGTGCTCCTCCACACTGTCAGCCCGCTGAAAAAAGCCACAACCCCATGCATCAGCTTACAGAGGTAAGGCAGGCAGGAATCCAGGACGGATGGCCCTTCTTACCTTCATGTGACACCAAAAGGATTGAATACTTTGAATTCTACCAATGTGCCAGCTTTCTGCTTTATAATCTTTAGTCTTTGCAGCTTTAGAGGAAAGCTGGTGGGATGTCACTGAAAGGAAACAATACTAAGTGCCTCACTTCCATCCTTACCTTTGGGAAGGAAAACCATTTGAGGTCATGGATGAAAACTGTAAAATCAACGTTAATGTTTCTCTTATTTTTAAGTACTTCTGTGTCTCTAGCATATGAAAACCCAAAAGTTAGGCTGTGCCTCTGTGGTCCCTAATATGTCCGGTATTGAATTTCATTGGAACAGGAACTACATTGTTGTCATTAGATCCCAACTGCCCTTAAAACAATGGATGACAGTGGCTTTGAAGCAAACAGACGAGACTCAACTTTCATTTAGACAGAGCAAGCAACTTTAGCTTATGTTTATCACATATGATATGGTTGCCTATAATTTTATACATAGCTGTAACTTTTATTCTGGTCTCTGATTAAAGCAGGACTTGATCAGAATGACTGGTTATCTTAGAACCATGGTTTACTCTCTGCAAACAAAGAGGGGGAAAAATAAACTGCATCTAAATTGTCTAAATGTTGAATCGAATCTAACTGTTAAGCCAGCCAAAGTTTTGGGCAAGTTCTCTGGGATAGGTATGAACAAGTAATTTTTGAGGGAATGATGGCATCACGATGGCAACCTAGGTCATTCCCATCTTCAGTCCCCTTCCCAAGAAACCAAGTAACAGTTATCCACAGATGAGACACCATTGTGAAAACCCCAGAGCACGGGCGTGAGCCTAAAACACAAAGACCGAGGGAGACTGCCCTAGAAGATGAGAGGAGTGGCTGCACTCTGGCCGCACCCCTCCTCCCCCACCCCGGGCAGCACAACGCTGCACCAAGTGGAGCCTCCAGTTTCTCCAGCGGGAGAGACAGCCCGAGATGGACATCCAGCTCCCCTAACACCAGGGCTCACCTGAAGGGGACCCAGACTCGGGGCTCACCTCAAGGGGGGATTGTGCAGCTTGACCATGGGGATCAGATTGTGATTAAAAAAGGGAAGTGGGGTTTATAGCAGCCACATCTGGATCTTAGAAGACCAAGTCTCCACTCACAGTGGCATCCAAACAGAAATCTCAGCCAGTGCATTTGCTTACCTGCAGAGCCAAGACTGTGGCCCAGTCGGACCAAGGAACTTGGTGGGGCACAGATCTGCCCGATTTGGGACCACAAATAATGAGCCACGCCAGCTGTGGAGTCCGTTCATTTGCACTGCTTGGGCCGGACAGCTAATTCACAGGGCTACCTACTGCTGAGTATAGTTCCCAGCCCAGGAAGCCTGGCCTGAGACCCTGGGAAGCTGTTTAGCCCAGTGGGACTCAAGTGGAAAACCTGGCCAGCAGTGTTGCCTATCTGCAGAGCCAGAACGGTTACCGTGTTTGGCCAGAGAGCTTGGTGCAAAGTTCCACCTGATTGGACCCCCAAACAAGAGTCTTGCATGCTCTAGGGCCTGACCTATGGCCCCAACCGACTAGGGAAACTAATTTATAGTCCCGCTCACTGTTCAATACAGCCTCCAGCCCAGGTTCACCAGGAAACCCAAACATATCTCCTTCAATCCCAATTACAGGAGCACTGGACTGAAGAGCCTAGCCAGCAGCCTTGACCATTTGCCGAGCCAAGCCACAGCCTGTTTGGTCTCCAGAAAAAGAGCCTTGCCAGCCTCGGGGCCTCTACGGCAACCCCACCTGAGCAGGGAAATAATGTGTAGCGCTGACCACTGCTGAGTACAGCCTTCCGCCCACCCAGCCAGGGAACCTAAGCAGGGCACACGGAAGTCAGGTAGCCCGTCCTACAGCCCTGCTTGTAAGCGGCCCGCGAGCAGAGAACACAGCCAGTGGCTCTCCCCGTCTGTAGAATGATGGTACACAGTCCTGCCTGATTTGGGTCCCCAAACAACAAGCCACGTTGCCTGTAGGCCCCATGCTTCCGCCCTGCCCAAGCAGGGAATCTAGTTCATAACCATGCCTATTTCTGAGGATAGTAGTAGTCCTGACTGTCTAGGAAGCCTGACCACCAAATCCAGTCAACTGTGGCGTCCGTCATACAGTTGCACTTTGGCGGGGAACACAGCCAGGACATGGAACTTGAGGATCCTATGTTAGGCCACAGAACAAGTCTTAGCAAATTCAAGAAAATTAAAATCATGCCAGCTGTCCTCTCTGCCCACGACAGTATGAAACTAAAGATCAGTAACAAGAGGAAAACTGGAAAATTCATGAATACATGGAAATTGAATAGCACTCTCCTGAACAACCAATGGATCAAAAAAGAATTTTAAAAGAAAAAGTATCTTGAAACACAGCATACCAAAACTTACGGGATACAACAAAAGCAGTTCTAAGAGGAGAGTTCATAGTTATAATGCATACATCAAGAAAATAGATTTCAAATAAACAGCCTAACTTTATACCTATGGAACTAGAAAAAGAAGATCTAAGCTCAAAGCTTGCACAGGAAGGAAACCAAGATTCAAATGAAAACAAAGATTGGGAAGTGAAATGGAGAACAGGAAAACTGTAAAAACTAAGAGTAGGTTCTATGAAAAGATAAACATAAAAGAGAGGACTCAAATCAACATTTATAAATGAAAAAGATGACAACCCAAACCACCAAATACGAAACATCATATGAAGGTACTATGAAAATTCCACCGACAAACTGCACAAATTGGAGAAGAAATGAAAAATTCTTAGAAACATACAACCTACCAAGACTGAGTCAGGAAGAAACAGAAGATCTGAACAGATGAATTACTAGGAAGGAGGTTGAATCGATAATAAAAAAGCTCCCTGTGAAGAAAAACCCAGGACCAGATGGCTTCACTGGTACATTTTGACAAACGTTTAAAGAAGAATTAGTGCCAGTGCTTTTCAAACTCTTCCAAAAACTCAAAGTGGTGGAAACACCCCCAAATTCCTTTTGTGAGGCCAGTATTACCCTGATACCAAAGCCAGATAAGGACACTACAAGAAAACTACAGGCTAATACCCCTAATACAGATGCAGAGTTTTTCAGGGGCACCTGGGTGGCTCAGTCCATTGAGCATCTGACTTTAGCTCAGGTCATGATCTCATGGCTTGTAAGTTTGAGCCCCGCATTGGGCTCTGTGCTGACAGCTCAGAGCCTGGGGCCTACTTCAGATTCTGTGTTTCCCTCTCTCTCTTTCTGCCCCTCCGCTGCTCGCTGGCTCTTCCTCAAAAATAAATTTAAAAACAAGAAGCAAAAATTTTCAATGAAATGACTAGCAAATTAAACTCAGCAGCATATTAGGAGGATTATTCACTGTAATCATGGGGAGATTTACTTACCTCTGGGATGCAAGGATGGTTCAACATACACAAATCAATAAACATGATACATCACATTAATAGAATGAAAGAAAAGCAATCATATAATCATCTGAGTAGATGCAGGAAAAGCATTTGACAAAATTCAGCATCCATTCATGATAAATACTCTTAACAAATGTATGGAAAGAACATATCTCAATATAATAAAGGCCATATATAACAAGCCCACAGCTAACATCATACTCAGTGGTGAAAGTTTTTCCTAAGCTCAGGAAGAAGACAAGGGTGCCAACTCTAACCAATCCTATTCAACACAGTATTGGAAGTCCTAGACAGAGCAGTTAGGCAAAATAAAAGACATCAGAATTGGAAAAGTAGTAGTAAAACTGTCAATTTGCAGATGATATGCTTTTCTATACAAAAAAATCCTAAAAACTCCACCAAAAAACCGTTAGATCAACAAATTCAGCAAACTTGCAGGTTACAAAATTAACATAAAAGAATCAATAGTGTTTCTGTATACTAACAATGAGCTATCAGAAAAACAAGGAAATGATCCCATTTATATAATAGCATCAAAAACAATAAAATACTTAGGAATAAATTTAACCAAAGGCGCCAAAGATCTCTACACTAAACCTACATTAAGGAAAGAAATTGAACAAGACACAAATGGGAGAATACCCCATGTTCATGGATTGGAAGAATGTACTTAAAATGTCATACTATCCAAAGGCATCTATAGATTTAATGCAATCCCTGTCCTAAAATTTGTATGGAACCACGTAAGACCTTGAAATAGCCAAAGTAATCCTGAAAAAGAACCAAGTCAGAGGCATCACACTTCTTGATTTCAAACTATATTATAATGCTATAGGAACAAAACAATGCTACCAGCATAAAAGATATACACATGAGCCAATGGAACATAATCAAGAGCCCAGAATTAAATCCCCACATATACAATCACCTAATAGATGACAAAGGGTCCAAGAATACTCCACTGAGAAAAGACCATCTCTTCAGTAAATGGGACTGAGAAAATTGGATATCACATATGAAAGAATGAAACTAGACTCCTATCATAAACCACTCCCAAAGATTAACTCAAATGGATAAAGACTTAAACATGAAACCTGAAGCCATGAAACTCCTAGAAGAAAAACTAGGGAAAAACTGCTTGGACAAAAGGTCCTGGCAATGATGTTTCAATATGACACCTAAAGCACAAGCAACAGATTAAAAAAATAAACACGTGGAACTGCATCTAACTAAAACCTTCCACACAACAAAAATCAACAAAATGAAAAGACAACCTATGAAAAGGAGAAAAAAATATTTGCCAGCCATGTATCTGATAAGGAGTTAATTTCCAAAGTATATAGCTCATACAATTCATTACCAAAAAGAAGAAAAAAGCAAATAATCTAATCAAAAATGGCCTAAGTACCTGATGAGACAGTTTTCCAAAGAAGATATTCAAATGGCCAAAAGGTATATGTAAAGGTGCCCAACATCTCTCCTCATTAGAGACGTGCATATCAGAACCACGATGAACTATCACCTCTCACCTGGAAGAATGGCTATCATCAAAAAAACAAAAAATAATAAATGCTGGCATGGTTTTAGAGAGAAGAGAATGCTTGTATCCTGTTGGTGGGAATGTAAATTGGAGCAGCCACTTTGGAAAACAGTGTGGAGTTTCCTCAAAAAATTAAAACCAGAACTACCATATGATCCAGCAATTTCATTTCTGGGAACATATCTGAAGGAAGCAAAAACACTATGTTGAAGAGATCCCTGCATGCCACGTTCTCTAGCAGTCCTATTCACAATAGCCAAGAAATGGAAACAACCTAAGTGTTATTTCCATCAGTGGATGAATGGATAAAGAAGTCATGTATGTGTGTATGTGCATGTGTGTGTATATACTGTGTACACACACACACACACACACACACACACACACACACAGGAATATTATTCTGCCATCAAAAGGAGAAAATCCTGCGATTTGCAACATGAATGGACCTTTAGGATATTACGGTAAGTGAAGTGAGTCAGAAAAAGACAAATAGTGTATGATGTCACGTATATGTGGAATCTAAAAATACCAACCTCACAAAAAACCTCAGATATTTTGTTGCCAGGGCTACAGGGGTGGGGGGAATTGGGTGAAGGTAGACACAAACTTCTAATTACAAGATACAGAGATACTGGGCACATAATGTACATAACTATAGTTAACAATGCCTCATGGAATAGAGCTGGTAAAGGTGGATTCCAAAAGTTCTCATCACAAAGAAAATATTTCGTAATACGTGTTAACAAAGTTTGTTGTGATAATCATTTCCTAGGATGTATATACATCCAGTCATTATGCTGTTCCTGGGCATCAGTATCTCAGTGGAACTGGAAGAAAATCATTTGCTTTTCTTCTATCTGTGGGAAGCTGTCAGTCTTGTTATTTTACTTCATGATTGACCCTCAAACATTCAAAGCAGGGGGAGTTCAATCATAATTCCAAATATTTTCCTCAAAAAAAAAAAAAAGACTTTTTTCCCATAAGGAAGACTTCAAGGTTTGATCAAAAAGCATGATTCTTTGACTTGAAGAAATACACTCCAAAATAATTGTAGTGATGTAGTAAATTGAAATTCATGATTTGTATTTCAGCTTATTCATCTTTTCTATCATTTCATTGTAATACAATCAAATATATTTCAGTGTAACCTTTCATTAATATTGACTGTACCGTTAGAGACTGGATGTGTTCCCCTAAAAGTCCTAAGTGGAAGCCATAACCCCCCAAAGTGATGGTATTTGCAGGTGGGATCTTTGGGAGGAGTTTGGAGTTTAGAGTTGAATCAGGTCAGGAGGGTGGGGCCCTCATGATGGTAATCGATTAAAACGATTTTCATTCTTTCTCCATTAAGAACTAATGTCTTAGGGAAACCAATGTATATAACCTAAGTGTCCATCTAGCCCTGATAATCAGATAGTCTGCTTTCAGAAAATCAGAAAGGAATTTACATGCAAGTCAAGCTAGAGAAATAATCTTGTGCTCTTGTCCTTGGAGCCCATGTGAAAACCAGGATTTTAATCTAATCAGTTTCCAAAACAGTAAAGTGTGCTGCATGAAATTCAGGTGGTCGTGTACACCTTCTTTGCACTCTACACTGGCAGGCCCATGAAAGCATCCCAAGTTGTCTTCATGAATAAAGGTTTGAAATGTTCGAGAGAGAACCGTGAAACCCTGGGCCTGGGCCAGAAGTCCCGACGTCCCTGTGTGCACCTGTCTGCAGGCATGGCCACCCTGCAGGAGAGCCAAGGTCTCTTTCTCCAACAGATCCCAAGCAGACTTGGCCTTGAACCCACGACCGCCCCCCCTAACTCACTATCCTCACACTTGTGTCTGGGTTAGTAAATTCATGTGCGTATTAATGTCCTGTAGAAATTTCATCTCAAAATTCCCAATTACTAAAAAGGCCAGAGCTCCTACTGAATTATATATTAGGGTGATATTCCCACAAGGTTCACTCTGTACCCTTAGTTTTACCTTCCAACTTGCATCAGTAGACACGTTGACAACTCCGAAAAGCAAACGAATTTGAGTTTTAAGTAAATAAACTGTGTTAACTGGTAATACTAGTTATACATTATCCTGTAATGCTGTTTCTGAATTGCCTTTTCAAGATTTCCTCAGAAAGATAACAAGCTCCCTCTTGTGGGCAGTGGGCATTATATATAATTATTTCCCCAAAGCACTGTAACTTCATAGGTACCTTTTGTTTAAAGGAAAAGGGTCCTCTTCTTTGACAGCATGGGCTCTATTTTTCTCTTTGAACGTTAGCAAGGAAAATAATATTGATTATCATGGAATGTTTATAGGACAAGTCATGAGTTTAGAGTCATTTGATGTGAACTGTTCTTCCATGTGCAAAGACATTAACTTCAGCTAACCTGTTAGAACATATACATACAGGTATATATTGATGTGTATGTGGAATTGATAAGCAAATTCTATCACTCAACTCCTAAACCTTTACTTTGATAAGTAGTTAGAGGAGATTATCTCATCTCCTGGCCTCAGTTTACAGCTTGGCTTATGGCCTCCTCAGGATCACCCCGTTGGAAGTCTGCTTTGACCTTTGAGTTCCTATTAATTTTACAAAGCAAGCCTGGCTCATTTTGGCTTTTCTTAATTTATGAGAAAAATATAACCAAAATCCCATGCCTTTTTGGAGTAATTAGCTTTCCGCCCCATATCATTCATACTTGACGCTAAGACTGCATCTTTATAGAGTTTAATAACTTATGTAAAATGTTAACTCTGAATCATCAAGAAAAATTATAATTGCACCCAGGCAGGGAAGCAAGTAGCACATTGGAAAATGGGTTTTGATTTTACAATCGGTAATGAAAAAAAAATTAGAAAATTTAATGAAATTTTGTGAGAGAATGGCATATATCCCAGAATGGTTAACAACCAATAACCAACTCCCAGAAAAGTGGTTATGGCAAGTTCTAGACATTTTCAGTTTTAAAATCCCATGTCATGTGTTTCACCTGTTCCACATTTTATATATCTTCTATCACATATATATTTATATAGCTTCTATCTTAAGCACATGCTTAACTGCTTTTCTGGTAACTGTTGACAGAGTTCTACACTGGAGAAAGGCTGGCTGTCACTAAACATTTCTTTCTCTCATTTTCTTACAGCAAATAACGTGCTTGGTTTTGGAACACTGGTCAGTACTTCCAATACCTACGATGGATCTGGTGTCGTGACCGTGGAAACGGACCATCCACTCCTCTGGACCATGGCCATCAAAAACTAACCCCGCACCTGGCATCCATAGCTGTGCCTCTGACTTACCTCATTTGCCACCGACTTCTCGCTCAACAAGAACAGTTCACCTTGGTTTACAGAAATGAAACCTCTCCACGGGAAGCCCACTAGTTTTCAAGATATTGATGTTTAGATAACCCAGGTAACACAAATGGCAGATCTCAATTTTACAGCGAGGGAGAAAAAATCATTATTTGGTCAAGTAAATAAGCTCTATGACATTCAATTGGAAAACTAATGTGGATCATGCCACTATAACATTCAGTACTGTTGTTATGTTACTAATCATTACGTTTATCCTAGAAAATTTTTTTTAATTTTGAAGCTGAGAAAGTTCTCTGCTGAGGGTTCTTGGTGTTCAACATGTAAGCCTTCTTCTGCCCGTCCTTAAATCCATACCCCAAAGGCTACTTCTGAATGTCTATTCATGCTAGATTCCTCTGTATAATATAGGAAAAAATTCCTTTCAGATTGGGATGTTAGAACCACACCATTTCACCCTGGTCTCATTACTGTCTTGGTATCATGATCTTTTAAAAGTAAATCAAGAAGCATTGACCTAATTATTAAGTTTGAAAACAGGCAGTTATGTAAGCTCCACATGAAGGGAGACACAGCGTGGAAGGTGAGAGGTCAGAAAGCCCCACTGACACAGTCACCCCAAGCTCAGCTCCGCAGCGAGCATGCTACCCTTTAGCGGAGTGACAGGTGAAAACCGCCCTTGTCATATTTACAACCAAGCCTGAAAACGTGCAGAGGACATCTACGCATGCAAACTGAACGGTTTCCGACATTACTCAGACTGAAAAAGCAGTGGTTCACAGACCCCAAGTTTATGCAGAGGACCAGGAAAGGAGTTTGACAACCCGTGGGGATAAGCGAGCACTGCGTACTGAGGATCTGGGTCTGAAAGCCTGAGTTCCTGTCCCTGTCCAGCCATTCGCCCAAGTTCCTGAACCTGCTCCTTAGCCAGAAAGTGGAAGGGGCTGCACGGAGGGTGCCTGAGCTTCCTTCCCACAGTCAGAGTCTAGACGCTGACACCTGCCCATTACCAGGCAGAGAATGCACAGGGTTGCTGACTCAGCAGTTTAAACACCTGGGGCCCTGGGATTCATCCGTGTTTCTAACGAGACCCTCTTCTCTCTTCTTACCCTTTCCTGAACGATTTACCAAACCAAACGTTGCCATACAAACCGTGACATAGGAACCCCCCCCCCCCGCCATGTTTTATGTACACACATTCCCGTCCTGCTGTGAGGGAGCAGCAGCCCTTTCCTTCCTGGTGTTGAGACAAAGCAAGAGTCAGGTTTGAAGTGGAGAATAGAAGGGGGATCAGCTGAACCAGCGTGCAGTTGTGAACAGCTTACCTGAGAGGTCATTTTCAGTTATTATGCAAATACATGAGATTGAAATCCGATGTCAAATAAAATTATTTAGTTACCCACGTATATGTTTGTAGTCCACTTTTAACATTCTATTTTCTCAGCTGTATTCGTTATCACCAGTCTCTCATGATCAAGGTTTCTGTACAAAACAATAAAATTGCTCAAAGGATGAGTAAGAGCGACAGTATTTCACCTATCCAGTGTCGGAGGGCCAGCCAGGATTGTTGATACTTGCTCTGTCCGGCACGCAGGGTACCCACCGGATCACGTGTGCCAGGGGTTCACATAACCTCTGGATCCGTTGCCCATCTGTAAAACAGGGAACCTATGTAGCACGTATCTACCTTGTAAGACTTAAGAAGGACAGGGAAACTGCTTTCAAAGGTCTTTATAAGCTGCAGAAAAAAGAATGGAAGGAACTGCTGTCACGGAGAAAGTGAAGACAAGTGGGGGAGGAAGGGCCCTGGGAAAGAGAAGGCTCAGAGCGCAGGGGAGGGTCCCAGATCGCGCACTCAGGGCTGCGTGCAGGCTCCCTCCAGACCCTTCACATCATCTCCGCCAAGCAGCTCCCAGAGCCTCTGTCCCTGTACTGCCTGCCTTCCCACTCAGAGCAGACACGATGGCACAGAAGCTGGAGGAAAGGTCACACATCGGCTTCTTCATTGGCTCATTCAACTCAGAACCTCCAACGGAAAAACTTAGTACTTAAGACCTCCAAACCACTGCCCCAAACAATACCTGCACCAGAAGAAACCAGGAAGGAGCAAAGGACCGGTGGGTAGAGCGCGTGCCATTCTCGGCACTTGTTACTACTATTTATTTCACTTAGGAGCTGAGGCTCAGCCGTTATACGTACATTACTAGAAATGTATTCACGACATATAAATGTCTTATGTTTTGAATTTTTACTACCAAAAAAAAAGAAAAGCAATGCATGTCCTACTGACCCTGAAAATCTTACCAGTGGCAGTAAGTGGATACTTAGCAAAAGGAATATAGTTTCTGAAACCCAGTAAGCAGAGGTGGGAAAAGCATTCAGACAGCCCACGCTCACCACCTACGGATCGGGCCGGAGCCACTGGATGCCCAGGGAAGGGCTTCTCTTACAGGACAGGGCACCTCTCCCACTTCCTGCAAGGCTACCGAAGAATTAGGTATTGGACCCCATTCCGTTCCTTAAAGCTACCCAAGTAAGTGCTCCTTTTCTCTTCGTGTGCTTCCCTGCCACACCATTGAAACACACATCTCTTACGTTTGTCCCAACAGCAGGAGTCTGCAGACAGCATGATCTCGGGTCCCCAGGCAGCCCCTCTTCCCACCGTCCTGTCCAGTTTGGATCCTGTCCAGGATCCTGGTTACCTAAGTCACTGATCAGTGAAAACATGCTACAATTGCTCTTCTCTACAGGCAGCTGGGAAAGTCTGAAAATGGCTGCAGCTACTAAAAGCACGGGGGGGGGGGGGGGGGGGCCACAGGTGACTCTGAGACCGAGTGAGCTGTGTGAAGTGGGCCACGCCCCCAGACAGAGGACGGGCAGGGCAATACATCTCTCTTCCTTCAGTTTTACTCAGAGCAAGGTTCTCCTGGGATGGGAACTAGGGCCATGTCAGTGACAGAGGCTCCTCAGAGAAAGGCGGAGGGCATGACAGCATGGGCATTCAGAGGGTAAGTGCACAGCGTTCATGTTTGCTCCGTATGTGCGGCATGCGTTTTAACAGGCCTTGCTTACTACTCCTGCTCAGATTCCTGCCTTCCAAAGTTTTACTTGAACAATCAAAGCAGCCCTTGGATTGGACGTGATGGAGACTGATGACAAAAGCCAAGTCAGTAAGCAGCAAGAAACTATTTTATTCTCTAAGGTTCTACGATGATAAAAAGGGTGTGGGGTGCTTGGGTGGCTCAGTTGGTTAACCATTCAACTTAAGCTCAGGTCATATCTCGCAGTTCATGAGTTCAAGCCCCATGACAGTCTCTGTGCTGACAGCTCAGAGCCTGGAGCCTGCTTCGGATTCTGTGTCTCCCTCTCTCTCTCTCTGCCCCTTCCCTGCGTTCTCTCTCTCAAAAATAAAAAATAAAAAGGGTATGGTCTGAATGGTGACTTTCAAATTGTATCGCTCACAACCCACCAGAAATACATTCCATCATATGACCTAGACTCACATGAGAGTGTGTGCACACACTCAGAATGCTTTAATTTATTCTAAATTGAAATAAAAACAGCTAGAAATTCTAGATTGGAAAAAAAAACGCCAAAGGATAGAGTGAAACGCATAAAGTAACTTTTAAAAATGTATGGATGTAAATGCAAGAGTTCTGCACTGAGCAGAACCCTTCTTTCCTAAGTTTAAGACAATATGAGTATAATTTACCCCTTAGTAACAGTTTTCATTCTATGTGTGCGAAGAGGAGTAACCTTCCGATGACAGCAGGCTGAATGGGATCCTAACTGGGAATAACATCAATTTAACTTCGTTAAGAATGGGGAGAAGAGCTAGATTATTTCAGTTGTGTCTAAAACATTCTATTCAGAATAAAATAAACGATCCTTACACCTGGAGGAAGATTAAAAGCCAAGCCACAGGGTCAAGCCATTCCCAGGGAGCCAATAGAAAGAGTGGAAAATTCCGGGCACGTACGGTACAAGTTCCTTCCTTGCCCACAGTAGATTTCACTTACCAATCGTAGTTTTCCCTTCAGATGAGCCCCAGTCTGAGCCCCGTCTCAAACCATTCTCTAGGCAGCCACCATCAGTTCTCCACCGGCTGGGCCCCCGGAGGCAGAGAGCCAATGCGTGATCTCACCACCACACACACCACAGCGACACTTCCCAGCCCAGGAAGAGGTCACGGCAGCATCGTTTTCTTCCCAGGTTATGAAGGACTTGTTTGCCGTGTACTTAATTCTACCCCTGAAAGCAAGACTTGTGGGCTGAGAAAGAAAGACTAATGCCATCCCTGCAGATTACTTGAAAAACAGAAACGACCCTGAGATCACTCAGAGTTAAGAAGGTTCTCCTAACAGACCCATAGCTGGTCCCTGAGAACAAAGAAATCTAAGACTTAACAACACAACGTGAGTACAAAGGTTGAAAAGCGTTTTAAACTAATTAGTAAGAAGCACGGATAAAAGAGTACAAATAAAACCTTAAGTTTTTCTTTTAAAAATAACCTTTAGGGGCGCCTGGGTGGCTCAGTTGGTTAAGCGTCCGACTTTGGCTCAGGTCATGATCTCACCGTTCGTGAGTTTGAGCCCCACGTCGGGCTCTGTGCTGACAGCTCAGAGCCTGGAGCCTGCTTCAGATTCTCTGTCTCCCACTCTCTCTGCCCCTCCCCTGTTCACAGTCTGTCTCTCAATAAATGTTTTTAAAAAATAACCTTTAAATCCTAGAGAATAGAGAATATTTAATAGCCAGGTATATTTTGAGCAATAAACCTGGGAAATTGTGGGCATAAAATTCTGCAGAACTGAACAGAGTCCCATCTGAGTGGCACAATTAATTTTGTGCTCGCTTGTTTAACACTGAGTCCTGTGCTAGAGTAAAAGCCCCTTGGGAGCATGGACTTTGTGTTTCCTGTTCTCCGCCAGATCCTCTGTCTTCGAATAGGGCCGTGTCTGTGGCAGGTGCACAAAACCTGTATGGCATCGCTGGTGCATGAATTCACCTCCCCACTTGTACCCGTGCCTCAGGAACATAGCGCATGGCTTCCCTAGTCCCTGAAAACTTACTCTTTTCCCTCCTTGATCCCTAACCATCATTTAAGTAGATAATGCTAAAGTTTTCCTTAAATAGTTTCTAAGTCCTCATGATAAAAGCCCTAATTCTAGACTGGACAGACTTGGTGATAGACACTTGCTCACTCACAGACCTGAAAAAGGAGACAATGTTCAGAGCACCAAGGCTGTGCTTAAAGACATCATCCAAAGCAAAGCACAGCTAGTCACAAACTCGAAAGGCCAAGGAGCTTTAAGTTGCTTGAAACGGGGAAGGGAAAACGAGAGGTATGAGGCCAAGTAATGACAAAGGTTTGGAGGACTGGTATGGACTGAAAGAATCAAGGTCAAAATAAATGTAAAGAGCGTGTGTGACTGGCCTAAATTGCCAGGGGGAAGAAAATGGAAGGATATGAGATTAATAAAGAAAATTCAGAGTTAGAAATCTGGTAGCTGGAGCTATTTCAGCTCTGGAGGTTCAAGGAATGACCCTGGCTGTGCTATGCTGAGGTTGTGAGGCTACGGACGCGAATATGTGTTATTCCGAAATACTTAGAGACCATGACGTTCAATTAGAATGCACGAGTAGGCTTTCTGTGTTACAGTAAGACGTTCTCACCTGTTCCTTACAGAAATTCGTATACTCTGTCCCACCAGCCCTGCTGGATAACCCCAATAATTTTACTATCGTCAGTTACAATGTTAGAAGAATAACCATCTCAAAAATATTGAGGCTTTTATTAGTATGGCTAGGGGGGCAAATATGTGAAGGGCATAGAGTAAGGGATTTCTTAATAAAGAAGTTTCGCTTTTTTTGTGTACCGTAGGAAATACTAAATGTCCACCAATTCTCTCTCTACTGTGCCAAACTTCATTAGTTCAAGAAATATTTTTCACTCTACTTTCCATTCCCTGTTCATGAAAAAACTTTCCTAGACCCCACTGGTCTATACATTCTTCTCTTTTATTTGCAGTCCTTAACATTCAGGGGAGCCTCCGTGAGTAATGACATGAGGGGAAATGGTGCAGAAAGTTGGGAGAGCTCTTCGCCGGCGAATTTATTATGCGTATTTTAAAGTTGACCTTTTAATCCAAGTTTTTATTCGATTCCGTTGCAAGGAGTTAGGCAACACGGGCAGTTTGAATATTTGTATGCCACTGGCACTGAACAACGATTTTATGAGGAAAAAGTCACAGATTAAATCACGAAGAGTCCAATATATTCTTTTTAAGGCTAAATGGAGGTAGGATGGAGATTTTTGAGGAAGAAAGTACATTTTCCACAGAAAGAAAACCGAGCTCTAAATTTTAAGAACTGGACACACACCTCATTTTCGTAATTTCTTCTCCAAATGAGATGTTGCTGGTAACCGCGTCCACGTGAGCACATAAATGGCATTAGTCACACCGATGCTATCGTTCCTCATTCCCGTCTTCGGGAACAAATAGCTTTTCCCAAGTTGCTCTGAGGTTAACCTTTCTCTTGGGTAGGAGTGTAATTTATAAGAGCTGAACCTCAGCACAAAAAATCAAGGAAATAATATTAGTCAAAGGGGACAGGATGAACAGATTGGCTACAAACTTGGAGTAACGGAAGCCCCAAGTTACTGTGTAGTTTCCATTGATTTCATATTCTGGCCTTCTCGGGACATTCCAGATGCCAGGACCTCTCGTAGACTTTAGGTGAGACACGTACCATCTTAACGTAAAGAAAAGAATCTTCTAACATGTTGCCATCCGACAACCACAGAATGCACTCCCGCCCCCTGGCCATGGCAAGCACCCCAGTGTTCAGTCCGAGGCTGAACAAACACTCTTGGGGACCTAGCCCCTAAGTTAAGCTCCAACATTCTACGTTGGGTAATTCCCCGGGAGATCCCACGTATACCTACATGAAGTCTGAGGGAGAGGATGTATCTGTTTTCTAGATTGTGCTGCTTGATTAAAACCATCAGAAGCAATCTTAACTTTGTATTTTTTACACATGTATTCTTAGGGCCTCGTTGAAATTTTACCCCTAGCGCATCTGCTCGGCAGGCTCCTGGGTGCAGGCTCCTGGCTGGGGAAGGGTCGGACCTGTAGAAGCGCACGTGAAAGGACACGGATGGTTCCATGAGCGGTTCAAGGTCCTGGGCAGGAGATGGGCCCCGTGCCGCTTCATGGTAATAACAAGTTAGCTTCCAATAATGCAGAAAGTCTGGTTTAAGGGGAATATTCCAAACTGACACACTGCTGTCCTTTAACACAAATCTGAGTCTCTACTGCAAGGCAGACGCTGGGGTACAGGGATGCCCTCACTGGCTCCCATTACAATGACATGGGTGAGGGACAGAGGGGGTTGGGAGAAAGGGGGACACACAAGAGGAAAGCCACGTGGGAACGCAGACAAGAGGGCAACGAGGAGACTTTCACTTTCCTTGTCTACCCAGGAGGAATGCTGGTGGGCCTCAACTTCCAGCATGAACACGACCTGTGAACACGTGTACAAGACTGGACTTTTATGTTTCCAGTAAGAGCTGTTTGTGAGAAGTCTGTACCGACGGGTTGATATTAAGAGCAAAAAGGACACAGTGCCCATGAACATCTTGGTCACAATTGTGTAAATACTAGACAATACTGGGAAACTATATATTGACACTTTTGCCCTGGTTAGCTTTCAATAATGAAATTGCAGGTAACGTTTTCCTCTGTCTACTTCGGTCTTTTTTCTACATTTTTAAGGAAAATAAGCAGCGTGTACAGGAACGTTGTACTTTTTGAAACATAACTGTATCCTTCAATTTAAAACATTTACATGGAAGAAAAAATAAATTGTTGCATATTAATAAAAGCCACTTCCTAACATTATAAAGACATTCACACAAGCAGAGGGGCCTAAAGGGACCCACAGAGGCAGGCACAGATTCTCAAAGCCCTTGACAAACAGTAGTCACACAGACAGGCGGGTCCAGGAAGTCAGATGGGCAAAAACTGACGTACGTGTGCAGGACGCCCGCCAGCATGGAGACCCCCGTCATCTGACTTGTTCTGTATTTTCTCAAACATTGAGAGTATTTATTCTATTATTCTAAGACGCACAGTTTTTCTCTTTCATAAATGAAATTTCAGCTTTGCATTCAACAAACACGGCGGAGCATCCCCTCCTTGAATTCCATCTCAATCCTTATGGTCACGCCCAGCCTAACACCCTCAACCCTCTCGTCGTGCTCACTTGGCAAAGCCAAACCCATGTTGAAATCCAAATCTCTGCCCCCCCTGCACCTGAAAATAGATGGAGAAAAACACACCAGCGTGATGACTGGCCTCATTTAAAATAAAAAATGTACCAACACATTTACGCTGTTCCTTGATGGTGCCCAGCACATGTCCACAGTCCATTCACCCTGACATCCTCAACTTCCCATCTGCCCCGGACCATCCTCGCCATCATCAGAACACAGTACTATCTTAAATCCTTCTGTTGACCCCGCTTCCTCTGTCGTACCACCTCATTTATTTTCCTTTGTGGTAAACTCCTCTCAAAAGCTGTCCAAACAAAGGCACTTTTTCCAAATCCCCCTCCGCCATTTTCTCTCTTAAACCCCACCTGGGGACGATGCCTTGGCCCCGCCACGCCACCAAACCACGGTCCTCTAAGTAGGGGCACCACCGGCACCCATAAGGGTGAGGCCAGTGATGAAGCCTCAGTCCTCGTCGGCCTTGACCTCGCGGGCATGTTTACCGCAAGGATCACGTTCTTCCCTTCACTTCCAGGAAAGCACGCTCTCCTGGTTTCATCCCCGCCTCGCTGGTCACTCCTTCTCCAGACCCTGTACCACTTTCTCAGCTTCTCCTCCAGCCTCTGAACACGCTGCTGCCGGGTCAGTCCTCCCTCCTTTCTCTCGCACCGTGTGCGTTCACCCCCTTAGCGATTTCACGAAGCGCTCACGGCCTCAGACGGTGTCCGCGTGGAAACTCGCCCATCCAACTGTCTACTTGACGTCTCCACTCTGACGTCCAAGACTCTTCACATCAGCACGTCCACCACTAGCCCTGCGCTGTCCCCAGAGCCTGCTGCCACCACCACCTTCCCCACGTCAACCGATGGCAATCCCATCCTTCTGGTCCTCGGCGCCCAAAGCCCGGAGTCATTCCGGTCTCCTCTTTCTCTCACGATTGGTAGCCCTGCTTTCAAAAGGTACTTCGCATCTGACCGCGTCTCACCATCCTGGCCATTATCCTCCTGGCCCGAGCCACTGCTACCCCTCATCTGAATCACTGCAAATGTCCCCCAGCGGCCCCTACTTCTACTCTGTCCCTTCCCCGGACTGCGCTCGATACAGTAGCCACATCCAACCATTGTATTTCTCTGTGCAAATCTCTGCAGTGGCTTGGGGGAAAAGCCAAAGTCCTAACACTGGACCCCAATGCCCCAGATGATCTCCCCCCCCCCCCAACCTCCTTCTCGTTCTGTACTCTCCGCCTGCTCGTTGCGTTCAAGCTTCATGGGCCACCTCGCTGTCCCTCAGACATACCCAGTCCCACTGCCGCCAGAAGACTTTGCCCTGGCTGTTCCCTCTGCCGGGGACGTTCCTCTGCAGGTGCCCACTTGACCGACACCCTTGCCACTTTCAAGTCCTTTCTCATATCTGCCCTTCTCAGTCAGACCTACCTGGGGTGTGTTACTGAATAAAGGAATATGCCCCCTACCCTATTCCACCCCACCCCATCCCTGGCACTTTGTATCCCTGCTACTTTGCTTTAATTTTTTGTTCCCCAAAGAATCCATCACCTTCTGGCATACCACATAACCTACTTACTTACCACATTCTCTCTGCCTCCTGCTAGAATGTTTTATTCCCGGTCGCATCCAAGCCCCTAGAGCGACACCTGGCGCCTGCTGGGTGCTGCGTTCAACCAGGACTTAGCGAGAATCCCACGTGCCAGCACTGGGAGTCGAGCCTGGATGGAAACCAACGTGGTGCTCCTTCCCTCGGAGCTCACGGTCTAATTCTTGCTGAGATTTCCTGGAGGGAACTGACTTTTCGCATGCCCCGAGGAAAACGGAAAAGCATCAAGAGGCATTGCACCAGCCACCCTCACGGCGCGTGAAGTCCTCTAGCTAAGCCACCCAGACGCCGACGGACCCGACGCCACAACCGTGTGCTCTCCCGGGACCCAGGGCCCCCCCCAGCCCGGCGCGTAAGAACGGATTCGCCCCGGGGACACTGGGTGCGCCGATGAACGAAAGAAACCACATAAGACACCAGGTCATTCTGGTCTCAATAACTACTCCCCCAGACAACAAGACGCGCTCCGAACGCAAAGCTCCACATGTAAAAAATTCTCTGACGTGGTAACCAAGTCTCGCGCTTTATTCAACAATTAGCTGGCCTGAAACCCTTCCATGCCCATTTTTCTGCAGTGCTGGCAGCGAACTGATAACCTCAGGCAATTTTTAATTAGCACTTTTTAAGAATGGTTTGCTAAATTAGTCAACTATGAAATCACCTCACCCAGATGATTAGGTTCAAATTGCATTTCCAATCCGTCGTCACCTGCTTTTACTGTCGAAGCACACCGTCGCTCCAGGATTGTTAATTACAATGTTTATCAGTCTGTTTCAATACGCGCGCGGCACAGCGGGAAGCAGATGCCAGCTGGAGCGTCTCGGCACCGCTGTTCCGAGCGGCCCGCCAGCCATTTGGTGTTGACATTTCTATTACCAGAAACAGCTCTGGCTCCGTCCCCAACCCAGTGGAGCTACTATTTCCGGATAAGGCTCCTTATGTCCAGGTAAGTCACCCGGTTCCTTGGTGTGAGGAACGCCAGGGCCTGCTTCAGCGGGGACCTGGTGGTGGCAGCGCTTACCCGGCATGACGGGCCAGTCACGGGCAGCCCCGCCCTCCCCACCGGCACCCAAACGGGATTCCAGAAGCATCTCTTACGTAGCAGGTGTGTTCACCTGATTCTCGAAAGAAGACTCGGAATCAGGAGGTCCTAACCCCAGCTCCTGGATGAGCAAACAGAGCAGCGCCCACCCCCCCCCAAAGTTAGTGACAGAGACAGACGGGCACCTCTGGTCTCCTGACCTCGTGCCTCACTGGCTCCAGCCTCCACCCCCAACCATCTCCCCACCTCTCTCCGTTTCTCAGGTTTCATCTCCCTCCCATCGTGTCTCTACCCTGATGCAGAGTGATCTGCTTCAAATGCAAGCCTGCTTGAATAGCTCTAGTGCGGCCTTCGGGCTAAGGTTCCAGATCACCCCACATCCAGCCACGTCTCACCTGCCCTCTGCCTCCCTCTCTGCCCGACCGACCTCGTGCAGCTCTCTGAGCTCTGCACTCTCTCAGGGCCTCCTCACAAGCTCTGTCCTCCGCCCACAACCCAGTCCCAGAACCTTGTACTTTCACCCCATCTGTCACCAGGGTTTCCAGGCAGCCACCAGGGATGCCGAGTCCCAGGCCCTCCACTGATGCCTGCCTCAGTCTTACCCAAGGAAGTGTAGTGCTGGTGCCCACGCCTGACCTGATGAGCCCACAGAACCCAGCCTTGCCCCCGGGGCAGAACAAGGTGGACAGTGGTGTTAGGAGAGGGGATGGTGGTGGCCTCTCAACCAAGCGGACTGGGGAAGGGGGCCAAGGAAATCGGGGAAGGGGTATCAGTGTGATCTGACACATGATTATATTAATCATTCTACAAAATTGGGGTATCCTCCCTGTACCCTAAGGGGTTCCAGAACTCAAAGGCAAATAGATCACTTTTCTGTGACTCATGTGGTCGTTTGAAGCCACGATAAAAGAAGACCTCAACTTAAGGGAAACCCATCAGGCGCCCAGCACCGTCACAATCTCTCTTGCCCGCTTTTCCATTCGACCTTATACACGCTCCGCACTTACGGGGCTGTCATCTCATAAAGGGAAATGAGAATTCTTTCCTGCTCCAATTTGCTCCAGGAGATCTGTTCTACAAGTGGGTGGTTTCCAGGAGATTTCACATCTGGATGGAGTGGACAGGATTCTCTTCCAGCTCCAGCTGGCAGTAAGAACCCCAGCAATCCTGGCCTCAACGCTGTTCTCTGGAGTTAGATATAAATTTGCACAATCGCGCGGCTGCGAAGAACCCAAGGAGAGATTGGCTCTGGTGCCGGAGACTCATTTGATTAATGAGTAATCCCACTGGCAAGGAGCCAGGACTCTGCACATGTGCCCTCAGTGCCACAGACACACCATCACCACAGTTGCAGCCACGCAAGTCTTTAACTCCCCTAAGGCTGCCAAACTATTTCGGAACATTTTTCCAGGCATCCAAACATGCAGTTAGCTAACGACACAGGCATCTTACTTATTTGTTCAATATTGAAATGCACATAATGGAGGGGTTCCTCCACCAGGTGGCAGCCAAGCCTTGCTAAAATAAATGTAGACTATATACAGAATATACGTACACACGTGAATATATATACAACATACATACGCATATACGTATATGCTACATATGTACACAGCATAGAGAGTCCCAGTTTTATCTTGGCCAAGTAGGGTAATGCATCCGGATTTGCAGCTCAGTTCAAGATGCCCACCATGCCCTGTGATAAATGATAAAGGACCGAGACAATGGGATCATCAGGATACCAGGGTTTCAACAACTGCTCTGGGGTAGCTACTGGCAGTCGAACCTGAATTGGGTTCATGTCCCTGATAATCTTCGTTTAGCCACTGCAGTGAGAAAATCAGATAGCGGAGCACTGGGTGGTCTTAAATACGAGGCTTTCAGTTAAATTCCAGTTCAACAGACCAACCAACTACTGACCGGCAGCTTTGTCACCCAGCACGCCGGATGCTACTCTCCCCAGGCTTCCTGTCTGTAGGAAACCCTGTCTCTTGGGGAAAGAATAGACCCACACACAAGACGAGGAGTAAAGAACCTGTCCTCTTCCTCAAATCCAGAGTACAGGGCTTTCCTGTATCTTTCCCCAGGGTCCTTGAGCAAACGACAGAAATGCTAATAATGAGAGGTCAGTACTATGTTTAATCCCTCCAAAAAGCCATGATGTGTGATTGACAGACAAAGAAATGCTCCATGGGTTCAAAGAAAGGAAGGTGATAGTCTGGGGCGGAATATCACCTCTGACGCTCCCAATTGTTCTCAGTCAGAAAGAAAACACATGAACTGGACCAGCGGTTCTTTCCTTCCCCCATTATTTCTTTTGACCAAAGCTGGTTATCTCCCTGAGTCTTCTCCAAGGACCCAGATGTAAGTCTGCAGAGGACAAAACAGACAAGTTTGCCGACCGGCTACAGTGGGGTGGGCATGTGATTGTGGGTGATCATGTGTGATCTGGGGGAAACGGTGCACGGGGCTCACCAGTCTCGCCCTTTAGGAAGAGTGGAATATGGAGGTCTCCCAGAGACAACTGATCCAAGCCCGTGGGAAACAGGACCACATAGGAACTGAGTGGTCTGAGCATTGGTTTGACACACATAGTCTCTGTAACGTGAAGAAACATTTAAACTAGGAAATAGTGAATAATTGAGGAGCCAACTACTGAACCTCTTCCCACACTCATTCTTTCCCAGTTTACCTAAATGGGGTCTCTGGTCCTTCCCAACACAATACTTGAAGCAGCCCCTTCTAATCAGGCAGAGCTAGGGCAAAAGTTGAAAACCATCTCCAAAATCCCAACTAGAGAAAGAGCCTAGACACAAGACTCTTGGTTCCAGAACTGTCCGATACGGTAGCCACATATGTCTATCAAGCACTTGAAATGTGGCTAGTATGACTGAGAAACTAAACTTTTAACTTGATTTGATTTTAATAATTAAAATTTGTTGTAATAGCCACATATGGTTAGTGGCCATTGGATAGTAGAGTTCTAGAACATGTCCATCGACACCAAAAGTTCTGTTGGATGGCACCGGTCTAGTAGAGTTCTAGAACATGTCCATCGACACCGAAAGTTCTATTGGATGGCAGTGGTCTAGTAGAGTTCTAGAACATGTCCATCGACACTGAAAGTTCTATTGGATGGCACCAGTCTAGTAGAGTTCTAGAACATTTCCATCGACACCAAAAGTTCTATTGGATGGCACCGGTCTAGTAGAGTTCTAGAACATTTCCATCGACACCGAAAGTTCTATTGGATAGCACAAGTCTAGTCCACAGCAGCATCAAAAAGCTTTAGATATTCACAAAACTCACACCATCTTAACATTGTCTTACAGGAGTCTTGCAACTTCTATACAGATTTGTTTGCTTTATTTGTAATAGGAGATGATAATACTGGAATCAAATTAAATCAGATCCAGGGATTTTACCTGCCAGCATGCTGAGAAGGTCTAACTCAGCTACGTTTGGGGCACAAGAATCTTCCGTGCGGTTTGCTGCGGAGATGTTTATTGTCCACACCCACGTCATGGTGGCACCATTCCTGTCTGCCATGCCTGGGCCCAGAGGTCCCTCATGACAAATGTGGAGGCCACAGCTCTGAGTTTATCTCCCACCCACACTCTCAGCATCCACACAGCACCACCCACAGCACTTTGTTAGCCAACTGGAAGTAATGTGTCAATGAGGCACGGTTCCTTACCATTCACAGATTACAAACACACAGTAAACAGTGGAGGCACTCACCTCTTGCTCATTACAAGTCAGCTACCTCCCAGTTTGGGCCAGTTTGGTCTCTTCAGAGCCTTTAACCCTTCTCCACCTGCCACCATATTCCAGTAATTTGAGGGGACACATTCCTCCTAACTCTGCTCTAGAGGCAGGAAAGACCTTCTACTCTGACCCCTGGTCTTGAATCCAAACTTCTGCTTGCTGTGTAGAGGCAGTGTTGGTTTGGGGATGGGGAGAATGGAGTTGTCCACAAAGAAAAAACAGCGTCCATTCTTTCCGATTTGTTTACAGCAGCGATACCAAAACACAGATTGGGGCGCTTGGGTAGCTCAGTTGGCTGTGCGTCTGACTCTTGATTTCGGCTCAGGTCATGATCCCAGGGTTGGGGGATCGAGCCCTGCACGGGGCTGTGCACTGAGCCTGAAGTCTGCTTAAGATTCTCTCTCTCTCAGGGCACGTGGGTGGCTCAGCTGGGTAAGCGTCTGACTTCAGCCAGGTCACGATCTCGCGGTCTGTGAGTTCGAGCCCCGCGTGGGGCTCTGTGCTGACAGCTCAGAGCCTGGAGCCTGCTTCAGATTCTGTGTCTCCCTCTCTCTCTGCCCCTCCCACTCTGTCTCTCTCTCAAAAATAAAGCATTAAAAAAATGTTTTTTAAAAAAGTTCTCTCTCTCCCTCTTCCCCCCTCCCCAATGCACACTCTCAAAACAAAATAATAAAATAAAATACAGATTAATACCTTCATAAGTTATTCTTCCAAACTTACCAGGTATTGCTATTTTCTAAACATCAATGGCACTGAACACAGCGATGCAATTTACAGTATTATCAACATAACTGACAACACACATTCCCTGACCGATGCAAAGTGAATCGCTTTAAGATCAAACTGCATATGGACATGCCTGGGTCCATTCACTTGGGCTTGACACCATGGAAACGGCATTCTCTGGAAGATGCTCCAAATGAACAATAACAGTAACACGGTATCTGACGATTCCTTCCAAATTCAGGGATGACATTTCACCACTGACAAAGCAAGGCTGCAAGGAAGAAAATCTTAAAGTGGTTTCTCCATTCAGGGTGCTCCACTGTTTATGCAAGACGGCCTGTTCTCTTGCCCTGACTTCAACACCAACCGGAAGGACTCGAACACCAACTCCGCCATGGTGTTCCACGGTGCTCAACACCAACTTCCCTTCTAGCAACACCCAAGGGAACACCAAAGCTGGCTGCAACCGAGAAGAACTGTAAGCCCTGCCTGGCTGCATTGGCGTCCTCACATTACATGCACAGAGGTCCATTTCCTCACCGAAGTGTCAAGTCTTCTAGGGACAGATTACATCATTGACCTCCGTTTCCCTTTCTCCTTTCTCCAGTACTTGGCCCCTCCTGATTTCTTCATCCTCTCACCAGTTATTCTTACGACTCATTCATCTGGCTCATTCCACATCATTTCATTTTCTCTTTTTATTTTGGAGGGGGAAACTTCCCTGGTGCCCCTAGACCTTTTTCCTTAAGTTGGCAAGAATTGGTTTCTGTTGGTTGTACCCTAGAACCCTTGGCTGACGTGGGCAAGGACTACAATATGCCTTCGGCGCTTTACAGAGTGCCCAAGACAGAGTCAGCACCGCGTCATGAGAAGGAATGAGTACTGAATTGTATACATAGCAGGAACTGAACAAATACCCAGATGTTAGCATAAAGGCCTCTAGAATCAGACTTCTCTATTTTTTTCCTTTGCTGCCCTGGAAGGATGGGAGGTGAACACGCCCCCTCACTTTCTGAGCCCTGGTCCTCCCTGTTCTCAAGCAAAGGTAAACGAAGTTTGGGGTGCTAATAATTCAGTCTAAGAACAGGTTTGAGGGGAAAAGGAAGGTGGACTGGAGGAGCAGACAACGGGAAGGGAGCATCGCGTGAGACAGAAAGAGCGGTCCTGTGCAGGCGGGAACGGACTTTGTTAGTAGGGGAGCAGCAAGAGGCCAGAGAGGAGAACCGTGCGCTACTTGCAGGGGTGGGACCGCGGGGCAGGTGGCCAGCGACTCCTCTCTCCCACGGAGAGAGCACTCAGGCCCACAGGAAACGTGCACACAAGGACCACAAGGTCTCAGTGATGACACGCGTGAACAGATGGCAGAAAACCAGGTAGTCTCTCTTGTAAAAGGCCCAGAACCTTGAGAAGCCCCGAGAATGACCGAGAATGGCAGCCCAGAGAGACAGATGTTCAGCAACAGAATTAGCACGGCTTAGAAAGCTTAAAGGTGACGCTTCTCACATGCGCGAGTGTGTGAACACAGATTCCTACGTGCCACGGTTATTACATAAATAGGAAGCGCTCCGTGTAAGTTCTGTATTTGTTCAGCTTCCGCGCCAGGCCGTCGGTCTCCCTGCTGGGCCCTCGATCTGATCAGCAGGTGCAGGGGTTCACAGACAGAAGCGAGGGAGCAGAGACGCTGTGGCTTCCGCACGGGCTGCATCGGACAGCGC